>NC_142874.1:88246968-88553439 GCF_051225735.1 Oryctolagus cuniculus
AGAGCTGGGAATACATTTAGGCAGACCAAATTTTGCAGTCTTTTTTCCTTCCATGTGTGGAAGATTCCTTAGGACTAACCACCCAGTAATGTAATATTATTGTCCTATCACTTAACGCAAGTTTATCCAATCCTTCTTGGGTTTCCCAAAAGAATTTGTTAGCTTTCTTTCTCTGAAGCACAAATTACCATTTGAGCCTGCTTCATGTACCACATCAATCACTCTTCAGTCTCTGGGATTGCTAAATGGTTGACCCACTTGGGTAGTTTCAGCTGTCCAATCATTTGGATTTCGGGTGTTAAAACAACTGAAGTGGTCTGACTACTTAGATTAAAATGCCTGAGTTAAACCATGATGAAGACTAAAAAATCCAATTTAACTAGAAAACAAACAAAGTTGTGGAATCTTTTAGATGTGTCCATATGTATGCACAAGCACCAGCAGAGTCTCAGGTTCTCATCCTTTCTCTCTCTCTCTCTCTCTCTCTCCCCCTCTCTCTGTCTCTTTCTCTCTCTCTTCCCCTCCCCCCTCCCTTCTCTCCCTCTCTTCTAATTCTCTCCTCCCTCTTTCCCTTTATCCCTCTCTCCTTCTATCCATCTATCTCCCTCCCTCCTGTTCCTCTATTTCAGTCTTTGTCTCTTTGTGTCTTTACCTATGCCTTGTCTCTGTCTCCTTTCTAGAGTTAACAAATATTCATAATAGTGAAATATACATTTTTGTTAGCAGTGCTTCTGTCACATTCTGTCCAACATCACAAAAGCAATGGTTATACTTCAAGCCTTGACTCTATTCCAGCCTCTTGTTGCTACATACCTCTGGAAGTAACAGATGATGGTTGCAGTGGGTCCCTGCCATCTACAAGGGAGAAACAGATTAAGTTTCAGTTTCCTATCTTTGGCCTAGCCCAGCCTCCACTGTTGCAGGCATTTGTGCAATGAGCCAGCAGATGGAACATCTCTGTTTGTCTCTATCTCTTTGTCTCTCTACCTTTCAAGTAAATAAGCAATAAATAAGGAAAGAGTTAAAAAAAAAAAAAAAGAAATGGGGGCCAGTGCTGTGGCATAGCAGGTAAAGCTGCTGCCTGCAGTGCTGACATCCCATATGGGTGCCGGCTCGAATCCCGGCTGCTCCACATCCAATCCAGCTCTCTGCTATGGCCTGGGAAAGCAGTAGAAGATGGCCCAAGTTCTTGGGCCGCTGCACCCATGTGGAAGACCTGGAAGAAGCTTCTGGCTCCTGGCTATGGATAGGTGCAGCTCTGACAGTTGTAGACATTTGGGGAGTGAACTAGCGGATGGAAGACCTCTCTTTCTCTCTGCCTCAGCCTCTACCTCTGTGTAACTCTACCTTTCAAATAAATAAGTAAATCTTTAAAAAAGAAATGGTTGCACTTAAGAGTTGAGATGAATCAGTGAATGAATTCATCCTGTGTAAAAAGAAATAATTTTATCTTGGCAGAAGGCATTGAGATATGAGGAGCACCCCCGGAGGACAGCGGATCCCAGCATATTACTAACACAGGGCAGGCCTCCCCGTGGCCCTTAACACTCTTTAAATCGTTAGAAATCAACGTGGGGGTTGCCCTGTATTTACAACCCAGAGCCTATTCTTTTGGCAGCCATCCCTGTTCTCCACCTCTCCACCTCTGAGCGCTTTTGGCATGGATGTTTGGAGTGAGTCTCTCAGAGAGTGGTAAATCACTAATTCCTTGAAGATCCATGCTCCAAGAGTCATAGCTGAAGTAAGATAAAAGCTGACAAGTAGGATGTAGCAGGAGATGCTTGAACTGTTAGCAGAGGAAGGCCATCACCTTCTGAGCTATAAGTTAGCCTCTGGTGTCAGAGTCGTCTTTTAAAATTGTCCTCCCTTTAAATCTGCTCATATGACCCCTACATCAGCACAGAAGAAAAAGCTGATCCATCCCTAGAGGGACAAAGCCTTGTCCATGATACACCCGCAAGCATTAGGTAAATCTCATGAGCAACTCTCCAAAGTTAAGATTGTCAGCCATCACTAACACTACAAAATCCTCATTTTGAAGATAAATTTCAAGGACTTAACTTTCAAGATTTTGGCTCATCAGAGCATGCTATACTGAAAATACCTATATTCAAGCACAACAGAATACTATCCAAAAGAGAATGAGGGGACATAAAATTCTCTCTAATGTGCATAAAAGAAAACGCACAAAAAGTCTTAATGAAAACACTGTGATATTTAGAAAGCACTTTCTATTACACAATAGATTGCTTAGTACATCAAATACTTTTTTGTGAAACATGGAACAATTTAATCATAAGATCATTAATGCATTGCAAATTGATTTTGTTTCAGTGCCTTTTGATTTCTTTTAAAATAAACTGACTATTGTTGTGCTGTCAAAACACACTCTCAGACACCATACGGTTTGAATGTTTTATTCTGGATTTTACTTAGACATGAAAAACTAAATAGCGCATAAGAGATGGGAAAAATTGGTAGCAATTCATTAGACTTGGATGTTGCATTTTAATGCTCATTGATATCAACCTATCAAGTACAGAAATTTATGCACAATGCTGAGAGAAAATCATAGTAGGGAAAATAACATCTTAAAGTACTCTACAAATGTTCATAAACAATACTTGGCTCCAAAATTTATCCACAATCTGTAAGGATTCAATTTGCATGAATATTAAAATATTTTTGACTATGTTTTCTTCCTTCATAACATGATTGGAAACAGTTTTACTTATGGCAATGAAATCATATAATTATCATTTCAGTCTAACCCTGACATAAAAATGCTCTTTTTGTTTAGCGTTGAAATATTAACCATTATATGTGATGATATATTAAGTAAACAGCTACTCAGAGAACAGCACTCCTCTTTCTTAGCTTGACTGACCACTCTGAGTAATTTTCTTGCTAAGAAATAGATTGAGGAAGAAAACACACTGGCTTCTAAGGATCCAGTCTGTAAAAACGTGCTCAACGCTGTCAGGCCAAGCAAGCCACTCTCACCGCTGTTCACTCACTTACAGATATGGGATGATTATTTACACTATAAACATATTTCCTTGTTATTCATTTTAATATGGAAAAAACAGCAAATAACATAATAAGCACCCCTGTACCCAACATATGCAATTATCACATATTAACAGTTGATTATATTTTTAGTTCTGTTGATATAGATCTTATTATATTGTTTCTTTGCTTTTTAAGATTTATTTATTTGAAAGGCAGAGTGACAACTATTCCAAGTGATCAATTTCAGTTCACAATTGATCATAATGAAAGGACTAAGAGTCAAAGGGAGCACATAAACAAGTCTAGTACCTGCTAACACTAACCGATAGAATAAATAATGGGGAGAGTGATCCAACATGGGAAGCGAGATACTCAGCAGACTCATAGAATGGCAGATGTCCTAAATAGCACTCTGGCCTCAGAATCAGCCCTAAAGGCATTCGGATCTGGCTGAAAAGCCCATGAGAGTATTTCAGGCATGGAAAGCCAAGACACTCTGGCAAAAAGATCTCTGTGAGTGAGATCCCAGTGGAAAGAACAGGTCTTCAAAGAAGGAGGTACCTTTCTCTGAAGGGAGGAGAGAACCTCCACTTTGACTATGACCTTGTCTAAACAAGATAAGAGTCGGAGAACTCAGAGGGCTTCCATAGCCTTGGAAACTCATGACTGGAGCATAGGGAGACTACTGATGCCATAGACAGGAGTGTCAATTGGTAAAGTCAACAACAGGAGTCACTGTGCACTTACTCCTCATGTAGGATCTCTGTCCTTAATGTGCTGTGCATTGAGATTTAATGCTATAACGAGTACTCAACCAATATATTTCACTTTGTGTTTCTATGGGGGTGCAAACTGTTGAAATCTTTACTTAATGCATACTAAACTGATCTTCTGTAAAAAAAAAAAAAAAGAAAAAAGAAATTATCAATTCCCAACTTGACTCTCACTGGGATTAAACATGACAATAGGTCTGATCTGATTTCATCATCATTTAAAAAAATCATCTATTATTTTTCACTTTATGTTTCTGTGGGAGAGCAAACTGTTGAAATCCTTACTTAATGTATACTAAGCTGATCTTCTGTATATTAAGATAATCGAAAATGAATCTTGATGTGAATGGAAGGGGAGAGGGAGTAGGAAAGAGGAGGGTTGTGGGTGGGAGGGACAGTATGGGGGGGAAGCCATTGTAATCCATAAGTCGTACTTTGGAAATTCATATTCATTAAATAAAAGTTGAAAAAAAAAAGGCAGAGTGACAAAGAAGGGGAGGGAGGATGGGAGAGAAAGAGAAAGCGAGAGATTGATCTTTAACCCTTTGGGTCATTTCCCAAATGGCCACAAAGGCCAGGACTGGACCAGGCTGAATCCAGGAGCCTCAAATCCCATCCAGGTCTCCCAAATGAGTGACAGGGGCCAAAGTGATTGGGCCATCTTCTGCTGGTTTCTCAGATGCTTTACCATGGAGCTGTATTGGAAGTGGAGCAGCCAGCACTCAGATATGGCATCCTGGTGTTGCAGGTAGAGGTTTAACCTGCTGCACCACCTGTTGGTCCTGTTCATTTGTCACTTTTTAAGAAATAACAAATTACTGGCAAGTTTTAAATTTTCTTTGTACCCTTGCTTTGTCATATCCTACTACCTCCATCTCCATAGGAAACTGCTGTGTTATATTGGGTGTAAGTCCTTCCTGTATGCATTTTATTCCTCTTTCCATATCAAGATGAGAGAGACAGCACTAACCAGGTCCAAATATAGGACTCTTTTATCATAGTGTATATGTGCTTCTGTCTTTTAACTTATTAAATTTTTGGAGTTATCAATGTCAATACATATAGCTCCTTTCTTTTAATTGCAATTATGTCTCTCACTGTATAAATATAGAACAATTAATTCCTCTATTGATATATATATTTAGATAATTTCCAATCTTCACTATTAATAGCATTTAAATATCTCTTTCTGCACAAATACCAACAGTTTCTCTGGGGTATATTAAGAGATGGAATTACTAGATTGTCAAATTAGTACATTTTTAATGACATTGTTGCCAAATTGCTATTCAAAACATATTTCTACTAATACTGCATAGGATTTTCTATTTTTTGAAACCCTCATTTGATATTCTCAGACTTTAAACATTTAGAATTTTCAGATTGAAAACTTGTTGCTAACCTATTGGGAGGAATTATATTTCATTATTAATTTAGCTTGCATTTTATTCATTACTAAACTTTCCAAAGTTTAGTAGTTGCTTTCCTAAAGTGTGTGTTGCTAACTTACTCTTTCCTTTCCTCTTTCCTAAATTGTATCTTACTGCCCTTTGACCAGTGTTTTGGAGTTGAGAAGGAGAGAACAAGCTGGGACACTGAACCAAAATGATATTGATTGGTTGTTATAAATGAGTTATATGTGATCAAAATATGTGTGAAATTTTAATGTGTGTTCGCAGACTAAGTGTAATCCAGTGCCTCTTGTGACTTTGTTTACTGTCCCCTTCGTTTTAAACACTCAGCAGAGATAGAAAGATTGCTGTACCACTTAGAAATATGACACTCAAATTCCCATTGTCTTTCAAAGTTCATTTCTCTGATTCTTGGCTATTGAGACAGGGGTGAAAAAGGGCTATTTCATATACACAGCATCATTTCCATTTCTTGAAGTGATCATTTCTGTACCCATGTGTGTATTCAGTGTGATATGTGAGCTTGATAACTTGCATTTTGTCTAAAAGTAAGCAGGTACCCATGTAAAATACTCATTTATTTTTCAATTGTGTTGCCTTTTACCCGTTTATTTTCAGGATTTCTCTATATATTCAAGATATTAATCCTTTTCTCTATACCATATACTTCTTTCACTTTTTTAAAAATTTTATTATACAAGTTTCATGTATTTCATACATAGAGATTTAGGAACACAGTGATACTTCCCATTCTACCTCCCTCTTGCACATGCTCCTCCTCTCTCTCCCATTCTCTTAATTTTTACAAAGATCTACTTTCAGTTTACTTAATGATCATAAAGTTAACCCTACACTAAGTAAAGAGTTCAATAAATAGTATGAAAAAAAACACTGTTCCTCAACAAGAGAGACAAGAGCTGTAAACAATCATTGAATCTCAAAATGTCCATTATTGTCTCTTCTGTTATATAAAAATTCATTATTAATATGTTAATAAACTATGTGATATTTTCATGCATGTAACTTATTTAACATATCTTCTCTACTTATCTATATTCTTCAAAAATCAAAAAATGTTTAATCAAGTGGAAGTGAACATTTATCTCTTTTTTCTTGTTTGAATATGTAGATGTCCCAACATCATTCATTATAGTTAAATATATTCTAATGATACCTCCATCATGAACTAAAATCCCATATATGTTAAGGTGTGCATTTAGTGGTTTGAGATTTTTGTTTGTTTTATTTTTTTGATACACTTGCCTTCCTGAGCTAACACCACCATAGCTTACATTCTATACATTTATAAATTATTCTTGAAAACTAGTTATTAAGTTTGCTGTATTCCTCATCGTGACTCTCCTTGGAATTAAATGTCATATTAATTTTTAAATATTATTCTCAAATATCATGAAAAAGACTAGTGAAATTTACACTGGCACTACATTGAATTTACAGATTCATTTGAGTGATATATAATATTTATGTTGAATCTTTCCACCTATGAACATAATATACATATCCAGTAAATCGTCTTCTTTTATATGCTTCAAAACTATTTTATATTTTTCCTAAAATAGAACTTGAATTTCTGTTTTCAATTAATTCTTAATTGTATTTTGTGTTGTTTTATATTGAAAACTTTTTTTAAAAGCCTCTAATGCTTTCTAAGTATTTCTTGCTGTCATTTAGGACAATTACAGATTTTGAATATATAAAATTTTATTTACCAACCCAACTAAACTCTCTTATTTCTAATAATTCATCGAGAGATCCATTTACAAATTTTTCATAGAAAATCATATTGCCATGGCAGGCATTTGTCACAGTGGTTAAGATATCTCCTGGGATGCCAGCATTGCATGTTTGTGTTTTTTTTAAAAGATTTGTTTATTTAGTTGAGAGGCATAGTTAAAAACAGACAGAGAGAGACAGACAGAGAAAGATGTCCTCCAGCCACTGGTTCACTCCCCAAAAGGCCACAGTGGCTGGAGCTGAGCTAATCCGAAGCCAGGAGCCAGAAGCCTCTTTTGGTCCCCCATATGGTTGCAGGGGCCCAAGCAGCTGGATCAGAAGTGGAGCAACCAGGACTCCAAACAGAGCCCATGTAGGATGCCGGCACCACAGGTGGATGCTTAACCTACTACGCGACAATGCCGGCCCCCAGTATTCCATATTGGAGTGCCTGGTTCAAGTCCCTACTCCTCTACTTCTGAGACAGCTTCCTTAAATGTAATTCTAGGCTTCTGCCTTCAGTATAACCCAACCCTGGCTGAGGCAGATATCTGGGAAGTAGACCAGCAGATGGAAGATATCTCTCTTTATCTCTGCTTTTCAAGGAATTAATGCATGAATGAAAGAATAAATAAATAAATATATGAAGACTCAGAGAAACACACTGCCTGAAAACTGCATTTTTTTGTTTTTTTTTCTATTTAATTTGCACAGCTCTTCTGTCCTTTACTTTTCTTTTTTTTTTTAACTTTTATTTAATGAATATAAATTTTCAAAGTACGATTTATGGATTACAATGGCTTCCCCCACATACCGTCCCTCCCACCCACTACCCTCCCCTTTCCCACTCCCTCTCCCCTTCCATTCACATCAAGATTCATTTTCAATTATCTTAATATACAGAAGATCAGCTTAGTATACATTAAGTAAGGATTTCAACAGTTTGCTCTCCCACAGAAACATAAAGTGAAAAATAATAGATGATTTTTTTTAAATGATGATGAAATCAGATCAGACCTATTGTCATGTTTAATCCCAGTGAGAGTCAAGTTGGGAGTTGATAATTTCTTTTTTTTTTTTTTTTTTTTTTTACAGAGGATCAGTTTAGTATACATTAAGTAAAGATTGTCCTTTACTTTTCTTATTGCAATTATTGAAACCTCTAACACAACATGAATATTATCAATGATAACAGTGATATTGAAGAAGACATATATTTTCTTTCCATTCCTAGTTTGCTAAAAGTTTACTACTAGGTTTTATTTTGAAAGGATGGTGAATTTCAGTTAATGTTTTCCTTACATTTATTAGGATAACTGCATAATTTGTTGCCTTTTAATTATTAATGTTATGAATATATAAATGTATTTTTAATCATTGAACAATTAATCTGTACTGAAATAAATACCATTTGTTAACACTGCTGCTGGATTCATCAAAAAATTCTCTAGGAAGATTTACCCAGAGAAAAAGTATTATTGTAGTCTTGCATTGACATTTATAAATGACATTAGCCTTTATGAATTATTTATTTGACACACAGAGACAGAGAAAAATCTTGATTCACTGGTTATTCCCTAAAATCCACGGCCTGGGACAGACCAAAAATCTTAATTCAGATTTCTCACATGGCTAGCAAGAAGCCAAATACTTGAACCATTACCATCACTTCATAGGAACTGCATTAGCAGGCTCTTGGAGTCAGAACCTAGAGCCAATAACTGAATTCAAGGAGTCCAACTGAATTCAAGTATTCCAGTGTGGAACACAGGTGTCCTGTCAGTTCACCCATTTGGCCAGGCGCCTGCCCCAGACTTTGATTTCTTACTTTGTTGGCCTTACACAGTTTGGATGTCAAGGTTACCAAGTTATACTAGCTTCATAAAATGAGTTAAGTCATTTTCTTCCTTCTAACCTCTAGAGCATAATTTTACAACAGCATTAGCTGTAAGTTTCAGATATGCTAAAACTCCCTGGTAAAACTGCAGTCTCCATAGTGAGAAGGTAGGTGGGCATGATTGGTGATTATTAATTCAATGTTTTAATGGTTTCTGTTCCATTCAAATTTTCTATTTTTAATTACATCAACTATGGTAATAATAATCAATTCATCTAAATTTAGTCATAGAATTGATCATAAAGTTCTCCTTGGATTTGGGAGGTAAAAATGGTGCCTATTGTTTGATTGTTTGCCTCATATTATTTGCTTTTGTTCTGTTGGTCTCACTTGATTAGTTTTTCCAGATCTAATTTATCAATGTTATTTTTTTTTCCTTTGGCCAGTTGTTGGTCTTATTTATTACCATGATTGCTTCCTATTTCTTTAATTTCTGATTTTTATCTTTTATCTTATCCTTCTTTCTACTTTTGCCAAGTTAAGATTGTTTCTCCTTTTACTAGGTTCTATGGAAAATAAATTTGGCTTCTTAACTTTCAATCTTCTCATTTCATTTTACATATAGAAATTCACTTCTGATTTCACATTGCTTTACAAATTTCCCTAAGAAATATTATTAAGTACACCTCACAATTTTCTATTTGTAGTTCCTTTTTTTGTGTGATTTCCCTGATTTTTCTTTAGCCAATTAATTTCTTAAAAATTTGTTTTTTACTTTCTAAATATATGGAAACCTTATGGTTTTCTTATTAACTTCAATTGAATTGCCTTATGTTCAGTAAGTGAGAATTTCATTTTGTCAATTATTTGAAATTCATTAATTTCTTTTGGGGATTGCGCCATGGTTCACTTGGTTAATCCTCCACCTGCAGTGCTGGCATCCCATATGGGCGCTGGGTTCTCATCCCGATTGCTCCTCTTCCAACCCAGCTCTCTGCTGTGGCCCAGGAAGGCAGTGGAGGATGGCCCAGGTGCTTGGCCCCTGCATCCACGTGGGAGACCAGGAAGAAGCACTTGGCTCCTTGCAGATCGGCGTAGCTCCGGTCATTGCAGCCATTTGGGGAGTGAACCAATGGAAGGAAGACCTTTCTCTCTCTCCCTTTCTCTCTCATTGTCTGTAACTCTACCTGTCAAATAAATAAAATCTTTAAAAAAAAAAAAAGAATTTCTTTTAGCCTACTACAAGATCAATTTTTGTAGCTATCCCATGTGGCTTGAAAAGAATAGATCCACTGTTTGTGAATAATATGTGTATATAATCCTTGTGTTTGTATACAATCTTGAATGCATATAATCCCATACACTTGTCATCTCTACATGTCATCAAGCTTGTTATTTGGGCTGCTACTTAATATGTATGACTGTTTGGCCTTATGAAATACAATTTTTTAAAGTGAATAACTTTACCTTAAAACTTCGATTATTAAATACCAAAACAGTTCAGTTTGTAAGGAAAATGTATTGAGCCAATACTGTGTTAAAACACAGTATTAAGTACTAGGAACTAGCACACAAGCCCCTGGTGTCACCAAACTTGTACCAGGTGTCTTTTCTGTTAGCAGCTTGCAATAACCTCAGGAAAACTAATATTAACTCTAATAACCATAACTAAATTTTATTGAACTCTTTTTATGTACCAAATACTGTTAGAGCACTTTATTGTTTTAGCTCTTTTAATCCTACTTTATAAACTGAGGCAAATACTATGTTTTGGTGAGAAAACTGAGCAAAGAGATTAATTTGCTCAAGCAGATTGCTAGAAAGTGGTGGCTCTTTGTACCAAAATTATGAAATACCAGCCTTTTGTTCTTAGCTACAGATTCTTCATTGCAATTCTGAAACAATATGTCTTCCAATGAGTTCCTCACACCACCCTAGTACAACATTTGGATTTACAATGATCTCATCATAGCCATGGTCATCACTGGAAAGCATTACAACTAAAGAATAAAGGTTTCCTCTTCCCCCAGATTCGTACCATCTCCACATGCTTCTCCTGTAAGTCTTAAAAAAGTACACACACAGCCACAATTAGATTTGCTTTTAAGCCTTTTAAAAGCTTAATATGCTAAGTTGATTCAAATGCATTTTGAATAATCCTTTTCTTAAAAAACATAAGAACTCATAACATTTAAATGAAGGGTGAATGTGATTATCAGTGATTACATTAGAAAACCAAAGTCTTAAGAAGCTATATAGTCCCATACTTCAAAGTTCTGTGGAGAGTCATAGGTGGAATTGTACTTCCATAGGTTTTCTAGTTAATCTCTCTGTTTGTACTCCCATAAATTGCAGATGGAGATCTGACACCTCAGTGACATTGAAGATTAGCCTAGATTATGTTTATCAAGTAATAACAGAATACTATTTCTTCAAAAGGGGTTAAAAACAACATAAGTTAGTTTTTTCACAAGCAAAATTCGATCGCTTATAAAGAAACATAGAGCTTCAATTGGTAATATGTAAAAATCCAATGGAAAGTGAGTCCTAAATAATGTTATCAGTTAAATTTGTATGTCTTTAGATTTCACAATCTCGGTTTAAAGTTTGATTTTGTTTCCACACATTCTCTTGGGCTTGAGTTTTAGAACATCAGCTTTCAAACTGTTGGGCAGAGCCCTAGATTTGCAACGCAAGTGTTCTCAGGGCTACCTATGTGCACAGGCCAGAGGAGCCCCAGGCGCTGGAGCTCCAGGTCCCCACGCCATCCACTCTTCATCTAGAGCAGCTCTGCTTTTATCTTTTCACACACTGAGCCAAAGGATAAGACTGCATTAAAGAAGTGGATCTAAATCCACCATTTAGACCACCTAATCAGTACAAATGACTCTTTATCTAAGTGTACAACTTATGTTGTCATCCTCTACAGCCAGGTCATTTTTACAGCAATAGACCACAATCTGATGCCAAATGTAAAAGGCTTACACTTCTGAAATAAAATCATTTCTCAGACAATTCAGAGAAGAGATTATTTAGTGCTACATTTATTTATTTGATGACTTACATCGAGTTTATTGCCTTGAGAGCTGAGCTGGAAACATCCTCCATAAATACCCTAGAGTGCCCTAAAAAATCAGTGTAATTCATCCTGCGCTTTTAGTTATTTTTGACATCTTCAATTTATTTGGCTTTGGTTCTGATACTTAATACTTGGTTCTATTTCTAGCTGACACACATAATATATAAACACTCATAAACACACAGTTATTTTAAATCTACAATAGACTTATGAATCTGTTCAACAAAAGCAAGGTTTTGTGACACCCTGCTGCCTTTAGATGCTTTGCACCATGTAGTAAGTCACAAAGCATTTAGTATTAATCTAAAAGATGTGTTCAGAATTGAACCTCTTTCTGATAATAATGCCAAGGGCAGAATTGGAGAAGAATTATGGATGTGAGCTCTGGTATTTGAACTTTTGCTCTTTCACTTACCCAGGAAAGGCAACTTAACTTCCCTGGACCACAGAGACAATAATGATTCCTACTTCATAACACTGTCATGTGGATCAGAAACAAAGATACGAATGAAACACACGGATATGAGTTTACCATATACCTTGAATATAGTAAGGACTCAATCAACATTAACTAAGGGTACATGATCAATGTTATGGCTGTATTATATCAGACTTCTAATTTCTGTAGTTTCTGTTTCCTAAGCATGGGACAAAATTCGATCTGAAATACAACTGAACCTGTGACATAATGAGTCATAGTTTATAGACACATGTGGACTAGATTATCCAATTGATAAAGAATTTTTAATTCAAGGAATATTAATAAGTAAGCATTAGCATTCTGATTTTTTGAAGTTTTGTTATTCTTTAGTTTTTGAAATCTTTTAAAGGTATTTTTTTCTCTACCTTTTTCTAGAGCTCAACCTCCTCAGTTGACATTTGCTCATCTTCAAAGTTTATCAGCATTTTAACCTCTCCTATTTTGTTTTGCTTTCTTCTGTAATTTGTTTCTTATTTTGACAAGAAAAAAAAAAAGAAGGAAAACCTAAAAAATGTCATTGCTTCTGTTCAGCCAGACTTGATTTAGTAGATCATTGGGAATGTTTTGATATAGCATCTTTGATACTCTTGTCAATTCTTCTTTCAGTTCTGGGACTATTGATTTCCAGCCTCTCTCATTATCATCCATCACACTAGTCCTGAAAGTGAACATGTTTTGAGGAATTATGCCACCTAAGAAAAAGTCACCCTACCTCTGCGGTCAAATGCCAATAAAAGTCTAGGAGGGCTAGAAAGAAGAAGCAAATATTTGCTGTCATTGTGAAATAATAATCAAAACAAATACATGACACCTGGGGTTGGACCCCTCTATAAGAAAACAATATGTACGAAGTGAAATGAGAGATCAGTTGATTTATCACATGCAATGATTTTGAGGACAGCGGAATCACCCTCATAGAAAGCTTTCCTAACTAACTGGCCCCTTAAGAATCAGATTCAACTTCACAGTTAAATAAAGTTTTCTGGGACCCTGCCCTCTTGTGTACCTACAAAGGTGTGAAGAGGTTGTCCAGGCCTCATTATGATTGTTCTCCTGATCTCAGATGAAGATTGACACCTCAGTGTGTGTGCGGTCCTGTAATGCAGTTAAACTCTGTCTTTCTCCAGTTCTAACACATAGGAGGGTGGTGTTATTTTTTCCCTACATCGAGCACTTTATAAACAGGCAGTTTATAACATTGAGCTTCCATCTATATAACATCTGACTTATTGAAAATCTCCTAATATTTCTTTCAGGTAAAATTTAAAAATATAGTGGGCATTCACAGTTACTTTGCACCTGCTATCCTAGCATAATTATTAATAATGCTTATTTTCATCTTCAATTACACACATCCCAGTATAATGATCAATTATCCAGTCACCATATTTATACAGCACTAACTAGATGCTCTATGTGATTTACATATATTGACTTGTGCTATCTTTAGGCTATCTCAGTAAGGTGGATTTGTTATTCAGTTTTACAGATGAGGGAATCAAGGCTCAGAGATAACTTGCACAAAACCAAACAGAACCAAGCAGGGATGGAATTTCAATCCATGGATTCTGGTTCCATTCACCTATAATCTCTATGATATTTTATACTCTATAATGTCTGTTGTTTTGATTTTCCTCATTTGGTATGCTTTTAAGTGACCCTGAGTCATGAAGATACACTTTGTGCATTCCCTAGAAAAAAATTATGCTCTAACCTAGGCCCTGAAATGCTTTCATACCCAAAGATGTTTTGATTCAAACCTTCCAGAATTGTTCCTATGGGTAAGAATTCTGTTTGATAGAAGTAAAGGGAGGAGAGGGGATGGTGTCATAAGGCATCATTGCAGGAAATGAAGGATTTATTCTCCCTGGGGCCATGCTGTAGGAAATGGGTGGTAAGAATGAGAGGAGCGGGTGAGATGACATTTGGAATTTGGAGGTGATTGAATTGCACAGCAAAGAGTGAGATGGATTTTCAAACTTGTGTAAAGATTTTGAAGTTTGAACTAGGAGAGCATTCACTGCAAGGAGATACTTCATTAAAGTGACTTTCAAAATAAAAGGAGAACACAGCTCCCACTCCCAGCAGTGGGAGCCAAGACCATATTTCTCAGCCTCTGCCAAGATCCACCCAAATGTGTCAAGTCTAAGATCTTCAGTCGTTTAAACCTGCTGTGGAAAGATGGATTCATACCCAGGGACTTGTGTTAAGAGGACTCTTCAGTTTCTTTAAACTTGGTCCAAGGAAGGATGACTGATACGCTGTTTCACTGCAATTCTTATCTTAACCATTCCAACTCAAATTTCCAGACGGCCTTGGAAGTTTTCCTGTGGATAGCCAAAAGTCTAAGAAGAACATGAAGTCCTGTTTTCCACCAGGTTGTTTCTTCCCTAATCCCAGTACACTGTTGAGATTCAAAGGTTTTTCTAGTCAACATAAGCAAAATTACAAATGATACCTTAAACTTTTTAGACATAATTTATTCAACTGTTTAATAACTTTTAAGTTCATTTTAAATAATTTTATTTTGTGTATTTCTGAATAAATTGGTCTGATTTTTTTTCTTCCTTATGAGTTTCACTACAATTATTAATAACAGTTTGCAAGTATGTGGCTCTATGATTGGAATTCAAACATGGTACCAAGCTTTAGATGTTGTATTATCTTTGAATATAATTATAAGTTGTGCTAAGAGTCCCTAAGACAACCCACAAGTCTATGACACGGGACCCAGCATATAGTCCTGGTTATGATTTGTTACAGCACAAGTCTGTAACAAAATCAACAAAGGAAAAAGGATTATGGTTCGAAGTCCGGGGGAGAGCATATGTGAGCTTCCAGAATCTTCTCCCAGTGGAATCATACTGGATATGTTTAATTCTTCCAGAAATAAGTTGTGGCAAGCATGAAATATCCACCAGGGTGGCTTGTTAAAGGCTCAACACCAAGTGTTTTATTGTGGGCTAGTCATATCAGCACCCTTTGCTTGGTATATGTACAAATTCCAGGACTCCACAAGGAAAGCAGGCATTTTGCATACACTATTGTATTCATAGGAGCATGTTGGCACAGTGAGCTATTCTTACAAAGAAATGGTGTTAATACTCCTAGAAATCAAGTTCCCAGGTGCCATCCAAGGGCCAACCTTCTAAGCAGACTTTTCTGAGAATATTAGTCAGGCTTGCTATGTTAACTCTTATCTCTTCATATCTAACATCTTAATTTCCATAGGTAAAAATGACTTAGAAGTATCCAGTTACTTTCTTCTATGCATAAATTTATGGTTGGGACAAATTCCAACTTTCCTAACTCCCTATCCAGTAATATTTTCCAGTAGATTACACAGCTTTTCAGAGAACATCCCTTATCTGAATATCTGACTGATTTAAATAGAAGTGACTAATAATCAAGGATATAGTTCTAGCATTTGGTCCTGGATATATGAACTGTATATAATAATACTCCATAGATCAGAATTTTCTATTGTAAATTTCACCAGCGATGGAAATATTCTATAACCTGAACTGCCAGACAGAGTAGTCACTAACAGTATGTGACTATTAAGCATTTGAAGTTTAGGTAATGTGACTGAGGAATTAATGAATGTGAATGTTAGTAAGTAACCACATGTGACTAATAGTTACATGTTGGAAGCACAGCCACATTGTTAAGTGAAATAGTGCCTGGAACACCAGAGCTGCCTTCTGATTTCAGGAGAGCCAAACCAGTCCCACAGTATGGGCCCACAAATATCTCACTTTTTGTGGTCTTAATCCAAATTTACATGGTTCACCAAGAAAAAAAAAAGAAGAATATTCCATCACCACCAACTAGACTGTGTGTTTTTTAAAGGAGTCTTTAAAAAAGTAGCCTTGTGTTGATGGTTGCCAGGGGTTCATCTGCACAAATGGTACTGGTTGACAGTCTTCAGGAACAGCTTCCACTTTCTAAGACCAAGCAGAATACTGGCATGAAATCGGACAGTGAAGCCCAGTGTGCAACAAACAATTCCCGTAGACTTGGAGTTACTGGTAATCATATTGGAAAAAGGAGAAGAGAGAAAGAGCAATAAATTTCTCCAAACAATGTAATATCAAATGAAATTGATTAGACATTTTAACTTATTCCAAACATTATGTTTGCAAACATACCTTAGAATTTATACATGTGTGTGTATTCTGCATATACAGATATATGTGTATATTCGCATATATACACATATGTGTATAATCCAGAAATCCAATAGAAAATAATATTTGTTTATATGTAAGCACAATAAAATATGACAGTATAGCAAATAATCAAGGTCAGATTTAAAACACAAGACAAAGCTCTATTTTTGTTTTCCATGCTATCGTAAAAATCAAAAATTTTTCACCAAAAGTTAAATATACATAAATGCCATCTTGTGATGTATCTATGACTATTGTGTGATATTGCTAACTGCTACCAATTTCCAAAAAAATACTTCCCCATTCACACAAGAAATGCTTCAGAATTTCTCTCAGATTTGGTCTCTGATTCAATTTCAGAATGCGGAAGAGACAAATACAAACCAAATGAAAGGGCTGGGGATTGGAGGAGGGGCCTGAGATTATTCTGATGAGAGGGGGACACCAGAGTAAAAAAGTTTCGAGGAAAAATAGAGAATTATTGGGCATAGAAGAAAGGATTCCAAAATGTGTGAAGTGAATTTGGCAGCCTAAAGAGAAAATAAACAAAAGTCCACATGAGGCAAGATTTTTTTTTTAAGTTTTTTCTATTTATTTAAAAAGCAGAGAGAGAGAGAGAGTGAGTGAGTGAGCGCTGTCATCCACTGGTTCACTCTTCAAATGCCTTCAGTAGTCAGGGCTCAGGCCAGACCATATCAAAGCCAGGAGTCCAGAAATCCTTCTGGATTTTGGGCGTGAATAGCAGGGACACAGGCTCTTGAGCCATTATCTTTTGCCTCCCAGGATACACATTATGATGCATGCTTGCAGTTTCAGTCAAATGGGATTTGCCCACAGGTGCATCAAAATAGTATATGAAACTGAAAAACAGAAACTTATGACAAGTGTTAGAAAAGCTGAATTAAAACCAAAGGGGTAGGGGCAGACGCCATGGCACATTGGCACAGTGGCGCAGTAGGTTAATCCTCCACCTGCGGTGTCGGCGTCCCATATGGGCGCCGGTTCTAGTCCCAGCTGCTCCTCTTCTGATCCAGCTCTCTGCTATGGCCTGGGAAGGTGGTGGAGGATGGCCCAAGTGCTTGGGCCCTGAAACCATGTGGGATGACCAGGAAGAGGCTCCTGGCTGCTGGCTTCGGATGAGCATAGCTCCAGCCATTGTGGCCATTTGGGGAATGAACCAACGGAAGGAAGACCTTTCTCTCTGTCTCTTCTTCTCACTGTCGGTGGCTCTACCTCTCAAATAAATAAAATCTTAAAAAAGGGCGGGGGGGGGGCTTTTTAATGGCAGGATTATTTAGAATCTTTAGTGTGTTCATATGCATTGTGAACACTCAAGGGAAAGATTTGACTTTTGTCATTCTCTACATTTCTGTAGGTAAGGAAAAATTTCCCCTCTTGGAGTACATCCAAAGATTAGTGTTCTACAAGAAACATTCTAGGAATCATTGTTCTTATTCAATGGTTCCCAGTTAGTTTCTTTGAAAAAGCCCTTCAGCAACATTTTTTACTGTATCTTGGACACATTTTTACAAAATCAAAGTAGATATGTAGCTAAAGAAGATGTTGTATCCCTAAAGGGAAACTTGTACTACTAAATATAACTTCTTTTAAGCTTTTTAGTTGTAGCAGGGGAATAATAACCCCATTCACAGCCATTAGGATTGCTCACAAAGTCTTTTGCCCAAACAATTTACAGTCAAAGACTGTAAAACAATTGTGGACTTAAAAAATGACTACTGTAACTATATTGGTGTACTATGTTAAGAGATCTTGGTGGATACATAATGTGTGGCAGAGACTGGGTAGTTACTCATCAAATCATTCCACTTTTCTGCTAATCACAAAACTCGGATGTATTTTCTGGTTTCTATTGCATTTTGTTGCACAATAAACCCTCTATATGTGATTTTACACCTATCGATTCAACCAACCACAAGTTGGATGGTGTGCCACATGGTCAGGTGTAAAATGATTGCATCTGTACTGAACATATACACACTTTTTCTTGTCATTGTCCCATATACATTACAATATAACAACTGCTTATATTGTGTTGGGCTTTATCAGTAGTCATTGATGATTTGATGCATACAAGGTGATGTGTTAGGTTATCTGTAAATAGCATGGTGTTTTATATAAGGGACTTGAACACCTACGGTTTCAATTGAAGGGAAATTGTGTAATCCACTAATTTATCAGGTTTAAATATGGGTAAGATAAGTATGTCATTTCCAGATGTGGTCCATGGAAGCCTCCTGCATGATCATAGGCCCTCTTTTACATTATTCAGCAGCAAGAGATGAGATCCAGAAACACTTTGGAAATCATGGGTTGAAATAAATCTTCATAAACCTGGTTTTCCAAACATTTGCCCTGTTTAACTTTACATACCCACTACTATTGCCACCTCTCATTGGATTTTACATGATTGATAAATGGTTGTGTAAAGCCAAAGAGATTTCAGGTTTATTCTGTCTATAGCATTGAGCACTAATTTAACAACAAAATAAAAAGAATATGGATGAAGACCAAATGGTGTTTTTGTTAAATCTGGTTTCCTTTTAAATTTTACAACAGTGCTTTGAGTTCTTTTTCATGTTCCTTCATATTACTGTTTATTTGAAAAGCAGGTATTAAAAAAAAAAAAAACAGTGCGTGTAGCATGAGAAAGTCTGTCTTATAATTTCAGGCACTTACTGGCCATGCGATTTTTAACTACCAATCTTTGAATCATCTTTGACTCTGATTCTATTCTCTAAAGCATCAAGCTCCATATCTATCCCACACCCAAAAACATCCCTAATGCACCCATTATTTCCCTTTGCCTATTTGACCTAAGCTTATCTCTTAGTCCACCTTTCTCTCATGAAACTTCTTACTGCTAAATTTCAGTGATAGTACTGCACTATGTGATTTTTTTTTCTCCATTTAATTTACTCTTCCAAATCATTGGTTGCAAGGAAACTTCTTTATGACTCTACAATCTTGGTTTGTGTCTGGCTTAGTCACATTCAGGACCCATAATTCTCCTTAACTAAAGTTGGACCATGTTCCTAACATTCAGATACAATGACCAGGAAGCAACCCAAGGTCTTTTATTATCAAGTTAGATCATATCTTGGATCATTTAAAAAAAAAAACCACAAAACATTTAAATAAATCTAAATCATACAAATGTGTAGCTTGACTTTGATGGATTCAAACTAGAAACTGAAAGCTAAAGGTCAACAGGAAAATAATTAAACATGCAGAAATTGCACAACACATACCTAAATAGTCTGAGAATCAGATAGAAAGTGCAAAAGGAAAATTATCGGACTGTATATCACTGAATGATGATGAAAATAAAACATATCAAAGCACATGTGATGTAGCTGAAGCAGTACTGATAGGAACGTTTATAGCACTAAGTACATTAAAAACCAGTAAGTTCAAAATAATCTAATTTTCTACCTGAAACAGCAAAATAAGTATTAAAGATAACAGAATAAATAGCGTAATTGAGAATCAGTAAACCAACAGAGATAATGAAACAAGGAGCTAATTCTTTTTAAAAATCAAGAAAATTGATAAGCTTCTAGAAAGACTGACAAAATAAAATTAACTAAATAGAAATCACCAATATAAAAAATTAAATGGGATATATCACTGCAGATCTTATGGCTACTTAATGAATAAAAAAAAGGAATGTCACAAAATTTTGTGCTCAGAAATTTGACCACTTAAAAGAAATGGGCCAATTTCTAGATTACTAGTTCTCAACCACAGATTACTAGATCTCAACCAAAATGAAATAGATGACATTGGAAGGTCTAAATTTCCTCTAAACATCAGTGTCTATGTGTCTGAATATATTGGTACAGGGCTGGGTTTTTAACGTAGGGCAGATAAGAAGGTTTTGATGTTGTTTTCGTTAGATTTTGCTGTGTTTGTTTTGTTTTCCTTTTCTGGTTGCCTGAAGAGAGTTACACCTTGGTTTAAGTTCTTCTATGGGGAAATTTTATGGTATTATACGTCTAGGTAACTGATAGTAACTAGATAACAAAATAAAATAAAAAATAATATAAATATTATAATAATAGCCCTATAATCATTAGATAACTAAATTGAATTTATAATTACATACATTGAATATGTGTTTTTCTGTTCTAAAAATGAAAGTAAACTCCAGATGAGAGATTTCACCACAGAATTATACCAAACATTCAAAGAAAAGTTGAAGTTAATTTTACAAAAGTTTCCCAGAATAATAGAGACAAAACACTTATCAACTTATTTCATGAGGGCAATATTGTCATGATACCAAGATAAAAGCAAGAGAAAAAGAGAGAAAAAGGTAGAGGGGGTAAAAGGAGAGAGAGATTACTGACAAATATCTCATGAATCTACACATAAAACCTCTCAACACATTATTAATCAAATTCAATCCAACAACACAGAAAGAGAATTATGCAGCACAACTTAGTGGTATTTATTCTAGGTATGCAAGGCTGGTTCAGCACTCAAAAATTACCTAACATAATCTGACATTATAATAAGATAATCAGGAAAAGTTATATAATCATATAAACTGATGCTGAGAAAGTAGTTGACAAAATCCAGCATGCATTAATCATAAAAACTGCCAACAAGTCAGAAATGAAAGCAATCTTCCCCAAACTGGAAAAAAAAAAAACCTACACAACAGTTGAGAGTAAAAAACTAAAAGCTTTCCTCCAAGACTCTAAGATCAAAGACAAAGGAAGACTCTTTTCCCACTCTTATTGAACATAATAATGCATAATCTAGTTATTGTAATAAGATAAGAAAATGAAGACAAGAAGTTGAAAAAATAAAACTGCTCCAATTTGCACTTGACAAAATTGCTTACTAGAAAGTCCCCCCAAAAGAATCTAATTTAGTAAGATTTCAGGATACAACATCAACAAACATCAAGAATTACATATCTACATACTAACAGTGAAACACGATGAAATAATAATGAAAAACAGAATCCTGTTTATAATTCCTCCAAACAAAATTACTTAGGTATACATTTAAACATGTACAGAAATCATAGGTTGAAAATTACAACACTAATAAAAATAACCAAAAGACATTTCAAACAAATGAAGAGATATATCATATTCATGAATTCAAGACTCAACGTGGTAAAGATGTCAATTAGTCAATAGGTTTAATGCAATTACTATCAAAATCCCATCAAGGATATTGCAAACATGGTCAATGTTACTCTCAATCTTAAGAAAGAAGGATAAAGTGAAAAGAATCATCCTGTCTGGCACTGAGGTTGCTATATATTACAATAATCATGACAGTAGATGGATAATTATATAGACCAAAGAAACAGAACAAAGAATTTAGAAATTTACCTATTGTACAATTCTGAACAAATGTACACTAATACATGTATATATACAAAGAGCAATTTTGAAGTTCATGGAAAATGTGTATTATGAAAAATCTATACATGTGTTTCACACCAAAATGAAATTAGGGTGAATATTTGGCCTAACAATTAAGACACTGGTTAAGACATCCATTTTCCTGTTGGAGTACTTGGGTTCAGTCCTGCACTCCTGATCCCCACTTTCCAGTAACGTAGATCCTAGGAGCCAGAAATCATTGTTCAAATGATTGGGTTCCTGCCACCCACCTGGGAGACCTGGATTGAGTTTTCATCTCCTGGCTTTCTAGCCTCAGTGTAGCTCTAACAATTGCAGGCATTTTGGGAGTGAATCTGCAGATGGGAGCTCACTCTCGCTCTCGCTCTCTCTTTCTCTCTCTCTCTCCCCCCCCAAATCTCAAATAAACATTTTTTACTTATTTTTAAATTCTGTTTTCCATGAATTTTTGAAGTTCCTTACTACATAAATATCTATATCTATATAAACATATACATATATATTTGAAATGGTAAATTTTTAAATGATAAAATTTTAAAAGCAAGCAGATTAATGATTGCCCAAGAATATGGGGAGGGGACACTGATGAAGGAGGATGGGGTGAGGAAAGAAAGGAAGATAAGTGGGTGTGAAATTAAAGGGCAACCAATTGGAAGAATCCTGGTGGTGACAGAACAACTCTATATCTTGGCTGTGGAGAGGTGTACATGAAACTGTGATGAAACTACATAAGTAAAACTGGTGAAATCTTTATATTGATGTCAACATCATTATAAAGGTTATAATATTGCATCATAGTTTTGTAAGATGTTATCATCGAGTAAAGGGTACCTGGTATTGCTAAGTATTATTTCTTACAAGTACATGCATGTGAACCTACAAATTTCTCAATAAAAACTCCAGTATATAAAAAGGACTACCTTGCTACCCGTAGTCACTGTTTCTCTACCAGAATCTACAGCATGTCAAGTAACCATTTGCCCAAAGTTGTGAGATTTCTTGAGGTACAGCTCTTTAAAATAAGGATAGTCTCTAAAGTCTCTCTCTCTTTCTCTTTCTCTCTCTCTCTGTGTGTGTGTGTGTGTGTGTGTATGTGTTCACACATTCAACGAAAGTTGTTAGTTGTGAGATTTTTACTGCTTAAAAATTGACTGGATTTCTTAAAAATGTCAAGATGCTGAATTTTATGTTACATGTTTTACTACAATTAAAACAAAACAAAGCAAAACAAAACTGGGACCATCCAAGGCAGAATGGTACAAGTTTCTCACCTTACGACGATTAATGCCCAAAACCAGGAACACTGGGGCTGGCACTGTGGAGTAATGGGTAAAGCCACCGCCTGCAGTGCCAGCTTCCCATATGGGCACTGATTCGAGTCCCGGCTGCTCCACTTCTGATCTGGCTGTCTGCTCTGGCCTGGAAAAGCAGTAAAGATGACCCAAGTCCTTGGGCACCTGCACTCCTGTAAGATACCTGGAAGAAGCTCCAGGATCCTGGCTTCGGATTGGCGCAGCTCTGACCATTGCAGCCAATTTGGGAGTGAACCAGCAGATGGAAGACCTCTCTCTCTCTCTCTGTCTCTCTCTCTCTCTGCCTCTCCTTCTCTGTGTAACTTTGACTTTCAAATAAAATAAATAAATCTTTAAAAAAAAGATACAAAAAAAAAAAAATAAACCAGGGCCGTTACGGTGGAATCATGTTGGAGGTTCGAACCCGCCCACTCCTTAGGTTCAAAGAATAATGCTCACCTGCAAATTTGAACATAGCAAACTATCTGTATTCTCCCAGGTCAGCTAGACTACAGGAGAACAGGGCAAGCTCAGAGAACTCCCAGGAGGGACTATCTAACTAATGAAACAGACTACTTAGGTTTTACTTGCTAATTATGCTCTGATTTTAAAACCCATTAGCATTCAAATATCTAAGGAAGCCCTTCTAATTCAAATGATTGTTTTTTTGCCTTACCTATCTGACAAACTTTGCCTTAATATTTAGCTAAGACTTCATTTTTTTCAGCAATCCTTAGCCTGCACCCTCCTCAGGGCAGAGCTTGTAGACACTCCTTGCTCTCTACACTTCGGAATACGGTAGCTCTGTTGTTTAACAAAACACATAGAAGAGGAGAGAAAGAAATACAGAAGAGAGAGATGATGCAGGTGATAGACACACAGATAGAGAGTGATAGATCTTCCTATCAGACTATGAAACTTTAGAAGTTCTTACTTGCCCACTTCCACTTTGCCTATGACCTTGTCTAAATATGATCGGAGTTGGCGAACTCAAAAGGCTTCCATAGCCTTGGCAACTCATGACAAGAGCCTAGGGTGATTACTGATGCCATAAACAAGAGTGTAAATTTGTAAAGTCAACAACAGGAGTCACTGTGCACTTACTCCTCATGTAGGATCTCTGTCCTTAATGTACTGTACATTGTGATTTAATGCTGTAACTAGTACTCAAACAGTATTGTTCACTTTGTGTTTCTATGTGGGTGCAAACTGTTGAAATCTTTACTTAATGTATGCTAAACTGATCTTCTGTATATAAAGAGAATTGAAAATGAATCTTGATGTGAATGGAAGGGGGGAGGGAGAGGGAAAGGGGAGGGTTGCGGGTGGGAGGGAAGTTATTGGGGGGGAAGCCATTGTAATCCATAAGCTGTACTTTGGAAATTTATATTCATTAAAAAAACAAAGAAACTTTAGAAGTTCTTACTTGCCCATGTTTTTTTGGTTTTTTTTTTGTTTGTTTGTTTTTTGGTTTTTTTTTTTTTTTTTGAAAGACTTTGATTTATTTACTTGAGAGGTAGAGTTACAGATAGTAAGAGGGAGAGACAGAGAGAAAGGTCTTCCATCCGCTGGTTCACTCCAAAGGCCAGAGCTACAAAAATCTGAAGCCAGGAGCCAGGAGCTTCTTCCAGGTCTCCCACATGGGTACAAGGGCCCAAGGACTTGGGCCATCTTCTACTGCTTTCCAGGCCATAGCAGAGAGCTGGATCAGAAGTGGAGCAGCCGGGACTAGAACTGGTACCCATATAGGATGCTGGTGCCACAGGCAGAGGATTAACCTACTGCGCCAGGGCACCAGCCTCCTTGCTCATGTTTTTAATTTCAGTTCAAAATATGATTATTTAATGAATGAATAAACTGAGAATTATAGAATGAAAATCAGTGAAATTTTTCATAAAGGATTTTCCTCACCTACTTCTAGATATAACAGTATTTCTTGCATGCTTTCTTGAAGCTTCAATTAAAATAAATAAATTTAGGTTGGGTGGACCTCAAGGATAGTTTTCACGATGCATCCAATGGAGCAAACACATGCCTGAACACAGCTAGCTGAACAAACTGACCCTTCCCACCCTTCCCCATCACATTATGTGCCAAACCTGTCCTATTGTACCTTCCTCTTTGTCTACATTCTCTTTCCATAGTTCCCAAAACAATTGGATGATAGAATGAGCTAACCACTTTCCAAATTTCCTGTTCTTAAACAATTACAAGAAATGTTGTTGTTGTTGTTGTTGTTGTTTGGACAGGCAGAGTGGACAGTGAGAGAGAGAGACAGAGAGAAAGGTCTTCCTTTGCCATTGGTTCACCCTCCAATGGTCACCGCGGCTGGCGCGCTGTGGCAGGCGCAGGGTGCTGATCAGATGGCAGGAGCCAGGTACTTATCCTGGTCTCCCATGGGGTGCAGGGCCCAAGTACTTGGGCCATCCTCCACTGCACTCCTGGGCCACAGCAGAGAGCTGGCCTGGAAGAGGGGCAACTGGGGCAGAATCCGGCGCCCCGACCAGGACTAGAACCAGGTGTGCCGGCACCGCAAGGCGGAGGATTAGCCTAGTGAGCCGTGGCTCCAGCAAGAACTGTTTTGATTAGAAAGTACTAAAGAGAAATTTTTTCACATTCTATAAAAACTTGAATATGACTTAAAAATTCCTTATAAGCAAATTTTATAAGCAGAAAAATTCCTTTTTCTGTATCTATTGAACCAGGTTAGAATTATGACTAGCATTTTTTCTTGAATATGTGTACTCATTCTTTTATCAATGAAGTGCTATTAGAAATCTAGAAATAAGTATCTAGATGGGGACACCTGTAAATGTCACAATATTGAAAAGGAAACAGAATTATAAAGAAGATTTAACATGGAGTTTTACTTATTTAAATCTCTAATAAGATGTATAAAGGAAGTTTTTCCTGTTAAACTTCAGGAAACATACTACAATTTTTGCTTTGAATGTAACATAGAGAAGAAATCATGGTCAATGGAACCAGAAAAATCTGATTACAAAACACACTTCAAATCGAAAATCTAAAAATCCAAAATCTCCCACTAATTAAGTGGTCACCCAAAATCAACTTATTTAGCCAACTTGACCACCTTTTTCTTCATGAAAAAAAAAAGTATTTGATAATATAGGCTTTGCTATAAAAAATATTCAAAACAATTGAAAGGGAGGGAATCCTCCCAAACCACCATAATTCCAAAACCAAAAAAAGGTACAACAGAGAAAGAGAACTATAGACCAATATCACTGATCAACATAGATGTAAAAATCCTCAAAAAATACTAGCTATTTTTCTTGACTAATGGCTTTGGCTAAAACTTCCAGGACTATAGCCAATAGCAGCCAGCATCATATTGAATGAGGAAATTTTGGAAACATTTCTACTAAGATCTGGAATCAGACAAGGTGGTTGCCCACGTTCACCATTGCTATTCACTATAGTACTGAAAAGGAGGAGATCAAAACATCCCTCTTTGCAAATGACATATATATATATATATATATATAATAGCAAAAGACTCCATTAAGAGACTAGTGAAACTTCTAAAATTGCATAGTAAACTGGTAGGATATAAAATTAACACACAAAATTCAATAGCCTTTGTATACAGACAATGCCATGGCTGAGAAAGAACTTAAAAACTTCTAAGATCAATCCCATTCACAGTAGCTATAAAATATATAAATACATTGAAATAAATTTTACCAAGAAGATGAAAGATCCCTATGATGCAAATTACATGCCACTAAAGAAAAAAAAAAGAAGATACAAAAAAATAGAAAAATCTTCATGTTCATGAATTGGAAGAATTAATATCATTAAAATGTCCATACTACCAAAGCAATTTACAGATTCAACATAATCCCAATCAAAATATCAATCACATTCTTCTCAAATATAGAAAAAATGATGCTAAAATTCATATGGAAACACAAGAGACCCTGAGTAGCTAAAGCAATCTTATACAACAAACACAAAGCAGTAGGCACCCCAATACCATATTTCAAGACATACTTCTGGACGGTTATAATCAAAACAGTCTGGTACTGGCACAGAAAAAGATTTGTAGACCAGTGGAACAGAGTAGAAACCCAAGAAATCAACCCATGCATCCACAAACAACTAATCTTTGACAAAGGAGCTAAAAACAACCCCTGGATAAAAGATAGTCTCTTCAACAAATGGTCCTGGAAAAATTGGATCTACACATGCAGAAGCATGAAACAGGACCCCTACCTTACACCCTATATAAAAATCAACTCAAAATGGATCAAGGATCAAAATCTATGATCTGATAATGCTAAACATTGGCATAGGAAAACACTTCTTGGAAAAGATTCCAGAAGCACAAGCAATCACAGCCAAAATAGACAAATGGGGTTATGTTAAGCTAAGAAGTTTCTACATTGCATAGGAAACACTTAACAAAGTTAAAAGGCAACAAACAGAGTGGAAGAAAATATTTGCCAACTATGAAACTGATAAAGGATTAATATCTAGATAATAAATTGGCAAAGGATTTGAACAGACATTTTTCTTTTTCTAAATTTTATTTAATTTATACAATTTACATGTATTTCATATACATACATTTAGGAACATAATGATACTTCCCACCCTACCATCCCTCCCAGTCATGCTCCAACCCTTCTTCCTTCTCTGTTTCACATTCCCACTCAATTTTTACAAAGATCTACTTCCAGTTTACTTAATGATCATAAAGTTAACCATACACTAACTATAGGAATTAAACAAATAATATGAAGGAAAAAACACTGTTTCTCAACAGAAGAGAAAATGGCTGTAAATAATCATTGAATCCCAAAATGTCCATTTTACTCCAATACATTGCACTTTAGGTAATCTATTAGGAACCTCAGATCAAGAAAAACATGGTATCCACCTTTTTGAGACTGGCTTATTTCACTAATATAATGGTTTCCAGTTGTATCCATTTTGTTGCAAAAGATAGGATTTCATTTTCTGTATAGCTGGGTAGTACTCCATAACATACATATAATATAATTCCTTTGTCTAGTAAAGAGTTGATGGACATCGTGATTGGGTCCATATCTCAGCTATTATGAACTGAGCTGTAATGAATATGGGGGTACAGATAACTCTCATATGCTGATTTCTTTTGGTTTAGGTAAATTCCCAGGAGTGGGATGGCTAGAACATATGGTAGGTCTGTGGTCAGATTTCAATTTAAATGGCCAACAGACACATGAAAAAATGCTCAGGATCACTAGCCATCAGAGAAATGCAAATCAAAACCACAATGAGGTTCCACCTCATGCCAGTTAGAATGGCTCTCATACAGAAATAAAAAAGTAATAAACGCTGTTAAGGACATAGGGGAAAATGTATTCTAATCCACTGTTGGTGGGAATGCACTAGTACAGCCACTGTCCAAGATAGTATGGAAATTCCTTAGAAATCTAAAAATAGATCTATCACATGGCCCAGCCATCTCACTCCTGGGAATTTACCCAAAGGAAATGAAATCAGCATTTGAAAGAGTTATCTGTACTCCCATGTTTATTTCAGCTCAGTTCTCAATAGGTAGGCTTTGGAATCAACCCAGATGTCCATCAGCTGATAACTAGATAAAGATAATGTGGTATATATACACTGTAGAATATTACTAAGTGATAAAAAATGGAATCCTGTCTTTAGCAACAAAATATATACAACTGGAGACAATTATACTTACTGAAATAAGCCAATCTCAAAATGAGAGATACCATATGTTTTCTCTCATCTGTAGTAAGAAATAAATAGAGTACAAAAAATGCAACGTATATAAGCAAAATTAACACTTTGAGAATTGATTATTGTTTACAGCTCTTGTCTCTAATGTTGTGTATAGTGTTTTTTTCCTTAATATTTGTTGAATTCTTTACTTACTGCAGAGTTAATCTTATGAGTATAAAATAAACTGAAAGCATGTCATTGCGAAAATTAAGAATTAAGAAAAGAAGGAGGAGGGTGGATGGGAGCATGAGCAGATAGGAGGATAGGATGGACAGTATCATTGTGCTCCTAAATCTCTATATATGAAACTCATGAAATTTATCCACCCTATATGAATTTTTTTAAAAAATCTTTATACTACGATAGATTTAAAGCCTGTAGCAGAGTGGCTAGCAT
This sequence comes from Oryctolagus cuniculus, assembly GCF_051225735.1. Taxonomy (NCBI): domain Eukaryota; kingdom Metazoa; phylum Chordata; class Mammalia; order Lagomorpha; family Leporidae; genus Oryctolagus; species Oryctolagus cuniculus. Next base: position 88,276,322 of record NC_142874.1, read on the forward strand.
ATCAAACTATTAACTATCACTAAAACTCATATATTCAGAATGAAATTTCTCAAGAAGAAAATGGTTAAAAGAAATAAACTCAGTCAATAAATAAAAATGGATAAATATATTACTTGCTATTTTTCCTTGCTGTCTTGACATGAATTGGCTGAAATAATGCCATGCTGTCAATACTAATTTTTATATTACTACTCCTTTAAAAGTAACTGACATGGGACAGAATCAACTGGCCTTTCAAAGTGACTATCATGCTTCCAATTCATACTTTAAAAGTCTGTTGAATTTGAATTTTCAATGTGATCATTCTGTTTTATATATATCATTCTGTTTTAAGACGATTTAATAAAATTGGTATTAAATTTCTTTTAAGCCAAATATTACTGTCCTTTCCCTCCTTAGATCACAGCAAAAGCTTGTTAACATTTCAGGCCCTTAACTGTGTATGTTACCAACTCTAGCCTCAAAATCAATCCACTGTACTTTGGTAACACCTCAAAATGCTAAATCAGGAGGGGGAAGGAAGAGAAACAGCCCTAGAGGAATTCTATGGAGTTCTTGGTCTTCTAGCAATTTGAAAAGAAAACTCAGGGGATCTGCAGTTGTTATTCCAGAGAAGTTCCAGCATGCTGAAGCTGGTATGATCCAAGCCTTCCCACTGGGCAGCTTAACATGTTTAAAGAAACTTGACTCCTTCAAGGTGAAGAGAGAGAGAGAGAGAGAGAGAAAGGAGGTAAGGAGGGAGGGAGGGAAGGGAAGAGAGAGAGAAAGAGATATAAAGGGAGGGAAGAAAGCAAAGAGAGAGAGAATATAGAGGAGGAAGGAAGGAAGGAAGGAAGGAAGGAAGGAAGGAAGGAAGGAAGGAAGGAAGGAAGGAAGGAAGGAAGGAAGGAAGGAAGGTTGGGAGATTTTCCTTTGTGAACTGGGAATTTCCTTTGGCTATTTTGCAAAGAACTTTCATTAAATGAGTTGACCATTATCAATGGCTACCAATATTATTTATAATGCAGGTGAGAACTCTGGGAGCATACATAGCCATTAAGATGCCTGAAAAGGTCTGGGAAAACATTTGAGGAATGAGAACGGGGTGACCGAGGTGCTGCTAGAGAGGGTGGCTGAGGTCACAGAATTAGAGTGGTGGTGTTTAGTAGTGGTGACAGTGTTAGTGGTTAGGGCTGGGAGCAACGAGAATGCGGTAGTGCTTATGACTGTGGTGACAGTGGTGGCAGTGGTAATACTGATGGCAGTGGTGGCGATGATGATGGGCTGATGAGGCAGTGACAGCAGTGGTAATCAGGGTTAAGAATTAGTGGTTGTTAGGAGTGGTGATGGTCATGGTGGCAATAGTTGCGGTTATGATATGAGATAGGCAAGAAGTTAATTTAGGTCTACTGAGCTGGAAGTACCTGCAAGCCCATTCCCTGCCCCATGTAATTCTATCCTCCTCCTTGTCAATCAAATTTCCCCTTTCCCAGGATGGATATATTTTACTCATGACCTAAGGAGGAGGAGGACACTGAAAACATGCATATTGAGCTCCATGTGAAACATGTGAAGGTGCAATACAAATCCCAGGTGGTTTCACAGCTTGAGAGGCACCAACCCTTCCTTCACAAAGGAGACCAACAACTGGGAGAGGCTCTCTCTCTCTCTCCTGCCATAGATCACAGCTGGAGGTGCTGTACTGCTCTCTCTCTCTCTCTCTCTCTCTCTCTTGCCCCTCACCTCCATCCCTCTCCTCTCTCACCCCTACTCCTTTCAGGCAATCTTCTAGCTCGTTGCCCATTCAAGATGGGCATTTCTCTGTGGAGGGCTACCCAAGTTCATTTGAGTGGGTATGAGTATGTGTGCTCACTTTCTCACCTTTTGAATCAAGTCTGTTGCCATTTTGTGCCCCTTATACATGCCATCACTTAGAATGTGTGTCATTTTGCATGACAAGAGCCTGGAATGCAATTAATCTATCCCATGCCCACATCAGTGATGCTAACATCGGTGGTGGTGGTGGTGGTGGTGATAATCATCCTGGCAGCAGGGTGACTGACAGTAGTGGCAGGAATGCTATCAGTGGTTATTTGCTTGGTGGCCATGCAGTGGTGCTCTTTCTGTGTACTATTTTAGAGACTCAGCACAAGACTAAGGATGGTAGCCTTGGAGCAAGCCCGACAACTCATCCCCATGAGTATCTGAGAGAAGCTGACTGAAGTATACTAAGAAACAAAAATCTTCCATTTGTACATAGGAAATAGGGCACCCAGAAATCTGCCTCATGGCCTTTAGGATCATTTCTTCCTGAATGTCGTGCGGAATCCGCACTTTCTCCAAACACTCAGACCATATTATCACTTTCATTCACCCCTTGCATTTCTTCACATGCAGAACAAACCCATTGACATTTCCTACGAAAAGCCTCCCCTGATCCCACGCCTACCATAGTCCCCAGGGATTTCTACTCACCAAGCATATATGACAGCTGTTTACTTTCTCTCTCTCTCTCTTCTAGTAAATAAAAAATCCTTAAAAACAGGCAAAACTCAGCCTATTCATCTCTGTATTGTCAACATCTACCACAGCACGTGACATAAATGTCAAATGCTTTCCTGAAAGGATAATGAACCTCCCTATAAAATGATGGGTTTCTCTGAGGGAAAGATCAAGTCTGTCTCATCTTTGTGCATTTCTCTCTGTCCCCCTCCTCCCAGGGACTTCAGTATAATGGGTGCTTAGTAATAGCCAGAGGGAAGGAAATTCAAAATTAGCTTTTATATTCATTTGATTCACAGAACAAACTGACATAGGTAGAGGTACTAAAATCTCAAGGTCCCTTCCTTCCTGATATTCAGATGTTGTAATGCTGGTGGAGTGCAATTAATAGGGGAAGGAAGAGTGCCAGCCAAAGCTGTCTCACTTCAGGCACACCTTATTTCAGAAGCAGAGCCCAGGCTGAGCCCAGGCTTTGGTACTCCCTTTCTGGTGCTCCCTTCACAAAAGTGTCTTAGCTGACATCACCTTTCTTTCTCTTCTTATGTGTCTTTTTAAAGTATTAGTGATTTTAACTATTAAGTATACAGTGTGAAGTACTGAATAGAACAACTGTATCCTCCAACAAGATGTAAAATTAACAATAGTTAAACTGTTTCTGGCTTTAGGAGCCTCCTCCTCTCCAATTAAAACAGGGAAGAACACCTTGGATAATAACACCTGCAAAGGTACAGAAAAAAAATTATTTGGTCCAGATGGTAACATTTGGTAGTTACCAAAAGATTCACACAACCAGGGCTTTAGGCCAAATCAACCTTTGCCTGAAGATGGGCTGAATACAAAAACATGGTCAATTCCCAAGTCCATTATCATGTCTTTGATGTAGATTCTCACCCATGAGGGACAATGTAGTTGGACCAGAGATCAAAACGACTGGCCTTTATTATCCTTTGCTTGTTTCCTGTGACACCACTTGCTGAAAGCTGAGGAGGTGAATGATTTCCAACTTAGGTTTAGCTCTCCTGAGAAGATTGTGGTTTCATGAGTTTGAAAACAGCACAATCATTCCCAAGGCCACTTCGTCCAACAGCATTCATAGGATGGATCCCCTGCTCCCAAAGCAATGCTTTAAAGTCCATTCCTTGCAGGAGAACCAGTTCAACCAGCAGCCAAGAGTCAACCTTGATAAATACGATTTTAATAAGTGCTAGAAAATCAGGAAATTGCAGGATCTTGGCTTTTGTGATTTTTATCATACTGAGTTCCCTACAGAAAGCTAAAAGAAGAGCTAGTCATGTGTCATTCTTTCCATCAAAAAGTCAGGGGAGAAGAGACATTTTCCTGCAGGTGCTACTGTGTACCACGTGGAGCCACCTCTGGCAGAAAAAGATGAAATTAATTAGAAAGCAGAGGAGACTTTGTAGCGACCCTGGCAGAGGACAAGGTCTGTTAGCCGGCCCATGGGTCCTCCAAGTTTGCCCTAAGGAAAACATCTGACAGAGAAAAATGTGTGCTGGCAATTTGTTTGATTGTAATTTCAATGAAAAATTGAAACCATACTTCCACGGGATTAGGCTTCCCTCATTCACCAGAAGGAGGTTACTGTTAACAGCTACGGACCGTGTTAGCATCCCCAACACTTCTACTTTCAGGCTGCTTGCCCACGAGTATACATGAGCTGTAGATGCCTTTACATGGAAGAAACCTCCTCAGTGTGGCCAGAGTTACTAAAGTTAATTTTTAATATGTTGAGGACTAAAGTGGTTGCAATGATGGCAAAAAAAAAGTGGACATATGTCTAACAGATGCAACATTAGAGGAATAAATAAATCCAAAGGCTTTTCCTTTCTGAAAGACAAGAATAGACTCTTGATCTTGAGTGTAAGCAAAAGCGCCCCATAGTTAGCCCATTATACTGCATGAATGCTGAATGGAGAGAAGACAGTTTGATTGATTTCCCCCAAGGGGTATGTATCTTTGTTTTTTTCACACACATGAGAACAGTGTAAGGAAAATGGTCATGTTCATGGTTTGCACAAGAACAAATGTTCAGTAAGGAAAAGCAATGCCCTGGAACCCAAGGGGTCTTCCACAGTATGTGTTTGCAAAGAACACCAGAACTGTTTACAGTGTATAAGTATCCCAAGGAGTTGGTCACCACAGTGATAATTAATGTGTTTAAAGATTCATGAGCTCATGACCAGTATTTGGAGAATACAGCTGACAATTTAGCAAATGGTAGGGTCCGAGGAAGGAATTATTATGTCCGTGTTTGCACTTATTCATTTTTACCAGAACCGCTGCCTGCCCTGGATTATGGTCCCTGTTTGCCTCTTTAGCTGCACTCTGACCATTCACAGAAACACAGAAATCTGCCTCCTGTGACGAGGTGTGTTCTAGGAAAACCAATCTTTGAGAGAAATATTCTCTACTCCAATGGAGTTATTTTAGTGTATGAAGAATTGAATAACTTGTGAATGTGTGTAAAAGAAACACAGCTGGCAGGGGAAAAGGAGCACATCTGAAGGTCAATCCCTTTGAAAGATCCACAGCCAAAGACTCTTCCGCAGAGTGGGATGAAATCATTCTCCAAGGCAGCTCCAGATTAGTGGAAAAATGGCTAGTGCCACCCTGCTTTGTCACCATTATCTGTTAGGTCCCAGAGGAGCCACGTTTTTTATGCACTGGCTCTATTGTCTGGCATACACTTGATGCATGGTAATGGGAGCCAAGTAAAATGACCCAGTATTATGGAACAGCAGTTTAAGCCATTGCCTGCAATGCTGGCATCCATATGAGCTCTGCTTCAAGTCCTAGTTGCTCCACTTCCTATGCAGCTCTCTGCTAATGTGCCTGGGACAGCAGAGGAAGATGGCCCAAGTGTTTGGGCCCTGCTACCCATGAGAGAGATCATCATGGAGTTCCTGGCTCCTGGCTTTAGCCCGGGCTGGGCCATATGGGGAGTGAACCAATAGATGGAAGATCTCTCTGTGTCTCTGTCTCTTTTTCTCTATATGTAACTGCCTTTCAAGTAAATAAATAAATGTTTTTTTAAAAAAATCAAATAAAAAAACTTTTATATAAGCTTTGCATTTAAACAATCCAAAACATTCCATGAAACTCAGAATCCAAGAGCCCTTTCAATACAAAAATCACTGAAGTTGGCAACAATCAATCAAACATTGCTAGACTTTTAGATATTACAATAAGATTAACTCCAGCTCCACCAATATCACTCTAAGCCTGATTTGCCTTTCTGTATTTCTGCTATTGTTTCCATGGGTAGCTGAGTGCCTTAGAGCTATATAACTATTTCCAAAAAGGCTAAATTACTATGAGTGTGGACACCAACAGAAATCACTGTATAGTTCTCTGGCTGCATGCCAAAACATAATTGACCACATGTCTCGCAATATGCAGAGATAAAAGTCATCCAGGACTCCAAAACTCCCTTAGTTTCTGAATATCTTACTTCATTGTATTGAGAAACTGTTCTTCAAGAAAGAATGTGAGTTTTGTCCAAATCTTTCCTGGTTCCCGAAGGCAGGGCAAAGCCTTGGTGGGAGACAGATTAAGCTGTAAATGGCTAGGGAAGAATATCTTTCCTCTGTGACTAGTCATTACAGCTCTACTAGATCGTGATGCTACTTGTGAGCAAATGAATGAACAAAAACTTGCTCACCTTTGGAAAATGAAATTTAGAGAAAAGACTTGTTTTTTAACAAATTCTGTCTTGTCAATGTACTGAAAAGCAAAGTGAAGAAATGGAAATGATCAGAAATACACAATAGGTGCTCCCCATGTGCTGGCCTTGGTTCTGAGGGACCACCTCACTGTCATCAGGAACCAGCTCAAAATGCAAATTCTTGGGCTTCCTGCAGATTTAATTGAATTGGAAAGTCTAGAAGTGGAGCCAGGCAACCTGTGTGTTTCAGGTGATTTTCAGACTTGCTACAAATTTTGAGAACCACTGCTATAGACTAAGGATAACTCAGTGAATAGGTCACTGGAAAAGAAAAATATTTATAAGATAGAGATCGGAGAAAATGGAAATACCCAAAAGATGGGGCAGTATAATTGCAGACACAAGATTGATTGATAAAAATATTTTTTAAAATTGTGATATTTCATCACGTGTCCAACTTGATCTATAAGACATGCTCTTAACTGCATTCATTATATGTTGAACGTCTATTCTAATATTTTTTCTATTTTAGTGAGGTCTGAAGTTTTATAATTAAAAGGAAACATGAAAATTCAATTATTTGGAAGTCATCACTAAATAAATTTCAAGTGTTGGGAACAAACAAAAATCAATAACCTAAAGAACAGTTTTGGGAGATTCAATAAAGTTTATTTTTTTATTCTTAGCATATTCCAGAGTTATCAGTTCTACATCATAACTAAGAATTTAAGTGGTTTAAAGTAATAAGCAGCCAATGCTGTGGTCTAGCACATTAAGTATCTACCTGCAGTGCCAGCATCCCTTGTGGGTGCTGGTTCAAGTCTCAGCCTCTCCACTTCCAATCCAGTTTCCTCTCGACAGCATGAGAAAGTAGTCGAAGCTGGCCCAAGTGCTTGGGCCCCTGCACCTTCATGGGAGACCCGGAAGAAGCTCCTGGCTCCTGGCTGCAGATCAGCTCAGCTTCAGCCTGTGTGGTCATTTGGGGAGTGGCCAGTGGATGGAAGACTCTCTTTCTCTCCTTCTCTCTGTCTATAACTCTGCCTTTCAAGTAAATAAGTAAGTCTTTTAAAAAAAAAGTAATAAGCAATACGATAGTTGACTCAAATATTGTGCTCAATCTTTTCTAGGAGTCTTAAATGGATTCTTATTATCTTGGATGGTTTAAAAGTAATCCAACTAAATGTCAAAGACATATGTCTGTCTTCTTATTTCAGTCTATGAATTAATAAGCATAATTTTAATCATTTTTTCAATAAACACATATTTCACAGCCTTATATAATTTGATAAAAAAGGTAGTTTTTCTTCTAAAGTGAACTCCAAAAGTATAAAATGGCTACTGAGGGATCAAACATTTAGAAGAAAAATACACTAGAAATATATCTTTTTAAAAGATTTATTTATTTATTTGAAAGTCAGAGTTACAGAGGGAGAGGGAGAGACAGAGAGATTCTCTATCTGCTGGTTCACTTGCTAGATGGTTGCGATGGCCACGGCTGGGCCAGGCTGAAGCCAGGAGCTGGGAGTTTCATCAAGGTCTACCACATGGATGGCAAGGGCCCAAACACTTGGGTCATCCTATACTGCATTTTGCAGGCCACTGGAAGGGAACTAGATCATATGTGGGGCAGCCAGGACATAAACCAGTACTCATATGGGATGCTGGCATTGAAAATGGTGGCCCCTAGAAATGTATTTTAAAATAGCTTCAGTGTCTTGAGTGGCTGAATTGGATCCAAGTTCTACCATTTTTATCACTAGCTGGTGTCATGAGACAAGATTCTTCATCTTTTTAGCCACATTTCTTTCTTTTATCATGCTTATAATCGTACTTATCTTAAAAGGTTATAGCCTAGACAGGTTAATGTCTGACAAAGCCTTGGGAAAACATAGTTTGTATACTTTATGAAAAAATCTCAATGTTCATAAGCTGTAAGAAGTGTTGTTTTAGAACCATTTAACATAGAAATCTTTGAACTATATATTGTTAAAACATTACAATGTTCCCTGTGGAATCTTTAATTTTTTATTAGTAAATTAAAATTGTCACCCTTTGTTTAATATGAAAATAGTAGCTAACTCCATTTCTTCTAGACTGTGTTCATAAAAATTGTTTTACATACTAAAAAGTTTATTGGATTGAAATTATTGTTGATTAGGAGTCACCAAAAATGACCATAGTAAGTTTTATCTTGGCTTGTGCTTATACAGGGAGCAATTGTAAAGGGAAACCCTTGACCTTCTGTGTCCACTTTGCAATTTATAGCCCAAAACAGAGATGCTCAAAAAGTTGTTTTGCAATTTCTCTGCCCTCCCAAAATATCAAAGGGTCAAGATGATGTGGCCTCTGAGAAAAGGAGACATTTGGGGAGGTGCAAACAGAACAGCAGACTAAATGCTCAGGTGACCTGGAACCACAGACAGATCTTCAAACACAGATTTGCCAAACAAGAGCAAAGACACAAATACAGCTGAGAAATGAGCTGACCTAACATAATTCCATGTAAATACAAAGAAATACTAGGAGATCTGATTCATTGAGTTCCTATTAAACTTTTACCACTCTGTAGTTCCCCCAGAGAATTGAGTTATCTGAAAAATGTGACATATCATCTGGTTCATTCAACCTTTCAAAGCTAATCCAACTCCTAGAAGACTGCCCCTACCCCCATTTTGCTGCTGTAATGTTTGATGAAATGTCCTGGTTAAGGGTGACGTGTTGGGTGGGGGTAATTCCCCTCAAATAAGCTAACGTTTCTATGAAGTCCTGGCTTTGCATTCTATGCTGTTGAATTTTGCAGGGAAGAGGAAGTTTGACTTTGGGAGAAAATCCAAAATAAAGAGACTTGGGGAATTCAACTTGTTTGACTCCGCAGGAAGAACAGAGGAGCTTCATGTTTGCTGAGAGTGGACTTTCTAAAGTAGTTACATATGGTTTGCATCTGTTAATCTCTCGAGCACCCTATATCTTTAGCATTTCATTGCTTTGTGAATTTCCCATTAGTTTTTATTACATAAGAAAAACCTCCTTCCAAAATGGCACCTTTTGAGTTGTAAGCTCTGTGTCTTTCACTAAAGTAAAACAATGTTGTGTGGGGCCAGTGCTGCATAGCGGGTTGTGCTGCCTGCAGTGCCAACATCCCATATGGACACCAGTTTGAGTCCTGGTTGCTCCATTCCAGTCCAGCTCTCTGCTAGAGCCTGGGAAAGCAGTAGAAGATGGTCCAGGTTCTGGGTCCCTACACTCTTTTTTTTTTTTGACAGGTAGAGTGGACAGTGAGAGAGAGAGACAGAGAGAAAGGTCTTCCTTTGCCATTGGTTCACCCTCCAATGGCTGCCACGGCTGGCGCACTGCGGCCGGCGCACCGCGCTGATCCGATGGCAGGAGCCAGGTGCTTCTCCTTGTCTCCCATGGGGTGCAGGGCCCAAGTACTTGGGCCATCCTCCACTGTACTCCCTGGCCACAGCAGAGAGCTGGCCTGGAAGAGGGGCAACTGGGACATAATCCAGCTCCTCAACCGGGACTAGAACCCGGTGTGCCGGCGCCACAAGGTGGAGGATTAGCCTACTGAGCCGCGGCGCCGGCCACCCCTACACTCATAAAGGAGACCTGGAAGAAGTTCCAGGCTCCTGGCTTTGGCCTGGCTGAGCCCTGGCTGTTGCGTCCATTTGGAGAGTGAAACAACTGATGAAAGACTTTCTCTCTCTCTCTCTCTCTCTCTCTTCCTCCCTCCCTCTCTCTCTCTTTCCCCCTCTGTAACTCCACCTTTCAAATAAATAAATAAAATCTTAAAGAAAACCAATACTGCGGTTGTTTCATGTAAGAAGAGCTTCCTGAAAGGATTGTTAATAAACTCACCCCATTCATTTCATTAAACAAATGCTTGTTGTGCACATATTTAGCTAGATGTAGGATACTTCTTTAGTTCTCCCACTAACTCACATTATTAAACATTCACCTGATGTATTGACATTCTTTTGACTATTAACTGGGAATGTTCAAACATGATCAATTTCTGCTTAAAATAATACTATTTACCCATGTACCCTAAGTGGAAACAATGCAGGATGAAGGGTGGGAAACTTGAGTCCTAGGCACAGTTCTCCCATCAAATTATTAGGGAATCTTGCAAATGTCCTTCAACCTGTGTGGTCCTGGTATTTTCTGGATCAAAATAATCAATTGTATTGGAAAACCATGACTGTGTGTGTGTGTGTGTGTGTGTGTCTTGGTTCTACACAAATGTCTCAAAGAACAGGGCACTATCATGATTTGCTAGGAAATTTCTGTCTCCATTGGCACTTATGCTCCCTACGATTCCTGTGTTAATATTTTTATTTCAGCATTATGATGGATAGGAGGCATGGATCACTTGGAATGGACACAATAGCTGTAGATTCGGAAATTATTTTCATCATAAACTTTGACAATGACTTCCGTTATGTTCAGTGTCAACTCAATTACTCACCCGAAGGTTAACTGTGCTGTGGTCTGTCAGCTGCACACGCTTGGGTTGAGCCTCCGATGACTGGCTGCGCTGTCAGCTGAAAAGCCAGTTAGAAATATGTGGATCCTGGACATCGACCTGGGGGCTTTCCCCTCCAGAGGGAGGTATCAAATATTATGTGGATCAAGCACTAAAACCCTTTCCAGCATCGTCAGGTTTCCACTATGATTGCGATGCTACAAACTGGATAGTAGCTAGCCTCAGCGCTGTGTTCCTCAATGGAGAAGTTTAAAATGCTCAGAATGGTCGGGGGGAAGCACACTTTTGAGGCCCTCACAAATGGAGAGCGCTTGGCTGCCCCACCCCCACCCAGGCTGCGCACAGCTGCTTGCATCCGACCTAACCTGCTCTGAACTTTTCCTGACAGGCACTTGAGTCAGCTGCTCTCGGATTTGTGGGGCCGGAGGGAAATGGAGACGGGAACAGAAGGTGAGAGAGAGGGAAATGGGAGTTTTCATGTCCTGTGTTCTCAAGGGGTTATCATCCGGATGGGTTCGAGAAGAATCTTCCAGTGCACTGCGCAGACTCACTGTGCTTTTCAGGATGAGGAAACTGATGCTCACAGCGTGGTGAACACCAATGCCTGCAGTGTTACTGAAACAAGGTCTGTTATCCGACTAAGCCCCTGCAGAGCAAAGTTGATCAGTCTCCCCCACCCCACTCACAGCTTCTCCTAGGCACTGCATCCCAGGCTCCTGTCCCATCACTCAGCCTCCCAAACCCAAGTCCCATCTCCCACTGTCTACGTGCTCGTCTCTCTGTGTGTCTGATGTGCTTCTGTCTTTGTGCCTCTCTATGGCTTCATGTGTGCACGTGTGCCTCTGTCTCTTTCTTTCAGTTTCTTTTGTTCCTGTGAATCTGCATACATTTCTCTTCCTGGGACTCTCTACCTCCCTGTTTATTTTCTAACTCACATCTGATCAAGTGAAAAATAAAACAAATTTATTGTTTCTAAAAACACATCAACTACTGTTTTTACCAATTCTGCTCTGAAAAGTTAAAATGTTGGAACAGGTTGTTGGTGTGATGGTAAAGACATCAACTTGGGATGTCCACAGAGCACCTGGGTTTAAGTTCCAGATCTGCTTCCAGTTCCATCTTCCTTCTAATACGCACCCTAGGAGGTAATGGGTGATGACTGCAGTACTTGGGTCCCTGCCAGCCATATGAGACCAGCAAATGAAAACCCTCTCTCTCTATCCTTCTCTGTCACTCTCTGCCTTTTAAGTTAAAAATTTTTAAATAAAAAGTTATAATATCAATGTAATTCTATGTTACAAAGGAACATCAAATAGAATCACTTTTTCCTAGGTATCTCCGATCAAAAATGTCAGGGCAGATCTGGAAATTCTCTTCTCATGCCTGCGAAGACACAGTCAGGAGGGCTCAAATGACAGCTGCTAAGGATTTCAGATTAAGCCTTGGACCCCTGGAATCCCTAGAGGTGACAGTCCTGGGGTGCCAGTGTGTGGCCTAGCACCGCACACTCAACTCTAATGCCTCACTCTTACTTCTACTCTGGAAAAGATTTGTGGAAATGGCACGAAGTTTGGAATCAATAAAACCTAGATTCATAATCCTCAATCTGTTTATGACTACATGACATTGAGATGGTCACTTAAGTTGTCCTGTTTGCCTTTCTTCCTGTGTGAAATACAGACAATGCTAACCTGCCTTAGGAAAGTTTTGAGGTTGCTTGGACCCAAAATGAAATAATGTGTAGCATAAGGTTTTCTGCTTCTTGCTTTTGTTTGGTTTGGTTTGGCTTTTTTGTTTGTTAAATCTGAGGTGCAGTGGTTCTCAATTGGGACAATTTTGTTTCTCAAGGGACATTTGGCAATGTCTGGAGACAATTTTGGTTGTCACAGCAGAAGGAGTGTTCCTGGAATCTAGTGAGTAGAATCCAAGGATGCTGCTAAGCATCCTGCAATGCCTAAGATAGTCCACCACAAAAAAGAATTATTTGGTTCATAATAATGTCAATAGTACAGAGGTTGAGAAACCCTGGTTTACAATGATAAACTTTTTAGAGGAGTCTTATTTGTGGTATTGTTGTATCATCATTTTTTTCTCATTAATTTGTTGTTCTAACGATGTCCCTGTTTATAAATGCATTATCTCCTAAGCATGTCTATGAGGATATTTCATGCCCTAAGCAAAGGAAGTGGGTTTTCTTTTACTCTTTGGTCCTCTAGCCCCTAATGTCCATTTCTTTAATGAAATATTGGGCAATCAATACAACAAGTCCTCGAAAATTTCATGGAAATGTACATTGTGAAAAAAATTGCATGGAATTAAAAGTATTTTGTGCACCAAGATAAACTTAACTTTTAATTTCATTTTGCCATGGACTTTTTGAAGTACACTCATAGAACATATCATATTAAGTTATACAAAGATTCACAACTCAAATTTCATCTAATGAAAGCAGTCCTTAGAGGTTCAGTGACAACATGGCTAAGTATATTCCTGTGACCACTAGAACAGTGATTATCCAATATAAACAAGGTAGTGTGCTAAGCCCTGGAGGGACAGATTTAAAACAAATCCAGATACAATCTCTCCCATCAGAAATCTATAGTCAAATAGAGAAAGTCAGCAACAATAAAACACATGCAAATAAATATACAACTGCCAATTAACAATAAGTATAATATAGGAAAAGAAACAGATTGCAAGAATGAAGGGACTCTATTAAAAAGGTGGAAAAGTGAAAGTGTCAGGGAGGCCCTCTCTGAGGGACAGCTGAGCTGTGACTTGGGGGAGAGGTAGGATTTAGCCAGTCAGAAAATTTTTCATAAGAAGGAAGAGGATGTGTCAAGGTTCTAAGGTCAGAGCAAGCTTTAACCATGTAAATAGTTGGGATTTTGGAGTATCTTTGTTTCCACCTCTTGAAATACGCATGTTGTCTGTAAAACCATTTGCCAACTGCAAAAATCCACATTTGCAATCTTTACAGACACATAAATGTATATGGTTTTGGTCACTGTTATTTTTCTCCTTTTTGGGAAAGATATATAATTAAAGTAAGTATATTAATTGTCGTCATATGATAATTATCATCATATGATAAAGTAAGTATATCAATTATCATCATGAGCAAAATACCCAGAATAAGGGAAGCTGGAGGCTATAAAATTGTCTACCTAGAAATGATGCCCAACTCCCTGATTTTTCAAATGAAAAACAATTGACTTGCAGTAACACCACTCCTCTAGCTGTCAGGAGGGGGGCAGGATACAACCTCTGCTGACTCTTATTTCATCCCAGTTTCATTTCATCAGCTTGTCTTCATCAACTGCATCCTCAAATATTGCAGTGGCATCATGAAAGATTGCGGTATTTTTCTATTAAATATCCAATGGTTCTAAAATCTGAGACAGGCATTGTAGTATATCAGCTTCCAATATGATCCACTGTAGAAGTTTTATATTGCTTTTATTCAAAGACTAATTAACTAAACTAACAAAGAAATCTCCATCAATGGGTGAAGTATGTCCAGATTAATGTTGAATTTTACTATTTAATAGATACACAATAGAGAGAAAGCAGTGTAAGTTTGAAAATTTCTTAAGTGCTATATATACATTTCATTTGTACCTTCAGTTCTGCTCTTCACAATGTTGCTTGCTTTATGTACTTGCTTGGTAGTGGTGCAGTGGGGTAGGAAGCTAGTGGTAGAGGAACTATTTGCATCAAATACACAGCAGGTTACCCTATGGCTTTTGGTTGGGTTTGACCAAATGGGTATCATTATTAGTGGGAAGAAAAAGATAAGAATATTTATTAGCTCAGGCTGCCTCCATGGAGAGTATCCATGGAATGCCTACATCCCTTGACCAATGTCTCCTGTTGGGCTTCCAACTTTGCAGAATTTTCTCTCTCTCTCTCTCTCTGTCTCTCTCTCCATCTATACATTTTCTAGTTTCTAATTACCACTCCTTCTCATTAGACATAGAAGTAGTGGTAATAAAGGCCTATCTACTTACTTACTATCTCCAAACTATCACATTATCTTTTTGGTTTCCTTATACTCTGGTCACACCTTTGCAATAGTCTGTTTTTTAAAGTCATCTCAGGGGCTGGCACTGTGGAATAGCAAGTAAAGCTACTACCTGTAGTGCCAGCATCCCATATGAGCGTCGGTTTGAGTCCTGGCTGCTCCACTTCCTATCCAGCTCTCTGCTATGGCCTGGGAAGGCAGTAGAAGATGGCCCAAGTCCTTGGGCCCCTGCACCCAGGTTGGAGACCCAGAGGAAGCTCCTAGCTCTTAGCTTGGGATTGGTGCAGCTCTGGCTATTGTGGCCAATTGAAGATTGAATCAGCAGATGGAAGACCTCTCTCTCTCTCCCTCTCCTCTCTCTGTGTAACTCTGACTTTTAATAATTTTTTTAAATCATCTCAAATTCTAAGTGAAATACGTCATCTGTTACCTATGTAACCCCAAATGGCTTCCCTGAGAGTGAACAGTAAGGAAGTACTGTCCATCAGTAAACAACTCCCCTAATAGCTGATGTAGGGGAAGAATAACCTCTGTAGGTTATTAGTTGGAAGACACCCCTGTAACAACAGATTAAGAAGAGAAAAAAAAAGTGGTTTATTAACGTGTGTAATTTACATACACATGAGAGCCACCCAGGAAATGTGTAATTCTCAAATAGGTAGCTTTGAATTCTAGTTTATATAGCACCTCCAACAAAAAATAGCTAAATTTTTAGAGAAGTAACAAGACAGAGGAAAAGGACATTTAATCTAGGGACGGAAACTTATGGAAAGGCAAATAAATGGCAGATGAAAGCTCATAGGTAAACACTTATTAATGTAGATTCCTAAACTGTTATTGCCTGCTCCTAGGGGTCTAAAGTTGTCTTTGGTGGTTAATTCTCGTTCTCCTTGGTAGAAGGGTGACAGCATACCTTTTGTCTTTGTAAATCTATGCCCTGTTTTTGGACAAATGAAAGGGAGACCGGTAAATTTTTCTGCATCTGCTTTTTCCTCATAACCTTCAACTCAACAACCTTTCATATGTGGGGAAGGCATAGTCTGGTCTGCCACAGTGGTCCCATAAATGACTATATTAAAATCACAAGGTGCAAACCAATCCGTTACTTCAAATTTGAGGTCCGTCTTTCAACCCCTAGAGCTTCCACAATGAGATGTGACTTTAGCATTGTCTTCTTTATTTTCTTCTCATCTATTCTGTGGGCCTGAATCATTCATTAGAGCTTTTGAAGCCTCCCTAGTCACAATTTCTCATGGAACTTTTTAAGAACAAATCTCTCCCCTTTGGGCCCTGTTTTGTGTTGAACTGTATTCTCAAATAAGATAAATTGAAGTCCTAATCTCTGATATGTGTGAATGTAACATTATTTGAAGTAAAGCATTTGCAGATTTAGTTAAGATCCTCTTTGATGGGGATGGGACCATCCATTATGACTGGCATTCTTGTAAAAAGAAAAGAGGGTCAGTTGTTTGGTGCAGCACATAAGTCACCATTTGGGATACACATATCCCATACTGGCATTCCTGTTTCAACTCCCTTCCTCCACTTCTAGTCTAGCTTCCTACTAATGCACATCTTAGGAGGCAGCAGATAATGGCTTAAGTATTCAATTCCTTGCCACCCATGTGGGAGACCTGTACTGAGATCTGGGCTCCTGGCATCAGTCTCTTCCCTCACTGGCTATCGAAGGCATTTGGGGTAGTAAAATAACAGATGTAAGATCTCACTCCATCTGTCTTTCTTTCTCTTTGCCTTTCAAATAAAATGAAAGTAAGTAAATAAATATACTTTTTGGAAAAGCAGAGGAAGAGAAGGAACAAACAGCCAAGCACATGGAAATCACCATGTGATGATAGACACAGAGGATAGAGTAACACACATCTATAAGCCAAGGAATGCTAAGGATTGCCTGCAACACCAGATCCTGAAAGCAGGGCATGGAACAAACTCACCCATAGAATCCTCAGAGAGCCTGGCTCTGCTGAGTGCTTAATTATATACTTCAAGTCTCCAGCACTGTAAGAGAATACATTTCTATTGTATTAAGCCATTTGGGTTTGAGGTAATTTGTTATAGCAGCCCTCAAAAACTAGTATAGACTCCTTTCCTCTCTTTTCAAGTCTCATCAATCCTTTTAACTCTTTTCATGTCCCACATACCTACTCCAACCCACCCCACCTCCCCACCTCCCAGCCATGAATAGACATACTGCAGGGCTTGCCCCTAGCATGTGGGTCTCATCTAGAGGTAATTTTGATCCTGCTTCATCCCCAAAACTGTTGTCAGTGTGTGGAGATGTTTTTGGTAGTCACAGCTGTAGGAGGTAGCGATTGGTATCTCGTAGATAGGAACAAAGCACAGGACAGCCCACCAAGCAAACAAGTCATCCAGCCCAAAATATCCATAGTGTTGAGTTTGGGAAACTCTACTGTTGCACATGCCCTATATATGCTCACTTTCCTCTTGTCTACTGAAAGAAGGAAATGTATTTGGCTGAGCAGTGATGAGAAACAATTCATTAAGCTGTATGAAAATATGCATGCCATTTTGTTCTATTGCTGAGTGATGAAGTTCTTTAGAATCACTCAGTGTTTCAGCAAAATGAAATTATGTTTCGCTTTTAGGCTGTGGTACACTGTCTCTCAATCAAAACTCCATTTTCATGTGAGCACACATTTAAATTCTTTAATCTGTAACTAAATTTGCAAATTTCTGGCACAAAACACTTTACATGAGGGTGCCCTGTTCCCTTTGTGATATCTACCTGATTCTATCCAGCATATGGTCCAGACATGTGTTTCAGTTCTTGTCTCCTGTCTCCTCTTTTTCCTGTCTCTACTCTCTCTGCCCCTCCCCATCACTAATTCTGCTTCAGTTGGCAAACTTGTTGAGTTTTTAAAAAGCTAACCTGCCAAAATTCTGAAACATTTTTAAGGAAACCATAACTAACAGAAAACATAGGTGATTTCTTTTTCCCACATCCTCCTCCATAGGCTGATGCTTAGTCTAAACAAATCTACTTTTACCAAATTTGAATATTGAGTTACTACCTCCTCTTTCCAGTGTTCTAAGCTACCTGGCCACGCTGCCATTCTCATCTTTCAAGGTATAAACACTTGCTTTGTAAAATGGGGGAGAAGGGGGAGGAGAGCTTGTTCTAGCAGGTGTTTAAAAACATGCGTTCTTAACATTTTTCTTTTTGATTGACACATAGTAAGTGTGTTTATCAGAGTATAATAATTCAATACATGTATATAACTTTTCTTGGTAAATTGAGCCTACTCTTTCATCCCTTTGTAACCATATTTCTTTCATTTTCCTAAAAGATTAAAGCTAAAATGTTGTCAGTGAGCATTCAAGTTCCACCTTAAACAGAAGACGACCGTGGCTTGCTGTGTGATTGATGAACTAAGAGAAAGTTAAAATGATGAGTGACAGTATTGTTTTGCTATTGATTTGTTGTGTAGTTTGGGGAAATCTAATTAGTCTCTCAGTGGAATGATTTATCTTTTCGTGTTCAGAATAGATGCCAAAAAAGGTGCTTAACCCACGGTTCATTAAGACTGGACTATAAACACACCTGCTGTGTGGCCTGGTACAATTCATCTACAGCTCAGACCTGAAGGCTAACACACAAAGGGGCTGGTTTGGAAGAAACCATTTCTATGCTCCTTAGACAAAACATGTGTGAACTTAGCAATCATGATGGAACATAGTTAGAATATAGGAACAAGGAATAGCCTACCTTGCCTTATCATGAAGTTTGAAATAATGCTTTTACAGTCATCTGATTAACTTCAAATGTCTCCATTCTTTGAGAAGACTGATTTCTTCCTCTTTTTGTCACATCATCACATTGTCAAATGCCAAAATGAATTTTCTAGGAAACAACAACGGGAAATCTGTTTCTTCTTGAAGAAAAGGATTAAATAGGCTGGGTGAAAACTAGAGTGAGACATTTCTTGAATAAATATGACATATTTAGAAGCCAAAATGCTACCCTCAATAGTAATGAAACTATAATCTCTGGAATGGATGCACTGCTTCGGAAAGAGACTAGAACTGCAAATATGTAGAAGTCAGCTCAGTGTTGAAACAATCCAGAAGGTTTAAAATATGGCTCAGGGCTCAGACTTATCAGAATGACAATAGAAAAAACATTAATTCTTGCTCACTGAGCGACTTGAAATGACAGGTTGTTGATCCACAAAACATGCACGATGACTATATTTCATGAAAACAGACATTGTAAATTCTAAGGCAAGCTATTATTTTAAGTACAACTAAGAAAGACAAGACAAACACTCTCAAATGATTGTGAGACCATTATGCTAAGCGTAAGTGGGAAAAGAAAAATTGACACCACTTGACGTATAGTGTGAAACTTTCTAATCACACTGAATATAAAGCATCTCAATTATTATTTGTTAATTGTGAAAAATGGGCACTTTATGAGTCCGGAATTGCGGGGGCTGTGGCATGGTGGATTAAGTTGGCTGTCTGCAGTGATAGCATCTCACAGGGGCACCAGTTTGAGATCTGGCTGTTCCATTTCCAATCCATCTCCCTGTTGATGTGCCTGGGAAAGCAGCAGAAGATGGCCCAAGTGCCTGGGCTCCTGCAGCCATGTGGGAAATCTGGATTAAGCTCCTGGATCCTGGCTTTGGCCTGGCCCATCCCTGGCCTTTGTAGTCACTTGGGGAGTGAACTAGAGGATGGACAATCTCTCTCTCCCTGCCTCTCTTTCTCTCTCTGTAATTCTGACTTTCAAATAAATAAATAAATCTTTAAAAATAAAAAAATGGGCATTTTAAAATGAAATAAATATGGTTGATCTATCTTTTTTTTTGATTGTTATTTCATACAAATGTGTTGAGGAATGTTTTGTTCTCTTCTCCCATCCTTTCTTGTGAGGCTTGGAATATTCTGAATCTTGAAAAACAAGAGAATTAAGTGATAGTCTTGGTTACTGTGTAGAAGACACAGAAATCCTCCTGGCCTCAACCTGCATAGAATTCATTTTATTTGCTTGTGTCAAAGTCTAATGAAACTTTGTATCTTGGCCATATCTAGCTGCCTGAAAAGCTGGAAATGAAGTGTACTTGTTTGCCTGGGAGGAACAAAGGAACTAGAGTTCTCTCTTTACTATAATCATTTATGCTTCCAGGTGACCAATATGTTCATATTACCTGAAGCCTTGTCAAAATTCAGAATCATTGAAAAAGCATTCCTCACAACACTCATTCCTTGTCTTATATGCACCTAGGCCCCTCCCACCTCAAGGCTCACAACTCTAGGGCTCCTTTGCTGACTCCCGCTCTGCTCAATGACCAAATGTTGCTGTGACCACAGACTCAATTATACTCCTTCTTCTTACTGCTTGTATATCCTTCCTCAGTGAGTTCATCCAGTCTTTTAGTTCCAAATATGATTTATATACAAATGATATCCAATATTATATTTCTTGGCCTGATCTCTCTACTATTCTGTAGATACGTTACACATTCAGCTGCCTTCTTTACCTAGCTGCTTAAAGTCTTATAGAGATGCTTTATAGAACTTGTCCTGGCCAGTGCCGCGGCTCAATAGGCTAATCCCTCACCTGCGGCACTGGCACACTGAGTTCTAGTCCCCGTCAGGGCGTCGGATTCTGTCCCAGTTGTCCCTCTTCCAGTCCAGCTCTCTGCTGCGGCCCAGGAATGCAGTGGAGGATGGCCCAGGTCCATGGGAGACCAGGAGAAGCACCTGGTTCCTGGCTTCGGATCAGCACGGTGTGCAAGCCGCAGCGCGCGGGCCACAGCGGCCATTGGAGGGTGAACCAACGGAAAAGGAAGACCTTTCTCTCTGTCTCTCTCTCTCTTTCTCTCACTGTCCACTCTGCCTGTCAAAAAAAAAAAAAAAAAAAAAAAAAAAAAAAAAAAAAAGAACTTGTCCTGAGTGACCACCTTCTGTGGATAAGATTTTGTATCCTTGTTTAACTTGTCCAGGAATGTAATCAAACCTACATATTTGTGTGTGGATTCTGTCTATTTATAAGAAAGTATCTAGCACACCCTGAAATGAATAAATATATCAGGTGACAGAATTTGAAAGAACAATAAAATTATAATAGTAATATTATAAAATATCAGAAGAGTACAGAGGAGGAGCTAAGAATAATCAAGGAATTAGAAATATGATGAATGATGTCATATTAATAAGTATCATAAGGACAGTATAGATTACATTTGAGACACCATTTCAGAGATGAGCATGTGGTGTAGCTGGGATCCCCGCATCCCATATCAAAGTATTGATTTGAGTCCCAGCTACATTTCTTTCCATCCAGCTTCCTGCTAGTGCATCCTGGGAGGCAGTGGATGATAGCACAAGTGCTTGGCCCCCTGCTCCAACATGGGAGACGCAGGTGGAATTCTGGGCTGCTGGCCACAGTCTGGCCTGGTCCTGGCCGTTATAGGCATTTGAGAAGTGAACTAGCAGATGGAAGATCTCTCTCTCTCTCTCTCTCTCCTCCCTCCTTTCAAACAGATGAAAATAAGTACACACTAAAGGTAAAGATATTCCATCAGAAACTCAGTGCCTCAAAACGTTCCATAATTTAAGAAAGAGTGCCCTTCAAAATCCATAGTACATGGTTATCTAGTAAAGCCTCTAAGCATCAGTTATTTTGTGTTTCCAGAATTATATGACTACATACATATAATTGGATACATGGGTGTATGAATAGCTTGGTGCCAAACTGGTATAACTATTGTTTAAGTAATCAAGGTGGCAATCCACAGGCCTTTATAAAGTATGATTGTTTATTAAAACTCTCCATAGCTTATTTTGTTTTATGAGTATACAAATTACAATGATGTAGAAATTTCCCCATGTGTGTGAAATACTTGCATTTGATCTTCAAGAAATGATGGAAAGTTAGCAAAAGAAGAATCATCTGGGAGTTGACTAAATTTTAAAGTGATCTCTCTTCTCTTTAAACAAAATTATGTAACTAACATTTATTCTTCCACAACAATCCTTCATTAATTTTCTCCAAGGAAATATTACATTTAAGAGAAAAGAAATGGCTCTTTTCATCTCTTAATACTAGAACTATAGTGTTTTAAGTAAAATGAATCATAGATATCAATAGCAAGAGTTCTGCTTGTGAATTCAACATGCAAAAGAAAAGGATAAGCTTGAGATTATTTTTAAAAGAACTATTTGTTTGATTGACCCTGGGCATGATGGTCCTATAATTTAGAGGCATCAGAAATAGTTCACTAAGCATTTTCATAGTATTATTAGGGTACTGCCACAACTTTTCTTTGAAAATATTTAACATAGTTGGGAAATTCCATCTATTGTTTTCTATTGCTGCTGTAGGAAATTACCACAAGTTCAACTATTTAAAGTAGTAGAAACTTATTCTTACAGTCCCAGAGACCAAAAGTCCAATGTGGGTCAGACAGGTCTAACATTAAGGTGTTGGCACCACTAAACTCTATGACATAATCCCATCACTTCATTTTTCCGGTGTATAGAAATACAGCCCTAGCATACCTTGGCTCATGGGCCCTTCCTGAATCGCTAAAGACAGCATTACAGCACATTTTCTCTCTGGGTCTGCTTCTGATGGTTTTTGTCACATGGCCTTCTCTTTGATGTCAAATTTCTCTTTGCTCCACTCTTATAAAGAAGTCACTTAGGACTGCATTGGGATAATCTAGGATAATTGCGTTCAAAATACAGAACTCATTGTCTTTCTTTTCATCACAAGTTAGCGTTCTCAGGTTCCAGAGATTAGAGCCACTTTTCAGGTGTCCAGCACACTTCCCTTTCCCCCAGAGAGCTAACAGAAGCATTTCCTTTGCATTCCTTTTCTTCCCTCTTTTTTTGTTTTAATTTTTGTATTCTATTTTCACCTTTGTTCAAGAATGTCTCTCTGCTTCTCTGTATTTTTTAAACAACCACATCAAACTATCTAGAAAAATACTCCAAGTCTTAGGAGTTATCTGGGTCAATGCATCCGTGTATGTGAGGGAACAAGCCAGGTAGAGACAGAGTTTTTCAGTTAGTCAAGATTAGCTAGTATTCCACCAACAGTGGGAAAAATTAGCCACTGACACAGATATCACAGAATCCATTCCCTATTTTTCATAAACTTAGTTTTTCCTCTTGAGGAAATGACCTAAATTTGCTTTTTCCCCCTTTTTTTTTTTTTTTTTTTTTTTTGGACAGGCAGAGTGGACAGTGAGAAAGAGAGAGACAGAGAGGAGAAAGGTCTTCCTTTTCCGTTGGTTCACCCCCAAATGGCCGCTGTGGCTGATGCACCACGCTGATCCGAAGGCAGGAGCCAGGTACTTATCCTGGTCTCCCATGGGGTGCAGGGCCCTAGCACTTGGGCCATCCTCCACTGCACTCCCTGGCCACAGCAGAGAGCTGGACTGGAAGAGGAGCAACCGGGACAGAATCCGGTGCCCCAACCGGGACTAGAACCCGGAGTGCCGGCGCCGCAGGTGGAGGATTAGCCTATTGAGCTGCAGTGCCGGCCCTAAATTTGCTTTTAATAAGTCTGGGCTTCTTTAAAGGGAGCCTTGTTAATTTGGCTGAAAAAATTCTGTTCAGACTCAGTGAGTTCAAATTGTTTTGCTCAAAATGAGAGTGTTTATATTGCTTGGGCACAGAAACTAAAGCATTTTAGTAAAAGATGCTGCAATATGGGGCAGTATCACAAATTTAACAATAATTTTAAAAACTGAGGATAAAAATAGCAAATTTCAACAGAATCACAAGAGGAAAAAGGATTTATGATCCTTTTTCTTTTGTGTTTATTCAGTAGAATTACAATTATAAGCCATCTTGAACATCATTATAATTGAAATATCTTCAAGTAAACTGAAGAAAGAACAGAAGAGACACATACTGAAGCACTGATAGCAGAAGGCTGAGAAATACGGAAGAGAACGTAAAGAGTTATATAGAAATATTCAAACATCTAATACATATTTAATTAGTGTTCCAAAAAGGGACAGAAAATGACATAGAGTGTTTGAAAGAGCGTTGTCAAGAATTCTCTAAAACTAACAAATGAATGTTAAGACACACAGGATTGTCTTAGTGCATTTGGGCTACTCTAACACAAATGCCATAGACTAAATGACAGCCACGGAGGAGGCCCTGGGAGGCCAAGCAAGGCTGTGCGGCAGGTCAGCCGGAGCAACCTCCACCCCAACCACACCCACCGCCGGCCCAGCTGCAGCAGCAGGGCAAGGAGAAGGCGGAGGCCGGAGAAGCAGTCCCATCCTCTATGGATGACGGGATTCTGAGCCTGGACTCGCCCAGAGGGTAGTGTACAATGGGCTGATACTGATCCAGTACCACAGAATGAGGGTCCCAATCCAGTGGTCCAGGTCACCCGTAGTGAAAAATTTAAGAGATGCGAATGATTACTTCCGAGCTGTTCCGCAGCGTGATGAAAGAAGTGAATGAGCTTTTCAACTGACCCGAGATGCTTTTGAATTAAATGCAGCCAAATACACAGTGCAGAGTTCTCTTGAAGTCCTGTCAAAAGGATCTACATGAATAAATGAGCTACATTACTGCAATAATTGAGCTGAGAAGCAGCCCCAAAACTATCAAGTCTGGTATCACAGGTGTGTATTAATGAAATGGCTGAAAGATGCATCTCAAGAGCTTGCGTTTATTGCTGATATTCTCAGTCAGGGTGCCAAGAATTGCCATGCCTGGCAGCGTTGGCAGTGGGTCATTCAGGAAGATAAACTTTGGAATAATGAACTGTAGTATGTAGACCTGCTTCTTAAAGAAGATGTGAGAAATAACTCTGGAACCAAAGATACTTTGTCATTTCTAATACCACTGGCTACAATGATTCCACTGTGTTGGACAGAGAAGTCCAGCACACTCTGGAAATGATCAAACTAGTACCACTTAATGAAAGTGCATGGGACTACTTGAAAGGGATTTTGCAGGATTGTGGTCTTTCCAAATATCCCAATCTATTAAATCAATTAATTGATTTACACCCAAGTCACAATTCCCCTTATCTAACTGCCTTTCTTGTGGACATTTATGAAGACATGCTAGAAAACCAATGTGACAATAAGGAGAACATTCTTAATAAAGCACTAGAGTTATGTGAAATCCTAACTAAAGAAAAAGACACCATAAGAAAAGAATATTGGAGGAATATTGGAAGATCTCTTCAGAGCAAACACCTCTCAACGAATGTGCGGCAATAACACCATCCCAAAGAATATGATGGAGTGCTTTTACTTTTTTAAAGGACTCTAACGCAAAATCATTTCTTTGCCTGTGGTGTGAAATGTGCACTGCACAGGTATTGCCTTTTAACAAGAACTAAGCGTGAAGTTCCCTGGGTGCTGCTGCTATCTGATTAGCTCTGAGTAATAACAGTTATTTTAAAGCAAAGTGGTTGCAGGGGAGGGGAAAGAAAAAGTTTCCATCAAGGAACTTTTGTAGTCTTATCAGCATTTAACCTAATTGCTTAGCATCAGCTCTTCCTTGAGTCACATGTGCATAAGGATTTGAAGTGGTAGTGGCTGCAGGTAACTAGTAACGGATGTGAGGTAACAAATTGCGGTTCCACAGGCAGGGAATATGTTGTGACACTATAGCTGCTCAGCCACACTCACAGTATCTTGTTCTTACTGTAACCAACTAATGCCAAAACAATGATTTTGTAGTAATATTGTAGATGTATCTTAAAAAAAAGGCATTAGTCTCATTCATGGGGCTCCACTCTCAAGATCTAATCATCTCTGAAGGGCTCCAGCTCCAATACCATCATAAGTTTCAGCATATGAGTGGGAAGGGCTGCAAATATTTAATCTATAGCAAGCATAAACACACAAACAAAATCACAATTATGTGTTTTATAGAAAAGAATTCTAAAAAGCAAAGACAAAGAGAACATATGTCTTCAAAGCAGGCAGAGGAAAGCATTCATACTATTTACACTATCTCCCTTCAGGTCTTTCAGGTACCCAGCTGTCAGTGCCTGCTTGGGCTCTATGCCAACAGCCCTTCCCACATACTTAGATATGACCATGTGTCGTCTTGGAGAGGGAATTAGGGAATGCATAACATATATTGTCTTGTTGTTTTAGAATCTGCCCCAATGACAACGAGATCTCTCTCTTCAGTCAGAAGAACAATGTATGAAGCTTGAATTAGATGAAGAAATAAGCGATTTAACTTTTTATTGAGTGGTTCTCCTTAGCCTCAACTCATCCTCAATTTCATTTGGTCGTATATATGGAAAAATTACCCTGTTGGCTGTCCATATTCTATTAACCATCTCCATCCATATTGCCCGTTGGCTCCATTCTCTCTCTCTCTCTCTTGCTCGCTCTCTCTCTCTCACACACACACACACACAAATGTGAACAACTCTGGAACTTTTCAAAACCCAGGCTGTGGATCCAGAAATTCTCCCCACCATGTTCTGTTTGGCAGTTCATTCAGCACCCACCAAATGTTACTCCCCTGTTCCTTGTTCCCATTTGATTTCTCCCCAAATGCAATTGTAGCTTTCAGCTTTAACAGCCTGACCTTTGCCCCTGCTAGGGGCCAAGAGACCTTTAGGTGTGAACCTACTCTTGACCATCAGCTAATAAAGACTCATTCCAAATTCTGTGTGTGTGGCTGGTCTCTGTGACTCACTTTAGGTACAACAATATCCTAACTTTTTATAATTGTTGTCCACACACTGCTTACAACAATTAAAAGCCATCACATGGCTTTGCTAATTCCAGCACTCTGACACTCCATTGGTGTATGCCAGCTCAGTCCAATGGCAGTATCTTGTACCGTTAGCATTAGCCTACAGCAGTCACTGCCTCAGCAGTGTATTCCTTACCATTTCGGTGTGTAAAGAATCCTCTAAGCTCTCTCTGAGAACACGGATAGGTCAGTGGGGTTTCTAGACCTAGATAGTAGATGCACTCCAACATGCTCACTTCCCTGAGGCTATCATCTTCTATGACAATCTGGAGTTTCTGTCCCACTGAATAATACTTTATTTCAATAGGCAATAATTTATTCCAAGCTACTTTTCTGGTTGCTTCTTAGCACATCGCACAGAGTCCTCACCAGCATGATAAACATTCTATCATGCCAGAGTATTCTAATGTCAAGAAAATTTCCCTTATGCAATCTTGTATTCCAGTATCATCAGATCCTAGTACCATGTATTTAGTGCTTGTATATGTAGTATATTTAGTAAATGATAGCCAAATACCCAGCATGGGAATTTATCAAACAACTAGGTACCAAGTTGACATATAATATTAATCATCACAGAGGTCATTGATGAAATTGAGAATATTTTTGACAGGGTATTATTTACTACTTTAATAAAACAATATTTTAGTATAGTGCTTATCTCTATATTGAATAAATGTATTATTCCATTGATATTTTTCTTCCCTTAAATATGTTACCTTCACTTGAATAAATTGGATAAAATATACCAAAAAGAAGAAACAATTAAATTATTCTTATTTTAGTCTGTCAAAACATACAGAGGTTGAGGAGCAATAGAAACTATTTACAAATTTGCTTTGTGCAGACATTCTGACATACTGGTTAAGCCTCCACTTTGGATATCCACATCCCATTTCAGAGAGCCAGAGTTTGAGTTCTGGCTCCATTTCCAATCCAGCTTCCAGCTAATATGAACCCTGGGAGGCAGCAGATGATGGCTCAAGTACTTAGGTTTCTGCCGCCCACATAGGAGACCCAGATGGAATTTCAGGCTCCTGATTTTGGTCTGCCCTGTCCCAGCTGTTACAGGTATTTGGTGAGTTAAATAGTAGACAGAATATTTCTCTTTTTTTATATTTATTTATTTATTTGAAAGACAGAGATATAAAGAGAAAAGAAAAGAGAGGAGAGAGAGCTCATCCATCCACTGGTTTATTCCCCAAATGGCCGTAACAGCCTGTGCTAGGCCAGGCCAGATTCAAAAGCCAGGTGATTCTTCTGGGTCTCCCATGTGGGTTCAGGGCCCAAGAACTTGGGCCATCTGCTGCTGCTTTCCCAGGTGCATTAGAAGGGAGGTAGATCAGAAGTGGAGGAACCAGGACTTGAATTAGTGCCCATGTGGGAGGCTGGCACTACAGGTGTAGGATTAACTTTCTATGCCAAAGAACTGGCCCAGACAGAATATTTATCTGTGTTTCTCTGCCTTTCACATAAATAACAAAAATAAATTTTAAAAAACACAATAGTTGATCCACCAAAAATCAAGATAACTCTATAATCAAGTATAACTGAAAACTATATAATACAAATAATTGAGTGGTTTTAAAATGTTTTTAGGGACCAAAGTTTATATTTTTATGATTGCATTCCTATACTACTAATAATTAATGTTTAATGACTTCTCTTTATATATCCTCAAATTTCTACCTACAAAGCTTGAAAATAAATATGGTAATTATGGATATATTCCCAACTTCTGGGAAAATAGCTCTATGATACATAGATTATTAAGTATTTAATTGGTGATATCCAACAAATCAAATGTGCTTCTCATGAAATTTTTGCTAGCATGAAAAATATATCAGATAAATTTCACTTTTTTTCTCTCCCTCTTTTACCAATGTAACACTTGACCTGTGTAGTTATCACTCTTATTGAATGACTGCTTCTTGATACCATTTGGTGTTCTAAATTCCAAGAGATGGATATCCCACAGTGATTTCCAGACTTTAAAAAAGGTCTCAGGGCTGGGGTCGGCATCAGCATCCTATATGGGCAATGGTTCAAGTCCCGGCTGCTCCACTTCCAATCCAGCTCCCTGCTAATGGTCTGGGAAAGCAGTGGAAGATGTCCCAAGTGCTTGGATCCCTGCTCCCACTTGGGACACCTGTAAGAAGCTTCTGGCTCCTGTCTTTGTACCAGCCTAGCTCCAGCCCTTGTGGCCATTTAAGGAGTGAGCCAACAGATGGAAGATCTCCCTCCCTCTCTCTCTATAACTCTGCGTCTCAAATAAACAAAATGAATCTCAAGAAGAAACTCTCAAAATGAATATGAATCTGCTTATTTTCTTTCTTCACCTAATTATGCTTGATTGACTTGCCTGGTTTATTGGGCAGCATTGGTTATTTTATCATCTTGCAGATAAAAAGAATATGGATTTACTATTGAAATTCATAAATTAGCCAAATGGAAGCTATGTGGTGAAGTAAAAGAAGAGCACATAAGCGATTTCAGCTCCCATTATAGTTCAGTTTCATGATACAACCAGTTAGACTGGGTCATATGATGATTTTTATCTAGAAAAAGTTGTCACAAATTATAATTTTTCTGTTAAAATAATGATTGTATACATCTTGAGAATGCCTACAACTAGCCACCAGAAACACATGATTCAAAAGAAAACTCAGTTCACAATCCATCCATTCAAGAGAAAAATGCCACCAATTAGTCACTTCTGAGAAATAATTATTTCTGCTTTATAAACTAGTTGATGTGAATTTAACCATTCCTTGTGAACTTAACCATTCCTTGTGTTAAAATGACTAATACCAATAACATTATTCTCAAATTGTAATTTGTCTTTTAAGATCCACTGTTAATGTAGTTCCAAAATTTTTTTTAAAGTTCTTCTACATTATTCTTATATTTTGCAAAAATAATTAAGTGTCTATTTTTCACAATTGTCTTGATTGAGACCTTTAAAACTTGGAACTATTCTTATTGCACAGTGGTTAGCACATACTAACCATAAAATGGTTGGTTATTGACTGAATGTATATGTAAATGAGTGAATACATTAACTAATAGTTTCATTAAACATTAAATTGGGCTCTGAACTTCTTGATATTCAAATTGAAAAGGAAACAAGGTAGGCTATAAAATGTTCAGTGCCTGATAGAAGACAGAATGAATATCATGTCAGATTTCCCTCACATTTTTCTCCTGCTACATAGTGTCTCCATTGCATGTTATATCAATAAATAACAAGATCCTGAAAGATAATTGGTACTGGCTTTTCTTGCTTCCAAGTTAAGATTGATCTTAGGTCTTCCCCTTTTCCATTTTTCTTTCTTTCTTCCTTTCTTTCTTTTTCTTTCTTTTGTTTTAAAAAACTCCTCTTGATGAATTGCTAGTGTGTGATTCTGGTATAGTATATGAAACCTGAATATCTATCTCAAAATTTATTCACAATGAGCATGTGTTTATTTTATTGCTGGAGAAAGTAAACATTAATATAACTGCTATATAATATGGAAAGTATATCTCAAGAATTATAGAGGGGTCAGGCGCTTTGGCATAACAGGTTAAACCCCTGCTTGTGATGTCTGCGTCTGAGATCAGACTGCCAGTTCAAATTCTGGCACCTCCACTTCCAATCCAGCTTGCTCCTCATATAACCATGGGAGGCCACAGAATAATGATTCAAGTGATTGTGACCCTGCCACTCATGTGGAAGATCTAAATGAAGGTCTAGGTTCCTAGCTTTAGCCTGTCCCAAACCTGACTGGTGCAGGCATTTTGGAAAGTAAGAGGATGAGAGATTCTCCTGCTCTCTCTTTTTCTCTCTCAGCCTTTCAAATGGATGAAAATAAATAAATAAATTGACAACAATTTTTAAATGTATAGGTTTTTGTGTCTGAATCACTTAGTTATTTTGTGAGACTACAAGAATTGAACTAATTGTACTCATAAACATGTGATTGATTTTTTTAATGTCTTGAACAATGCTTTCTGGGATTTGGATTGGGGGCATATCAACAGCATTATTATATTTGACATATTAGTGATCTCTATTATATGATTAACTCATGTTAATGACTGGTTGCCTTCTACGATACTATTTTGAAAATTGTAAGCACTCAGCTAAATGAACGAATCAACATGAAATGAAACCCTCATTATTCTATTTAACATGTTCTGTATAGAAATATAATCCAACTTGGAAGGAGGTCTGTGGTTTGCCCTAGATCATTCAAATGCTCAGGAGATGACAGTGTGTTCCAAACAAAAGCAAATGCTAAAGACAATGAAGTATATTACATTGCAATGATTGTATAGAGTAAATTGAGTAAAATCAAGGCATATGGACAGATAGGTATACTCAAGTAACCTTCTAAAAGAGTTAGGGTAAACTCTTGCATGCAATTGCTTTTTATTTATTTGAGAGATGGAGTGGGGGAAAAGCAAGAAAAAAATGGCAACAAGAAGGACTCAAGACAGACCTTAAGTTAACAGAAATCAAGAAAATGCCTGTACAAATCCATGCTTAGGGTCTGATCAACAACTTCTCAAGTAATACGCCAATAGTCCATATCACTTACTAAGTTTGTATCAAAGCAATAGTTGGAGAGAGTGTGTTAAACACAAAATGTAATATAACTGCCTTCAGTTTGTCAAAGAAATCTTGAAGTCTGAACATTCAGAATATAATTCTTAATATTCATTTATTTTTGTCATCTGTTATAAAGAAAGAATGAATTTCATAATAACTCTCTGTGAAATGATAAAAAATATGCATATTGGTCTCTGCCCCCAGTCCCTGGCAAAGAGCTCCTGAAATCCTTTATTTCCTGAGAGTGATGCTAGGAGAATCTTTTGTTCTAACTTTTGAATTTTGACCTCTCTCTCTCTCTCTCTCTCTCACACACACACACACACACACACACTTTCCAGGCACAGAGGTCTTAAACACCTCAGATTTTCCTAGGTGATAGGAGTGCCTTTTGATCTAATGAGGAGATTCTTGGTGGGCTCCTGGATGGGGACTGATCTCCCGAAATACCAAGCTGGGATTATGAACTCAGAGCTTTCAGCCTCACCTTTCATTCTCCAGAAAGGGAAGGAAGAAAGAAGCTAGAAAGGGAGTGAATTATCAGTCATGCTAACATGATGAAGCCTCCGTAAAACTGCCTGAGCCACAGGGTTCGGGGGACTTCCTGGTGGATAGACATACCTGTGTGTCAGGGGAGCAGTGCACCCCAACTCCACAGGGACAGATGCCCCTGAGCTCCAGATCCTTCCAGCCCTTGCCCCTTGTACTTGCTGTTCATCTGTGTGCTTTATTATACCCTTTCCTAGGAAACTGATAAACATAAGTCTTTCCCTGAAGGATGTGAGCAGCTCCAGGGAAGTAAGGAAACTCAAGGAGGGGATCATGAGAATCCTGCTGTATAGCCAGGCCAATCTGGGCTTGCAAATGGGGGGTGCAGAGGGAGGGACTTCTGGGACTGAGTCCTCAATCTGTGAGTTCTGACCCTAGCTCAGGTAGACAGAATCAAAACTGAATTGAATTAAAGCACTTCTGGCTGGTGTCCACTGGGAGATTCTGCCAGAGAATGGCTTGGTATATAACAAAAACCTCTACACCTCTGATGTCAGAAGTCTCTCATGAGGGTAGAGGGTAGAGAATGGAAAAAACAGGTTGGTTTTTCCTATATGATCATAGCACTATTGCAGAGGAAACAGCCCATGCTCCCTTTTGTAAAAGAGAAAAGACCACAGTTGAGTTTTATTATTTCATGCACCATCTATTTTAGTCTGGTTAAAAACACTTGCAAAACCAGTTTTATTTTATTTCTTTAATAAATTCTTTCTCTTAAAACACACAATTAAAATTAATAAGAGAAATGCAACATAACCTTAGATGAGAACGTATATGCTGCATTCCTTACAACAGCTGCTTCTATTTCATTTTAAATTAGTCAAGCTGTAGTGGAGTCTTTGCAGCTGACCTTCCAGAATTGCAATACTATCAGCTCCAAAGCACATGTTTCTGATTTTGTGTATCTGAGATAACATTTCTAGTAATATTCAAAAAAAGGAGGCTGCATTGTTTCTAAGAGAAAAATTGCTGCATCATTTAAAATATCATTGAAATAAATATGAATGATACCCACTGAGGGCACAGGGAACTAACTATAGACTTGACCTCACTCTTGCTTAATCTACCATTTCAGCTTTCAACAGAACCCCACCCGGAAAAAACAAAAATAGAGCCCACATCTCCAACATCTGAAATGGACAGTGTAATCTGATTTTTTAAAAAAAGCCACTCTCCTGTTAATTTCCATTCTTGATGAAATTCTGTGTTATGTGGAATAATTTTCTATGGAAAAAAATCTTATGTACACTAATTGGGGGATCCTTTCAACATCCTTAAGAAACAGGCAGGAAATTACTGTTGGTCAAGACATAAAGGAAAACAAAGTGACACACTATTATTCAGCATGGGAAAAGGAAATCTAATGAGTTGTTTCTTAGAAACTGCTAATTGGCTATTCTTCTCTGTTTAGAACCAAACAAGAGAAAATTGGTTTAAAATGTACTTAAATTACAGTAGGGGGAACACAAGATAGCAATATCAAAGAATTCTCCAATGGTCAGTAAAACTGATACTGAATTAGGTTGCTTACTTATAGCATGTGTGTTACCAGTAGAGCATAAGATGCTAGGCAAGGTTTGGGATCATGAAAGGCACAAAACACTCAACAGTCTTCTCCTATACACCTTCCCCACCCTACCTCAGGAAATGCAGGTACTTGTACTTGAATTATTCTCTGAGCACAGTTCTAGACCTCACGACAACACTTTTCCTCTGCCTTTTGTCCAGGGCAGACGTCAGAGCTCCATGACAGCATCTTGTGTTCATCTTTGTTCCTGTTTTGGAAGAGGGTAAAGATAAATTTCAGATATCATTTTCATCTAGTTTATACCAGGAGAAAAGTAACCATTCACTTCATTCTCTTCCAAGCTCATGGAATTCTGTATCAATGAAAAAATCACATAGAAGCCAATTTTGGATCAAGTAAGAAAAAGAGGGATATCTTAGATAATCCTCTTTAAAGGAGATTACCTAAGTGATTATTACTGGAATGAGTAAGCCGGCTTAGTTTGGCTTGTAGTGCTTTAGGAACATATAACTGAAATTTTAAACACATATACTGTGATATAACAGATATCTTAAATGGCAGGAAGCATCAATTTGACTAAATTTATTGGCTTAATTCCAAGGACTGTTCTCTTCAGAATTGTTCTCAAAAAATATAACTTTGAGTCCAGACTTAAATTGGAAGTTCTCCCAAATATATGCCTTGTTTCCTGCCCATTAGAATTTAGACTAATTGAAATTTTATAAATAAGATAAAATCAATAATGTACACTGAATTTTCATGTATATATTCAACTTTTTGATTTATTCATTTTTGTAAAAAATAATAATTTATACCTCACGTTTGCAAGGTTATTCCACAAATATTCCATTATAATAGGAAATCCAAGACAATTAAATGTTATCATCCTAGTGCCACAGTTACTGCTGTGGTCTATTTATTTCCCACCACTTGATGATTTAATGAACTTCTACAAGTCCATACCCTCTTGGTAAACCATGCCTATAAACAATGCCATTCACCAATACTCTTAAAATAAAATGAAGATTTTTTCTTTTTTAAACATTCCAATCACATTTCTTTATTTTTGTATTAACAGAAAAATATTTTTCTTATAAAAATTTTTCACATATTTTAACATGTTTTAAAACATACTTTTGTTTACAAAAGATTGACTTGTTCTGTAGTTAGCTCATATAACGAATATAAGCTAAGCCATCTCTGGGAATATATTGATTAATAATTTGAGTGTATTTAATTGAAAAGAAGATACCAATTAAATCACTTCCTCGGTTTAACTGCATGCTGCATATGATTTTATTTATGACTAATACATATGTCAAAATATTACTCCTGTAACAAAATAATGTGTATTTCTTTTGCAGATTAAAACACTAACATGAGGCCGGCGCCGCAGCTCACTAGGCTAATCCTCCACCTTGCGGCGCCACCATACCAGGTTCTAGTCCCGGTCGGGGTGCCGGATTCTGTCCCGGTTGCCCCTCTTCCAGGCCAGCTCTCTGCTGTGGCCCGGCAGTGCAGTGGAGGATGGCCCAAGTGCTTGGGCCCTGCACCCCATGGGAGACCAGGAGAAGTACCTGGCTCCTGCCATCGGATCAGCGCGATGCGCCGGCCGCAGCGCGCCAGCCGCGGCGGTCATTGGAGGGTGAACCAACGGCAAAGGAAGACCTTTCTCTCTGTCTCTCTCTCTCACTGTCCACTCTGCCTGTCAAAAAAAAAAAAAAAAAAAAAAAAAAAAAAAAAAACACTAACATGGAGAATGTGATCTTAATATTGAATGCCCAGAACCCTCTTTATTTGTTTATACTCAAATTCACCCAATTTCCAACTTTTCCAAGACTTTTCCCCTGAAAAAGAATACCACAACATGGGAAAGTCAAGATAAATAGAACCAGAAATGAGATCTACATGTTTGGGTTTATGTATTTAAAAATATTTCTGATCAAAGCTGGCATCAAGTGATTCAATAGCCTGTTTGGGATAACAACTAGAATCATTCCATCTTTTATTTTGTTCTGGTTATTTTTTCAGGATAAAAATATCCAAGTTTAACTTCTGAATACTTTCCATTGTTCAAGACAAAGCCAAGCTCTTTGCCATGGTCTGTTAGACACAGCATACTCTGGCTCCCACCACCCTAGCTTTTTGCTTCTCACTGCCACTCCCACTCCTATAACAAGTACAGCCTATTTCAGTTTCTCAGTGGTTCCCTGCTCTTATTATCCTCCTTCAGCACCAGCGTTCTTAATCAAGCTTTGGTTTTAAGCAAAGTTTTTTTAATTCTCTTCTCAACAAGAGTACTCTTACTGTTTTGAAAAATGTCTCCTTATTTGTTAGAATTAAATATGTTAATGATCATAAGTTACATTTAATAGTGTCAGCACATAACGGTCAATGAAAGCTTATTATTATACAAAAATAGCCTCTAACTCTGAAGCCTTTTCTCACATCACCCATCTTCACAGTCAAAATTAGTTCCTTCTTCTGTGATCCCCACAGCTCTTTGTTGATATTTCTATTATATTAGTTATAGGACATGTATTAGATCCTGTACCTTTTAAAAATATAGTATCTTGTACCTTTTCCTCAATGTTTATGAGTCCTTAACTAAGGAAATATACAGTTCTTTATTTTCATTTTCCATAGATCCACTGTTTATGATTCCTTTTTATAAGTAAATACAATTTCCTAATTAATGTTGTCCAAATATATTCGTCATTAATACACAGTGCCTGCCTGGCATACTGCCTAGTACATGGAAGTATTCAGTAAGTGTTTACTAAGTACATTTTTAATTTCTTCTTTATGTCTATTTTACTATGAATGATTTGGTAGAAAACATTCCTTTTTCATGGCTAATGATCTACATGAAGTGAATTTTGTGATGTGTACAGAGTTGCAATGGAATTGTTGGATTATGGTAAGGAAGCAACCACAGAATTTATCGATATCTAAGAAACTGCTCTGTCTTATCTTCCTCCACATGGGCAGTACAAACCAACTCACTATTAGTATGGAACATAATAAACTTTTCATTTAGATTAGGTCAAGTCAGTACCAGCAAGATTTTATTATAACTGCAAAATATCAATTTTATTGGTATTATTTGTGAGAAACAGTTATTGGATATACAGAAGTTACAAATGCAACCATAATTTTTTTAACTATTGCATTCTAGGCTAATGTGAGTATGGGCATTTCATGTAGCAGTTAATAACCACTTTGGATGCCCACATCCCATATCAGAGTGCCTGAGTTCGAGTCCAGATTCTGCACTTACTTCCAACTTCCTGCTATTGTGCATCATTGAAAGATTATGGCTCCAATAATTATGTCTCTGGACACATGTGGGAGATTTTGGTTGAGTTCTGGGCTCCTGGCTTCAACCAGATCCAGACCCAGCTGCTGTAGGGAGTAAATCAACAGAAGTGTGATCTGTCTCTTTTTTTTTTTTATTTTAAATTAATAAAATACATTTTTAAATAAAATACATTTTTAAAAATTTAAATAATTAATAAAACAGTACTTTGATTTCCCTCTTTCAAAAGCTCAAAACATTTAAAAAAATATGAAATCATGTCAAAGTGCATAGAAGCTACCAATGGTCAAAGCTTGAAATAATCTGACCAATTTTATATAAGCGCGCACACACACACACACACACACAAATGGTATTAAATTGTAACTCATATTGCTATAAAATAATGGAACAAATAAAAGGGCAAAAAGAATAGCTACTCCTCAGAACAAATAATATGTTATACATTTATAATGTTTGCATTATATAAACTATTATATAAATGAGTACCAAAATCTTTAACAAACATATGATACATAACAGGATATTTGGAATCTTAAGCTATCTCTCCACTAGAATGAACCTTTCTAAGGGAAAATAAATGAAAATCTCACATTGGAGAAAACTGGCTGTGATTACCTTTCACGGGTGGTCAAGGTTAACATCACTTAGTAAGAAGATACATAACGTCAGACACATCTGGATATGATACACTGAGAAGGATACATCATTTCTGAGGTATTCTTGCCAAAAATGAAAAATCTTGTATTAGCCCATTTTTTGTTGCTACAACAAAATATTTGATGCTGGGGGAATGAATGAATAAAGAGATTTATTTAGCTCACAGTTTTGGAAGTCCAAAAGCACAGTACCACTTTCTGCTCAACTCTGGTAAGGGCCTCCAGTCTATATCACATCGTGGTGGGTGGCATCATGGTGAAGTGCATGTAAGAATGAGGGCTCACATGGTAATACAGAAAGCAGGAGGGATTCCCAGGCCAGGCTTGATAACAACCCACTCTCAGGGTGGGCTTTGATGCAGTGGCTAAGATCCTGCTTGGGACACCCACATCACCTCTCGGAGTGCCTGGATTCAGTCCCAACTCTGCTTCTTCCAGTCCTGCTTCTTGCTAATGTTCACCCAGAGAACAGCAAGTGATGACACAAGTACTTGAGTCCCTGCGATCCATGTAGGAGACCTGGAA
Source organism: Oryctolagus cuniculus (assembly GCF_051225735.1). Lineage (NCBI taxonomy): Eukaryota > Metazoa > Chordata > Mammalia > Lagomorpha > Leporidae > Oryctolagus > Oryctolagus cuniculus. The sequence goes on from NC_142874.1 coordinate 88,313,917, forward strand.
TGGGTTCCAGAGCTCTGGCTTTGTCCTGGCCCAGTCCCAGCTGTTAAAGTAATTTAGGAAGTAAACCAATATATGTAAGACCTCTTTTTGTATGTGTCTTTGTGTGTGTATCTCTGCCTTTCAAACCAAAATGAATAATAAATACGAATTTAAGAAAGCTAACAACTCACTCTCAGGAACTAGCCAGGCTTCCACAAGAACATTATTCCCTTCTGAGGGCAGCAATGACATAGTCACTTTCCGCTAGGGACCACTTCTTAAAGACCCCACCTCCTCTCAGTATCACCACTAAGGACCAAGCCTTCAGCACATGAACCTCTGGAAAACAAACTATGGCAAAACCAGTATAATCTTGAGAATATATCAGAGAAGCCTAAATTGAGGAACTCAATAAATAACAAAATAAAAAAAATTACTCTCACAAAGCGTCAAGACAACCAAATACAAAGAAGGACCAAAGAACTGTCAGAGTTTGGAAGAAAACAAAGATATAAGACAACTAGGGGCCTGCCTATGCTGCGGCACAGCGGGTTAACGCCCTGGCCTGAAGCATCGTCGGCATCCCATTTGGGCGCTGATTAGAGACCTGGCTGCTCCTCTTCTGACCCAGCTCTCCACTATGGCCTAGGGAAGCAGTAGAAGATGGCCCAAGTCCTTGGACCCCTGCACCCGTGTGGGAGACCGGGAAGAAGTTCCTGGCTCCTGTCTTCAGATCGGCTCCAGCTGTTGCAGCCAATTGGGGAGTATACAATCAGATGGGAGATTCTCTCTCTCTCTCTCTCTCTCTCTCTCTTTCTCTCTCTCTCTCCCTCTCTCTCTCTGCCTCTCCTCTCTCTGTGCAACTCTTTCAAATAAATAAATAAATAAATAAAATCTTTTAAAAAAGAAATATGACAATTAAACACACTATGAGATCCTGGATTGGACCCTGAGCCAGAAAGATGGTGTTGTTGGTTATAAGTCACTTAAGATGACTCAGGTTTCCTTCTATATACACATAAACACCAACAATAGTTGATAGAATTCTTTATGCTAGCTTCCTGCTTAGACAGCAAGGCTATAGTTTCATAAAAAGTTAACATTAGGAGAATCTGAGTGGACAAGTATATAGGAATTCCCTGTACTATTTTTGTAACTTTTCTATAAGTCTAACATTTTCAAATTAACAACATTAAATAAAATCTTGATAAATGAAATATTTTTCTTTAGCTCCTTGTTCAGATTCATCAACCTATTTTATGAAATTCTCTGGTTATCTTAGCAAAAGTAAATTTCAAGACTAATAGACAGACTAGTTGAATTTGACTCTCAACTGCACAATAAAAGTGCTTGAAAAATAGAATTAAAAGTTATAAATATTGGTGCAAAATTTTGAAATCCACGCAGAGTTACTTCATAATACACATTTCCTATGAATTATTGGATGAATTTTCACACAAAATTTCAAAAAAACTATCTTCTAATTCCATTTTTATGAACATTTTGAAGTATATAACTTTGAACAAGTTACTTTACCTTCCTGTGTTTCAACTTTCTCATATATAAATGGGAGTAACAATACTTTCCCCAAAGGATTGTTTTAAGGGCTAAGGGATTTAATATACTTAACTGTATTAATACACTTATCTGTAAGTGTTTAGAAGAGTGCCTGTTACATGACATCCATTATGTGAGGTTTATTGTTTTAACAATTATTCAAGCTACAGAGACACCTTCATATGCTTTTATGCATTATAATGCTTAGAATATAAAGCCAATCTTGTACATAGATTATGCCATAAAAACAAGGGTTGTACAAATATGTTTTACAGGAAGCCTACTGCTCTCATAAATGATTCATGTCCGTAAATGGCAAAATTTAAAAAATAAGAATGTTAAACACTTTACCTTTTTCTGGAATTACTGTATCAGCTGATAAGTCAAAAATCCAAATTTTGTAATGATGCTTTAAAAATGCTAATGAATAATGTGGGAAACTGTGAGCTTTTCCAAGGCTAAATACTAGAAAGAAAGGCTCATCCATACTCCATTTTATGGCCTTCATTGCAATCCCATGGAGTGCTTCATATAATGCTGTTCAGATGACAAGTATCAAAGGCACTGTGTCAAGTGTAAAGTATTATATAAATGAGTTGATATTGAGCATTCTCTTATTAATAAATCTGTATACAATCAAGATTTGATACTTCTGCTCAGTGTTTTTAATCATTATCTTTATATTTTTACATAGTAAAAACTTTAATGCTCCAATAAATTAAGAGTTCAACACGTAACAAGTATAAAGACCATAGTTCATTAGTAATACAGGCAAGGGCTATAAACAATAGTCAAATGAAAAGATGTCTTTTCACTCATATGCCATAAATTATAAAATAGTCACAGATGATTAAAACTATACTAGTCTCATTCTTAACAATTTGTTTATCATAGATTATTTTAAAAGATATATTTATTTATTTGAAAGGCAGAGTTACAGAGGCTGAAGCAGAGAGAGAGAGAGAGAGAGAGAGAGAGGAGAGAGGAGAGAGAGAGAGAGGTCTTCCATCTGCTGGTTCACTCCCCAAATGGCCTCAATAGCTAGAGATGGGCCTATCCGAAACCAGGAGCCAGGAGCTTCCTCCAGGTGTCCCACATGGGTGCAGAGGCCCAAGTTCTTGGGCTGTCCTCTACTGCTTTCCTAGGCCTTAACAGAGAGCTGTATTGGAAGTACACCCATACAGGATGCCTGCACTGCAGGTGGCGACCTAACCTGCTGTAGCATAGTGCTGGCCCCTTAACATAGATTTAAACAAAGTTTGACAAAACAATATATTTGCAGGAAGATTGATGTGGTATATTATTGCATTTTTTATTTGGATATGCTTTGTGTTTTATTTAATTCTGTTACATCAAAAGAGATAGAGGTGTCTCATTCTATTTTAAGAAAAATAGCTTGTGATTCTAGTTTATGTGGGAGAGGATAAAACAACTTTATACATGAACACTAATTATATATTCAATTCTATGAAATAAAGTAAGTTCCCAAACTAAAAATGTGCTACTTAGTTACAAGACCATCCTGGTCATTGTTTCTAATTTAACCATTTAAATAACTAGAAAGCATAGGGATGTCATGATAAATCCCTCTCTAAATCACACACATACTCAAGTTCATAGTGTACATATTCACATTGCTTTTAAGTTTCACTTTTCTTTTGCAGTTGATTAGATCTCAATAACAATGATTTTTGAACAATTTTGCCCTTATCATCATATTGAGGAAAGATGACTTATAAAACAGTGACCCTGAAAAAGATTTCTAGAAATATCTCTATGTGCACAGAGTAAAAAATAAACATCAATTAAATATAATGCATTGATGCTTATGAGAATTATTACTCGAACGAAGTGGCTAAACATACTTGTATTATTTCTTTCTTTTTTTCTTTTTTTTTTTTTTTTTTTTTTTTTTGGACAGGCAGAGTGGACAGTGAGAGAGAGAGACAGAGAGAAAGGTCTTCCTTTGCCATTGGTTCACCCTCCAATGGCCGCCACAGAAGGTGCTGATCCGATGGCAGGAGCCAGGTACTTCTCCTGGTCTCCCATGGGGTGCAGGGCCCAGGGACTTGGGCCATCCTCCACTGCACTCCTGGGCCACAGCAGAGAGCTGGCCTGGAAGAGGGGCAACCGGGACAGAATCCAGCGCCCCGACCAGTACTAGAACCCGGTGTGCCGGCGCCGCTAGACGGAGGATTAGCCTAGTGAGCCGCGGCGCCGGCAATACTTGTATTATTTCAATTGTTAATTTAAAAGGCTTTTGCAGGATTGATGGAAAATTAAAGTGCAGAAAGTGTCAGAAGTCTATCTCCCAGATAGACAACAACTGCACTGAAAGATTCTATCTGGGGGCCAGCACTGCAGCATGGCAGGTAAGGCCGCCACCCACAGTGCCGGCATCCCATATGGGCACCGGTTCTAGTCCCAGCTGCTCCACTTCCAATCCAGCTCTCTGCTATGGCCTAGGAAAGCAGTAGAAGATGGCCCAGGTCCTTGGGCCCCTGCACCTGAATGGGAGACCCAGAAGAAGCTATTGGCTCCTGGCTTTGGATCGGCACAGCTCCAGCCATCGCGGCCATCTGAGGAGTGAGTCAGCAGATGGAAGACCTCTCTCTTTCCCTCTGCCTCTGCCTCTGCCTCTCTGTAACTCTTTCAAACAAACAAATAAATATTTTTAAAAACTCTATCTGACAATTATTTTAGAACTCTGAGTCTTTTGTAGGCTTCTAACTTCAAAGGAAAGAATCAGGAAGTAAATTGTGATATGTTTTGGCAATTTTACCTTTTTGCTCATCTCAGCATCATCTACCCACTCTCCACTCCCATCTTGTGGCAGGCAACTGTGCAAATGTTCCTGTAAAATTTGCATGTAACTTGTGAAAACCAAAATGTGCAATAAGACACTGCTGTCCAAATAGTCGGATCCATATTTGTAGCTTTGGTTATTGCTTCTGATCATTGAAGTATAGATACAGAGGCGTGAAACTTCTTGCACCACACCTTTCCATTTGTTGCAAGATCCTCCCTCAAGTTGAACTGACTTCCAGGAAACACAAAGGGACAGAACCCTCTCCTTCCTTATTTTTATTCTCTTTTTCTCCTTTGTGGGCCTAAGCATTCAAGACTAGGAAATTTAAAAGAAATTCTACATATAAAGGAAATTAGAAAGCTCTTGTTACTATCCAGAAAAAGACATAGGCTCTGAAAATATCTAAAGTTGAAATTTCAAGCAGAAATTCAGTATAGAGTTGTCATATAAAAGTAAAAAATAAAACAAAACAGCACAAAAGGAGACACTGGGAAAGAGAGATAATCTGATCTTCAGAATTTCAACATCCCTAGACTCAGATTTCCAGTTTTCAATAACAGTAAACAAAAAGTCATACAGCATACAAGAAATAGGAAAGTATGACTCATACAAAGGAAAACATTAACCAGGAGATAACTGTAATTGAGAATAAACAGATGGCATATCTACTAGCCAAAGACTTAAAGACAACTTTCTTTTAAATGTGCAAAGATTGGGAGAGATAAAGAAAATGATGTATGAACAGAATTGAAGTATCATTGAAGAAACAGGTAATCTACAAAGAAACTGAATAGAAAGTTTATAGCAGAAAAATAAGTGCAATGAAAATTTTGCCAGTCTTTAAAAGCAGGTGTAAGCAGATAGAAGAAAGAATCAGCAAACTTGGCATTAGGATAATTGAAATGATCAATCAGAGAAAGAGAGAGAAAAAAGATTGGAAAAGTGAAATAGTGGTATGGACCCATTGCGCATAAGTAGACCAACACACTCACTATGGAAGTCAAGAAGAGAGGGAGAATAAGGAAGAGAAATCAGTTGAAGAAATAATATCCAAAAACTTCCTGAATTGATGAATGACATAAATAGACATCCAAAAAACTGAAAGAATGACCAGTACAATGAATTCAAAGAAACTCCCCATTGCGACACATTACAGCCAAACTATCGACAGATATGGAAAAAATACTCTTGAAAGCAGTATGAGTGAGGCGGCATTTTTATACAAGAGATTCTCAGTAAGATTATCAGTTGATTCCTCATTAGAAAGTTTGGAAACCAGAAGGCAACACACTGATGCTATCAAAGTGCTAGAAGAAAAAGCTTGCCAACTCAGAATTCTGTATTTGGCAAAACTGTCCTTAGATAGTAATATAGAAATCAAGACATTCCAACATAAACAAAAGTGAAACAGTTGGATACCACCAGATTCACCCTGCAAGAACTACCAATGGGAATCTTGCAAGTTGAAATAAAAAGACACTAGACAGTAACTCACAACAGTATGAACAAAGAAGACCTCAGTCAATGTAAATACATGGTGATTACAAAAACTTAGCACCATAAAACAATGCTGTATAATTGTATTTTTTGTTTTCTGCATGATTTAAGAGACTAATGCATTAATAATTTTTGGTTTAGGGGCCAGCGCTATGGCATAGCAGGTAAAGCTGCCACCTGCGGTGCCGGCATCCCATATGGGCACTGGTTCAAGACCCAGCTGCTCCTCTTCTGATCTGGCTATCTGCTACGGCCTGAGAAAGCACTGGAGGATGGCCAAAGTTCTTGGGCCCCTGCACCCACGTGGGAGTCCCGGAAGAAGCGCCTGGCTCCTGGCTTCGGATCAGCGCAGCCCCGGCCATTGCGGCCATCTGGGGAGTGAACCATCAGATAGAAGGCCTTTCTCTCTCTCGGTCTCTCTCTCTCTCCTCCTCCTCCTCCTCCTCTTCCTCTCCTCTCTCCATGTAACTGTGACTTTCAAGTAAGATAAATAATGTTTAAAAAAATTTTGGTTGATGTTTTTAGATACACAATGTACCAAGATACAATTTAGTATCAATAACTGAAAAAGGTGGGAATGGAGCTGTGAATAAACAGGATTTTTGTGTTATTGACATCAAACTACCATAAATTCAAATTAGAGTGCTACCATTCTAGAATGTTAAATGTAATCTCCATGGTAACTACAAAGAAAACAGTAATAGAATACCTACAAAAGAAAATCAGAGAAGTTAAAATACTTCACTGAGAAGTCAACTAAATGCAAAAGAGATGATAAAGCAAGGTCTTCAAGAAACATCTGTGCACCCTTCTTCATAGTAGCATTCGTCACAACTGCTAACACATGGAACAACTCAAGTGTGCATCAACAGATGAATGGGTGAGCAAAACGTGGAATAGACTTATAATGGGCTATCATTCAACCTTAAAAAGAAAAGAAACACTGACATATGCCATAGTCTGAATTATCTCTGAGGACAACATGCTAACTGAAGGAACCCAGTTACAAAAAGACAACGTTGTGTGATTCTACTCACGTGAGGTTTCCAGAATAATCAGAATTACAAGTAGCAGTTGCTAGAGTGTGGGCAAGTAGGGAAATGGTGAGTTGCTGTTTAATTTATATAAAATCTCAAATTTTCAAGAAAAGAATTCTGAAAATGTATAGTGATGATGGATGTACAAAATGAAAATGGACATATCCCTGAACTTAAACATAGTTAAAATTTTATATGTATTCTATTACAAAAATGAAGTCAAAAAGATGTTCCCTCAAGGATTTTGACATCAACAACTCTTCTATGAAGATTTCTATGATTAATTAACCTCTGAAGTTAGGCAGAAATGAAACTCAACCACAATTGAGCATGTATCGTGTTTGTTTTCATTTGAGAGTGTGGTGAAAGAGAATCTAAAAGAGTGGTTTAAAATAACTTCATGTTAGATTATATTTGAAGTCTTGAGTCACATTTTTATATAATACAAATATAAATTAGCAATCTCATTATTTTATTGTCTTTAAATAATCAGGATAAAAGAAAGAATGCAAGCACATGTAAGTAATTTTTGCATGTGTTGTCTGAGGATACACAGTTTGTCTCAAGTCTGAGCTCAATAAAGAAAAAACAAGAATGCCATATGAATTATAGCAAAATTATAGCAAACATTTAGCTGTATATCTTTTTTTTTTTTTTGACAGGCAGAGTGGACAGTGAGAGAGAGAGAGACAGAGAGAAAGGTCTTCCTTTTGCCATTGGTTCACCCTCCAATGGCCGCCACGGCTGGCACACCGCACTGATCCGATGGCAGGAGCCAGGTACTTCTCCTGGTCTCCCATGGGGTGCAGGGCCCAAGCACTTGGGCCATCCTCCACTGCACTCCCTGGCCACAGCAGAGAACTGGCCTGGAAGAGGGGCAACCGGGACAGAATCCGGCGCCCCGACCGGGACTAGAACCCGGTGTGCTGGCGCCGCAAGGCGGAGGATTAGCCTAGTGAGCCGCGGCACCGGCCTAGCTGTATATCTTTTTTTCTTTCTGTTTTCCCAATGATTTCATATGATCACTTTATGAGAGAGAAACTACATAATAAATGTTTTTATATTTTTTCAGCATATGTTTTGCCTTTAAGTATTCACTTCATTCAGCTTAGTAAAATAAGATCATATTTAGCAAAGCTTTGTGGAAACACTGATTCAAACAGAGGGGGAAGGATATTTCTCAGGTTTTCTTTGCTTTTCATAGATAGATTTTCCATCTCATTTCCACACAAATGGTCACTACTCAGGACAGTGTTTTTGGAACAGGAAAATTAATGAGTAGTCAGGAATCTACTGTATTCTCTCTGAGAAATGCTATCTGTGGGGAGCAACTGGGAGCAACTCGGACTAGACTAAGTTACTGGAATTAAGACTTATTCTATGCATCTGCTTTCCCACAATATGGCGCTGAGAAGGGAAACAGCTTCTACACAGCTGCCTCCAGTTCAACCAATAAACTGTGGGACCTGCTCCTGATTGGAGGAGAGCAGCGTACTCAGCGTGTGGGTAGCAGAGTTGGGATTGGTGGAAGAGGACTATAAAGGAGGAGAGAGACGGCATGCACCAGGAACATCTAAGGGGAACATCTAAGGGGGACACCTGTGCAGCCCCCGAGAGAGCCGGCCGGCGGTGTGCCGCTCCGCCGCGGAAGTGGGGAATGTGGCAGGGGGAACCACCCTTCCACGGAGGTGGAAGGGTCGGCAGCCAACCCGGGAAGAACCAGCAGCAAACCCGGGAAGGGCCGAGCAGACAAAAGAACAACACAGAGTCCTGTGTCGTTCCTCCGTGAAGAGGGGGAGCGACACTATCCCTATGGGTTCTGAACTTTTTTGTTTCGGCTTCTTGAATTTTTAACTAGATTTTTTTCCCCTGTAAACTGTGGAAGTTTATCAGAACAGCATAAAGTTACTCATTGTATGCTCTTGAGAGAAAAAAAGGAATGACCTTTCCCAATGAAGACAAGATAATGAAAATCGAATGTGAAGGAATCAAACCCATGGGAGTGTATTTTCCAGGGATATGTTTTATTAATTATGTTAAAACAGTATCTAATGAACTGTCAGGGCTATGATTTAGCACAGAACAGAAATTAGTCTTGGGCCTACTTTGGGAAATAAAGTATCTGAATTCTATCTCTAAACATATACCCAAATAGGTTTCTTTATTCATTCTTATTTACTGAGCACTTAGTCTATCGCCAGATTCTATACTTCTCTTGTGTCAGAGAGAGCTGGACTGGAAACCAACAGCAGCAGCAAGCAGTCAAGCGCTATGATAGGTCTGTGCTCTGGGTTCTATGGAGGGAGCTCTTAACCTGAGTTGGAGTTAAGGCAAAAAGTTGCAAGAAAATTCTTGCCAACTATTGCCTGAAGGAAAAGTCAGATTTTCACAGAACAGAAAAAGAAAGAGAGACTTTAAGGCTACATGATCAAACAAGGACAGATCTGAGAGGTAGCAGAAGGTAAAATGGCAGCTGTAGATCAGATGTGGGGAATGGCAGAGGAGACTAAAGAGACACAAGCCAATCTCATTTTCTTTTTTTAACGATTTATTTACTTATATGAAAGTCAGAGTTACACAAAGAGAGAAGGAGAGGCAGAGAGAGTGGTCTTCCATCCGATGGTTCACTCCCCAAATGGCCGCAATGGCCACAGCTGCACCGATCCGAAGCCAGGAGCCAGGAGCTTCTTCCAGGTCTCCCATACAGGTGCAGGGACCCAAGGACTTGGGCCATCTTCTATTGCTTTCCCAGGCCATAGCAGAGAGCTGGATCAGAAGTGGAGCAGCCAGGTCTTGAACCGGCACCCATATGGTATGCTAGCACTGCAGGCAGCGGCTTTACCCGCTAAGCCACAGCACCAACCCCGTCAATCTGATTTTCCACGTATCTGTAACATTCTAGCATTTAACATGAAGCAGAGCAAATGTTAGGTAGGTCCCAGGAGTACTCAAGTGTGTATATATATATATATATATACACATATATATATACTTTTTGTGTGTGTGTGTATATATATATATATATAGAGAGAGAGAGAGAGAGAGAGAGAGAGAGAATCGTGGGCCTTAAAAACATTTCAATTTCAGCTGGAGTGGGAACTATGAGGAGGGAGCAAAGAATAACTTTCCCAAAGCAAGTGCAATGAAATTCAGCATAGCAGAATTCTCATAGGAAACAGCATACAAGGAAACACAGGACCAAGTCTACCTGGGTATAAAGTAAGGACTCATAAATGTGTTGGCTCAAGGTGCCATCTCTCCCACTTCCCAGCTTTTAGACATCACAGCATTCCTCCCCGCTAAGCCCAGATTCCTTTTGCCAGCAATACACCACCAACCAGAGCTAATAGGTAAGACAAATCCTGTGTACTCGTCAGCTTGTAAAGCTTGGTCCTTGAAGGGAAAGGGAGAAAAAGTGTTTGGGGGTTAAAGATCAGGAAATAAATGGAGGAGGGGCCTTTGCTGTGGTGCACCGGGTTAAAGCCCTGGCCTGAAGAGCCCACATCCTGTATGGGCGCCGGTTCGAGTCCCAGCTGCTCCTCCTCTGATCCAGCTTTTGGCTATGACCTGGGAAAGCAGTAGAAGATGGCCCAAGTCCTTGGGCCCCTGCACCCACATGGGAAACCTGAAAGAAGCTCCTGGTTCCTGGCTTCGAATCAGCATAGCTCTGACCGTTGCGGCCATCTGAGGAATGAATCAATGGATGGAAGACCTCTCTCTGTTTCTACCTCTCTCTGTAATTCTATCTTTCAAATAAATAAAATAAATCTTTAAAAAAAAAAAAAAGAAAGAAAGGGGAGATTCCCTGAGGTGGACTAACCTGACTTTCTCTTTCCTAATTAGAGGGAGGAGCAGAAGAGCCAAGAAGACCTTGAGCTGGGAGACTGACTTGCCTTGGTCCATGCCAGCTGCCTCTGCCATCTGTCCTTTAGAACAGACATCTCAGTCCTACTGTACAGACCAGAAAGATAGGGGGCGGGGAGGGAGAGAGGATAGGGGGGGTTCTGCAAACCAGAGAAAAAGGCCACAGGAAAAGCTCCTAAGTAGGGATAAAGGAGAGGGTAAATTACAGAGTTTTTGTTATGAATGGCAGCAGGACCAGCGGGACCTTATAGGGAAGGAGGCCAGCCTTCCTTGTTCCTCAATATAAAACAATCCCAGTATTGCACTGGAAAAAAGAATGGAATGCTCATCAATTATATTAAAAGTAGATTGACTTATTTAAAATGCAGCAATGTTTGCCAAAAGCAGATGGAAAACAGAAATTCAAAACAAGGTGAGGTCATTTGTAAAACCCCAGCCCTGCCACTAACTCCCAGCAGCTGACAATTCTCCTGCATCAGAATGGTGCTGATGGGCGGTGGGTGGGAACACAGAGGTCACACAGCAGGGGGGGAGTAAAACCCAAGAAATGGTTTATAGGTTGTTTCCCTTCTATCATTCTCCAATATAGAGAAAGACATCGCCCTTCCCCCTTCTACTTCAGAGGCATTGGTATCCATTTAAAGTCGGTGACTCACTAGTGAGAGCCTGTGGGAATCAAGATTTCCTTCGTACACTTATTCTAAACACATGCACATTTATCTGAGGCCCTGAAATGTATTACAGCCAACACCAGCCAAACGCTGATGATTTCAGAACCTGAACGTGGGCTATCACTCTCTCTATATTAGAATTTTTATCGAAACCTTGAAATAACATTAGAAATATCTTATCCTCTGCTCTCAATTTCTCTTTTGAAGAAGGTAAATTCAGAAATGCCAGGTGGTTTGTTTCAGGTTACAGGGCCTATTAGTAACAAGACGGGGGCTAGCATCTAGGACTTCCAGCACCTGTTTACAGAGTGAAGAACATGAACATTCTGACTTCGAATAACAAATTCAAGAACAAGGCTTAGAGTGCTAGCAAATGGGTATTCTACAGAAAGTAGATATTATATTACTTCAATAATATTTATTAAGTACTGATGTAACTAAGACAGCAGGAGTGATAAGCATACCCAAACATTAACCAGAATTCATAGGATTTCACAAAGCTTTAACAAAAATATCCTCTTAGAATGATTGCCACAGTGAAAACTTACTTTACTTAAAACAAACAGTGGAGGCAGGGGAGCAAAAGCGTTACCACCTATTTTGGGGAGAATCACGAAAAGCTGGTGTGATTGGCAAGACATGTAAAAGAGGGATTAAATTAAAAGAAAATCGGCTTTTGTTGCTTTAATCATCAATATGATGTAAATGTTTTTGAGAATCACTGTCAATTTGCACATAAGTCACTATTCAATTATCCAAATTTGAAACAGAAAGTACTGTGTTCTACAGTGGGAGGAAAAATTAAGACATTACAAATTATGGGAATGTTGACTGTAATCAGTTACTATTACAGCTCCTTTTCTTCCTTTTATTTTAATGAGTTCTTCAAATTAGGGCATACAAAGCATAGTTTCCAGAAAGACAGATGTGTGTGGATCTAGAAACAGATACAATGGTGCTTGTTCTCAAGAGAAAGATGGTCTCTATACAGTTGGAAAAAGTATATAAATGATTATAGACATTAGAATCTTCATTGGTTTTAGAGGAAAATTTGTTTTGTGAAAACAAATAAAATTGATGGACATAAGTAGAATGCTAGAACCAATGCACTTGAAATTTAATATGGGTGTTTCAGGCGACCTAACCAGAGGTTTTTGAAAGAAATTCAGTTCTTCAGTTCTTCTAATGGCACTGTGACTGGTATCTTCTGTTCTCCACTGAAAAAATCAGTATTCGCCAGCGCCGTGGCTCACTGGGCTAATCCTCCACCTGCGGCGCTGGCACACCGGGTTCTAGTCCTGGTCAGGGCACTGGATTCTGTCCCAGTTGCCCTCTTCCAGGGAGTGCAGTGGAGGATGGCCCAAGTGCTTGGGCCCTGCACCCCATGGGAGACCAGGATAAGTACCTGGCTCCTGGCTTCAGATCAGCGTGGTGCACTGGCCACAGCACACAGACCATGGCAGCCATTGGAGGGTGAACCAACGGCAAAGGAAGACCTTTCTCTCTGTCTCTCTCTCACTGTCCACTCTGCCTGTCAAAAAAAAAAAAAAAATCAGTATTCCTCAACATCTCACCTTCTATGGGAAAATGGAAACTCCATGTACATCTAACATTTTTTGGAAAGTGAATAATTGAACAGTTTTGAGAAAGAAGTACTGTGACGTTTATAATGTTTATAGTGTTTCCCTTCACTTTCTGACTCCCAGTTTCTGTGGTTTTCACAGTATTCCCAGGACACTAGAATCACTATGAACAGTTTAACTGATGGGACTGCTAGAGAGGAGGAATATTGAGTATTTGAGCACTACAACACAACACTCGGTCCCCTGCTATTTTTCCTTGTTCCTTTGTTCATTTAAACTTACCAAGAGGACTCATCTCCTTTGGATACACTTTACCAGTAGAGCACAGTGGTTCCAAACATAGGCTTTGGTTCTACAGTGTAGAACTGCAACCCTAACTCTTTAAATTACTACACATGTGGGACTAGGGATAAGTTGCTTCACATCCAAGGGCCCTAGTTTCATTTATGAATCATGTGTGACACAATTATGAGTAGGATTTCTCAAATGACTTTGAATTACTGGGGCCCAAGGCTGATAATAAAAGCTAACATTGATTTATTTTCAGAAACCAGTACCAATAAGCCACCAAGTCCTGAAGTTGAACCCCTTCCCAAAGGGTTTCCTAGGTCAGCTGGAAAAATAGTCTAGATTACCAACAACTACCACCCAAGTTCCCTTTTGTGGGGAGCAACTGGGAGCAACTCGGACTAGACTAAGTTACTGGAATTAAGACTTATTCTATGCATCTGCTTTCCCACAATATGGCGCTGGGAGAGGAGGAAACAGCTTCTACACAGCTGCCTCCAGTTCAACCAATAAACTGTAGGACCTGCTCCTGATTGGAGGAGAGCAGCATACTCGGCGTGTGGGTAGCAGAGTTGGGATTGGTGGAAGAGGACTATAAAGGAGGAGAGAGACAACATGCACCAGGGAACATCTATCTGAAGGAACACCTGTGCAGCCCCCGAGAGAGCCGGCCGGCGGTGTGCCGCTCCCCTGTGGAAGTGGGGAAAGTGACAGGGGGCCCGCCCCTCCACGGAGGTGGAGGGACGGTAGCCAACCCAGGAAGAACCAGCAGCAAACCCGGGGAGGGCCGAGCAGACAAAAGAACAGCGCAGGGTTCAGTGTCGTTCCTCCGCGAAGAGGGGGAGCGACACCTTTCAGCAGTTATGATGGGCTGGCACTGTGGCACACTACCCGCTGCCTGTGGTGCTGGCATCCATATGTGCACCAGTTCAACTCTAGCTGCTCTTCTTCCATCCAGCTCGTGGCTATGGCCCAGGAAAGCAGTATAAGATGGCCCGAGTCCTTGGGCCCCTGCACTCACATGGGAGACCCGGAAGAAGCTCCTGGCTCTTGGCTTCAGAACAGCCCAGCTCTACTCATTGCGGCCATCTGTGGAGTGAACTAGTGGATGGAAGACCTCTTTCTCTCTCTTCTCTCTCTCTCTTCCTCAGCCTCTCTGTAACTCTGCCTTTCAAATAAAATAAATAAATCTTTAAAAAAAGAAAGTTATGAATCCTGCTCAACTATCATTACTGAACATAATAGTTGGAAATAGAAGATTCAAAATAACACAGTTGAAAACAACTTCAGATTACTCAAAACTCTGATTACATGTGGATAATAATACATACCTAATCTTCAAATCTAAACTGTAAATTGTATCTTGCCACACTCCTGCTTAAAAGCCTGCATTAGTGCTTTCTATCAAATTTAGATTCTAAGTCCTGACTTCCTTTAATAAAGTACATGATTTGCTCACAGTGTATGTTTTCTTTAAAAATATATTTATTTATTTATTTGAAAGTCAGAGTTACAGAGAGAGAAGGAGAGGCAGAGAGAAATAGAGAAGTCCTCCATCCACTGGTTCACTCCCCAAATGGCTGCAATGGCCGGAGCTGCACCAATCCGAAGCCAGGAGCCAGGAGCTTCTTCCAGGTCTCCCACACAGGTGCAGGGGCCCAAGGACTTGGGCCATCTTCCACTGCTTTCCCAGGCCATAGCAGGGAGCTAGATTGGAAGTGGAGCAGTTGGGACTTGAACCAGTGCCCATATGGGATGCCGGCACTGCAGGCAACAATTTTACCAGCTACACCACAGCGCTGGCCCCACAATGTATGTTTTCAACGTTGTCATATTTCATGTACTTTCTCATAGAGACTGCTTCAGACACCATAATTTTACATTTTTTTCAAACACCTCAAGCCTGTCTCTATTCTAGTGTCTTGGCAAATTCTAATTGAGTAGAATGTCTTAATTGCAAGGTGAATTCCTTACTTCATTCAGGATTTCTCAGATTTTTTTTTTTTTTGCTATTTTAAACTTATTTACATGAAGGAATTTGTCTTCTGAAAACAGTGATAATTTGACTTCCTCCTTTCCTATTTGTATTAATTTGATTTCTTTTCTTGCCGAATGGGTCTGGCTAAAACTTCCAGAACTATATTGAATAGTAATGGTGAGAATGGGCATTCTTGTCTGCTCCTGGACCTTAGTAGAAATGCTTCTTGCTTTTCCCTATGCAGTGTGATGCTGGCTATGGGTTTGTCATACATTCCTTTGTCTGTGTTGAGAAATGTCCCTTCTATAACCAATTTGCGTAAGATTTTTATCAGGAAGGAATGTTGTATTTTAAAAAATGCTTCTGAGATAATCACATGGTTTTTATTCTCCAATGTGTTAACTTGATATATCACTTGATATATCACATTGATTTGAAAATGTTGAACCATCCCTGCATCCCAGGGTAAAACCTACTTGATCCAGGTGGATGATCTTTTTTATGTATTGTTGGATTAGATTAGCTATTATTTTCTTGAGGATTTTCGCATCTATGTTCACCAGGGATATTGGTCTATAGTGCTCATTCTCTGGTATATCTTTCTCTGGTTCAGAAATTAAGGTGATGATGGCCCAGTGGCCGCATAGAAGGAATTTGGGAGGACTCTCTCCCTTTCACTTGTTATGAATAGCTTGAAAAGAATTGGAATTAGCTCTTCTTAAAATGTCTGCTAGAATTCAGCAGTGAAGCCATCCAGGCCTGAAATTTTCTTTGTTGGGAGGGTCTTTATTATTGATTCATTCTCTGTCTTGGTTATTGATCTATTCAGGTTTTGTGTGTCTCTGTATTTCAATTTTGGTAAATTGTATGTGCCCAGAAATCTATTCATTTCTTCAATATTTTCCAATTTGTTGGTACATAGTTACTTGTAGTAACTCCTGATGATTCTTTTTATTTCTGTGATATCCATTGTAACATATCCTTTTCATCTCTTATTTTGTTAATTTGGGACTTCCTTTTTTGGTTAGTTGGAACAAAGGTTTATCAATTTTATTTTTAAATCAGCTCTTCATTTCACAAATCTTTTATATGATTTTTATTTCAATTTTCTTTACCTATAATTTTTACTATTGCTTTCTTCTTTGGGTTTGTTTTCTCTTGTTTTTCTAGGCCCTTGAGATGCATTTTTGGATCATTTATTTGATGCCTTTCCAATTTATTGATGTAGTCACTAATTGCTATAAAATTTCCTCTTAACACTGATATTGCTGTATCCCATAAGTTTTGATATGTTGTGTTGTCATCTTAACTCATTTCTAGGAACTTTTTATTTCCTTTTTGATTTCTTTTTGACTCACTGTTCATTAAGGAGCACGTTTTTCATCTCTATGTGTTTACGTATTTCTAGTTTCCTATATTGTTAATGTCTAGCTTCATTCTATTGTGGTTAGAAAAAACACATGGTACAATTTCAACTTTTTTGAATTTGTTGAGACTTCTATAATAGCCTATCCTAGAGAGCAGTCCATGTTCTGAGGAAAGAATATGTATTGTGCAGCTGTGGGATGAAATGCTCTGTAGATATAAAATAAATCAAATTGGTCAATATTATAGATTAGCTCTGTTGTTTCTTTTCTCTTTTTTTTTTTTTTTTTTTTTTTTTGACAGGCAGAGTGGACAGTGTGAGAGAGAGACAGAGAGAAAGGTCTTCCTTTGCCGTTGGTTCACCCTCCAATGGCCGCCGCGGCCGGCGCGCTGCGGCCGGCGCACCGCGCTGATCCGATGGCAGGAGCCAGGAGCCAGGTGCTTTTCCTGGTCTCCCATGGGGTGCAGGGCCCAAGCACCTGGGCCATCCTCCACTGCACTCCCTGGCCACAGCAGAGGGCTGGCCTGGAAGAGGGGCAACCGGGACAGAATCCGGCGCCCCGACCGGGACTAGAACCCGGTGTGCCGGCACCGCAAGGCGGAGGATTAGCCTAGTGAGCCGCGGCACCGGCCTTCTGTTGTTTCTTTATCGATTTTTTGTCTAGTTGATCTGCCCATTGATGAAAGTGGGATGTCAAAGTCCCCCACTACTATTGTAATAGAATATATGTCTCCTTTTAGGGCAATCAGCATTTGTTTTAAATAGCTGGGTGCCCTAGAATTGGGTACATCCACATTTCCTATAGTCACATCTTCCTGTTAAATGGACCACTTAGTCATTACATAATGCCCTTCTTTTTCCCTTTTAATAGTTTTGCCTTTAAGTCTATTTTGCCTGATTTTAGAATAGCTACTCCTGCTCATTTTTTTATTTCCATCTTCATGGAGTATCTTTCTCCATCCTCTTGCTTTCAGTCTTTGTGTATTTTTTTGTGTGTGTGGTGTGTTTTCTATAGGTAGCATACAGATGAGTCATGTTTTTTAACTCATTCAAGCAGTCGGTATATCAATTGGAGAATTTATGTCATTTATATTCCATGTTATTGCTGAGAAGTAATGACCTTGTCCTTCCATTTTTCTACAAGAAATCCACTTCACCAGTAAATACATGTACACTGAAAGCAAAATGATGGAAAAAAAGATATTCCATGCTAACAGAAACCAAAAGTGAGCAGAAGTAGCTATACTTACATCAGACAAAATGGAATTTAATACAATAATAGTAAAAAGAGACAAAGATGGGGTCACTTGGAATGATCAAATGATTGATATAATTAGAAGATAAAACAGGTCTAAGTATATATACAACTATTTCTGGCTACCTAATTGTATAAAACAAACATTCTTAAATTTAGCAAGAGATAGGCTCCAATACAATCATTGTGGGGAACCTCAACATCTCACTTTCAACTAGACAAATTGCCTAGCCAAAAAAAAAAAAAAAAAGAAATCAAAAATAATCAGAATTAAACTGTACTGTTGACCGAATAAACCTAACATATATTTAAAGAGCATTCCATCCTACAAATGCAGAATACACATTATTTTGATCAGCACATCTAATATTCTCTAAGATAGACCGTATATTAGGCTGAGAAACAAACCTCAAAGAACTAAAGTACTTTTTATCACAATAGAATGAAACTAGAAATTGACAACAAAAGAAACTCTTGAAACTATTCAAATGCATAGAAACTGAAAAATATCCTCTCTAATGAACAATTGAACATTGAATATATCAAAAGAGAATTTCACAAAATTATCCTACATGTCTACCTTGATTCTAAAACCAATCAAAGGGCGTGGCTGTGGTTTAGCGGGCCTATAGCAGGGCCTGCAGTGTCAGCATCCCATATGGGCACTGGTTCAAGTCCTGGCTGCTCCACTTCCAATCCAGCTCTCTGCTATGGCCTGGGAAAATAGTTCTTGGGCCCCTGCACCTGCATGGGAGATTTGGAAGAAGCTCCTGGCTCCTGGCTTCAGATTGGCACAGTTCCAACCATTGTGGCCAACTGGGGAGTGAACCAGCCAATGGAAGACCTCTATGTCTCTTTCTCTCTCTGCCTCTCCTTCTCTCTCTGTGTAACTCTGACTTTCAAAAAAATCTTTAAAAATAAATAAGTAAATAAATAAAACTGATCAAGCACACAGCAGAAAAAGACCAATATCCCTGATGAACATAGAAGAAAAACTTCTCAACAAAGAACTAGCAAGTGAAATACAATAATATATCAAAGAGTTCATCATGACAAAGTGGAATTTATCCTAGGAATGCAGGGATGGCTCAACTTACACAAATTGGGACTGGCGCCATGGTGCAGTAGGTTAATCCTTTGCCTGCAGCACCAGCATCCCATATGGGCGCCGGTTCTAATCCTGGCTGCTTCTCTTCCAATCCAGCTCTCTGCTATGGCCTGGGAAAGCAGTAGAGGATGGCCCAAATGATTAGGGCCCCACACCCTCATGGGAGACCCGGAAGAAGCTCCTGGCTCTGGATTGGCGCAGCTCTGGCCATTGCAGCCATTTGGGGAGTGAACCAATGGAAGGAAGACCTTTCTCTCTCTGTCTCTTCCTTTCACTGTCTGTAGCTCTACCTCTCAAATAAAAAATAAAATCTTAAAAAAAAAAACACATACAAATCAATAAACATAATGTGTAATATCAACAGAATTAAGGATAAAAATCAAATGATCTTATCAATTAATGCAGAAAATTCCAATGTTCCCTGGCACAATCTGGTTTCCATAGCTCAGAACAATGTATTACACACTGTAATGTATTATAAACATAATAAAGTATAATATGATATGTACTGTCTAAATAATAAAGTGTAATATGATATGTACTGTGTTGAACTGGAAAATAGGAGCTAATAGGCTCCAAACACACACACACACACACACACACACACACAGAATTGGAAAGACAATTGCCTGGCTTGATTTATTTGTACTATGTGTATGTGTTCAAATATTAGCTGTACACCATAAAAATCTATAATTTTTATATGATATAAAAATTTACAAAAATAATTTAAGAGAAAGGAAAAGATATAAGAATCAAAACAAAAGGAAAAAATAATACAATGCTTCACAAGGAGAAATACTTTGCCTTTGGTGCCCAAATTTCTATAAATAAACGTGTGTGCCCTAGGACTGCAGTGGATACATTTTAACACAGCAGTGACAAACCACAAGTAGGAGGAATCAGCATAGTGAGGACTGCAGAAAGAAAAGAGAGAAAGATGGATGACATCTTTGATGATGTCAGTGACCCTCTGAGTCAGCCCTGGACTGCTGACATCCAGACTTCTTCAAATGTGAAGTAATTACATGTCTTCAATGCCTAGGCCACTGTTGATTGAGTTACATGTGTCTTTCGGGGTTTTGACTGAATCACAAAGGCTCTGTGCATCAGTTATTTGCCTGAAAAATCTCAGAGCATCTAAGAGCATTATCTAACACTATTTGCCTTGGAATGTTGTACTGTATAGTTTATTTGGCCTCCAAATCCTCTGTCCTTGTACTCCATCTTTCTCTGCTGGGCAAAAGCCTGACCTATGGAAACCTCCTCCATGGAGGTTTTAGCCAATGAAAGTCACCAGCAAGTGAGTGAAGACCTGAAGTTCAATATGGTCCCCACCACTCCTTGGATCACAGTGGAATTTTTTTCACCCTCCCACTGAAGCCCTGTTCCTGTCATGTATCCCCAATCTTCGAATTCTAGTGACCATTTCTTTCTTACATCTTCCAGGAAGATAGGTGCCCACTCTTGATAGACATTGGATTTCCAGGTCATCAAAGAAGGAGGTACCTTTCTCTGAAGGAAGGAGAGAACTTCCACTCTGACTACTACCTTGTCTAAATATGATCAGAATCGGTAAACTCAAAAGGCTTCCATAGCCTTGGCAACTCATGACAAGAGCCTAGGGTGATTACTGACGCCATAAACAAGAGTGTCATTTTGTTAAGTCAACAACAGGAGTCACTGTGCACTTACTCCTCATGTAGGATCTCTGTCCTCAATGTGATGTACATTGTGATTTAATGCTATAACTAGTACTCAAACAGTATTGTTCACTTTGTGTTTCTATGTGGGTGCAAACTGTTGAAATCTTTACTTAATATATGCTAAACTGATCTTCTGTATATAGAGAATCGAAAATGAATCCTCATGTGAATGGAAGGGGAGAGGGAGCGGGAAAGGGGAAGGTTGCGGGTGGGAAAGAAGTTATGGGGGGGGCCATTGTAATCCATAAGCTGTACTTTGGAAATTTATATTCATTAAATAAAGTTAAACAAAAGACATTGGATTCCATTTGCAGACTTCTATCTCTTCCCATATCTTTCTTCATAGTCCCTTTATTAACATTTTTTAGTCATCCTATCTGCATATGTTATCAGTTTCCTGTTGTGATTCTGAAAGAATAAAGATGACAGAGCATGAAATTTTTCATATAAAACAATGTTACAAATGTTTTGACTAAATAAATTGAGGTATCTCATAACTCTACAATTTTTAAGTGAGATAATACCTACTCCAGACAGCTAATGTGGATATTAAATATGATGTAACTAAACAGTGCCCAGCACATAGTAGATGTTTAAAATATGAAAGTTTTGGGGCTGGCACTGTAGCTTAGCAGGTAAAGCTGCTGCCTTCAGTTCTGGCATTCCATATGGGAACCGGTTCGAGACCCAGCTGCTCCATTTCTGATCCAGCTCTCTGCTATGGTCTGGGAAGGCAGGGTACAAGGGCCCAAGTCCTTGGGCCCCTGCATCCATGTGGGAGACCCAGAGTGGACCAGCAAATGGAAGACCTCTCTCTCTCTCTCTCTCTCTCTCTGCCTCTCCTTCTCTCTCTGTGTAACTCTTTCAAATAAATAAATAAATATTTTTAAAAATGCAAAGTTTCTCTCCTCTCCACTACACTCCAACTCTTTCCCTCACTTAATATATAAGGCTCAGCTGACTCCACAGGATATAAAAGAGCTAATACATACGTGTAAAGCTGAAAAATGAAGAAATGTTTAGTAGACCTCTGCTCTCTTTTCACCATGTCCATTGCAGACATCCAAGCCTGACCTCAGAGCTTGTCCTCAATGAGCTTTGACGCAATCTCAGAATCCTTCTCAAAAGGGCCTTCAGATAAGTCATTTTTTAAGATTTATTTATTTATTTGAAAGTTAGAGTTAAAAAGAGAAAGGAGAGGCAGAGAGAGAGAGAGAGAGAGAGAGAGAGAGGTCTTCCATCCGCTGGTTCACTCCCCATTGGCCGCAATATCTGGAGATGTGCCAATCTGAAGCCACCAGCCAGCAGCTTCTTCTGGTTCTCCCAAGTGGGTGCAGGGGCCCAAGGACCTGGGCTATCTTCTGCTGCTTTCCCAAGTGATAGTAAAGAGCTGAATCAGAAGTGGAGCAGCCTGGACCCAAACTGACAACCATATGGGATGCCGGCATTGCAAGCCATGGCTTCCAGCTGGCACAGAACCGCTGGCTGGCTTTGTCCCATGATTGTGTAGAGTGCTAAATGATAGGCTTCACCAGCAACAGCTGATGGCAGATAATACAGGTATCGGTCTGTTGGGCCCCAGATGTTGCTGTGGATTTGTTCTGAGAGGAGGAGCCCAGTGGGGGCAAGAGGCACGGAGTCACCACACAGACACCAGGAGTCGGGTGAAAGCAAGCCAGAGGCCAGCAGCCCGCAGACTCATTTATTTCAGTTGGTACAGCAGCTTATGTAGCCAAGGCAGGAAATCCAGTCAAGGGGTGGTTTATGCCCTAACCAATCACTGCCTGTTGCCAGGTAGGCTCCGTTGCCAGGTGGGTTCCGAAGCCATTCCTGAGTAACTGATGATGGTTTGCCAGCGGCCATCTTGGCATGGTCTTCTCATTTCACAACATGGGTCGATATCTATCAAACTTAATTCTCCCAAAAACATTGCTAAACTTTCAACTTTGCAGTTTTTAGGCTGCTGATGCAGAAAGTATTGGGTAAGAAACGGTACTATTGGTGAAGCTAAGTCAAAAGCAAGGACTTTCAAAACTAGATGCTCCATTCTCAGAACTTGTTTCTTGATAGAGGTATCAACTATAATGTACACAAACTCCGCCACATCTGGTGGGTATACTCTACAGAATTTGCGGCTAGCAACATAGCAGCAGTGCCCACAAGCTGAAGCTTTCCTCTCAACACGGATGTTAAAGAAAGGAACCTATCGATGCCATTCACTGCCAAATGCAGAGTCATTCTGTAGTTTATGTTCCTCTCCTACCTCAACTAACTGGTCCACAAGGACAACCCTCGTCCTGTTAGTGAAGTCAGGTTGTAAACCCACTTTAGCTTTGCGTTTAACCTCCATTTCCCTGGCATATTTGTGAATATCCTCATGGTAATCCGGGACTCCATTAACACTCACCGACTTTTCATCTTCTAAGACAATTGACACATCCAGTGTATGTGGTGACTCAAAGCCTCCATCCATTGGATAATCAAGAGGTGCCAGTGGGTTCCTTTGTCCTGGTAAAGTAATAACTGAATGAGAAGCCAGGACAGCTTCAGGCTTGGCATTTTTACATTCAGTGGGCTTCTTGGGGGGCTCTTCTGCTTCATCCACATGAGTGGTGAATGCAGGCCATTTACTGTTAGCTTTCCAAGGAAGAACAGAGACCTGCTCAGCATTTATAGGGAGATCCTTACGAGGAGCAACCCATGGCATCCTGAGCCTCTCCTGTAGAGCAGGGCCCCGCGAGTTCCCGGCCTTCAGTACCACCGGTGTGGCCTGGGCCCGCTGCTGCTGGGTGGGCACCGCCTTCTCCAGGCTGATGTTCACCTAGTCCTCCTGGAGAGCCCTCAGTTGCAATGTTAGCTGCGCCAAGCCCGGGGCCATGGGCTTCCATTCTTTTCTCTTTCTTAATAATGTCCTTTGAAGCGAAAAAAATGGTTTATTTCATATAAGGTCCAATTTATCTGTTTTTCCTTATCTCTTATGGTTTTTGGTATTGTATTAAAAAATCACTGCCTAAGCCAAAGTCGTACAGATTTACCCTGCTTTCCTATGAGCTGTATAGTTTCAGCTCTCTTGTTTAAGTCCATGATCCACTTCCAGTGAATTGTTTATAGACTGTGAGTTAAGAGATAATTTTGTTTTCTTCATGGAGTGAGCCAGTTGTCTCAGCACATATTTTTTTATTTTTTATTTATTTATTTATTTATTGACAGGCAGAGTGGACAGTGAGAGAGACAGAGAGAAAGGTCTTCCTTTGGTTCACCCTCCAATGGCTGCCACAGTTGGCGCGCTGCGGCCAGCGCACCATGCTGATCCGATGGCAGGAGCCAGGTACTTATCCTGGTCTCCCATGGGGTGCAGGGCCCAAGCACTTGGGCCATCCTCCACTGCACTCCCTGGCCACAGCAGAGAGCTGGCTTGGAAGAGGGACAACGGGAGAGAATCCAGCGCCCTGACCGGGACTAGAACCCGGGGTGCCGGCGCTGCAAGGTGGAGGATCAGCCTAGTGAGCCGTGGCGCCGGCCTCAGCACATATTTTTTTAAAAACTATACTTTCCCCATCAACTTGTCTCAGCCTCCTTTTTTTAAACTTTTATTTAATAAATATGAATTTTGAAAGTACAACTTTTGGATTATAATGGTTTTTCCCCCCATAACCACCCTCTCACCTACAAACCATCCCATCTCCTACTTCCTCTCCCATTCCATTCTTCATTAAGATTCATTTTTAATTATCTTCATATACAGAAGATCAACTCTGTATTAAGTAAATATTTCAATAGTTTAAACTCACACAGACACACAAAGTATAAAGTATGGTTTGAAGACCAGTTTTACCATTAATTCACATAGTACAACACATTAAGGGCAGAGATCCTACATGGTGAGCAAGTGCACAGTGACCCTTATTGTTGATTTAACAATTGAAACTCTTATTTATGACTTCACTAATCACCCAAGGCTCTTGTCATGACCTGCCAAGGCTATGGAAGCCTCTTGAGTTCACAAACTCCGACTTTATTTAGACAAGGCCATGATCAAAGTGGAAGTTCTCTCCTCACTTCAGAGAAAGGTATCTCTTTCTTTGATGGTCTGTTCTTCCTGCTGGGATCTCACTCACAGAGATCTTTCACTTAGGTCATTTTTTTGCCACAGTGTCTTGGCTTTCCATGGCTGAGAAACTTTCATGGGCTTTTTAGCCAGATCTGAATGCCTTAAGGGCCGATTCTGAGGCCAGAGTACTATTTAGGGCATTTGCCATTTTATGAATCTGCTGTGTATCCTGCTTCCCATGTTGGATGGATCTCTCCTTTTTAATTCTATCAATTATTATTAGCAAGCACTGGTCTTATTTATGTGTTCCCTTTGAAATCCTATCTTTATGATCAATAGCATCCTTGATAAAATCATTTGACCTGAAATGTAAGGATTTCTTTATGAACTCTCAGTTATATCTCAAATATTTATATGTCCATCTTTATGGCATAAACATTTTTTGATTCTTCGAATATGACTTAGTATTTGCCAGCCAGATAAGGGTTCAAGGTGAGATGGGCATGGGGGCATTCCAACTGGAAATCATACCTCGAGTATGTATGTGAGGAGGCACATGATGACCACTTGGAAGAGGAACAAGGACTGGGCTTTTCCCAGTGCGTCACCTGTCACAGAGCACTGTGGTGGGCAGCAAGGTAGTATGTATGCTTCAGCAGTTTAGCTTTTACACTGCAGATGGGAACCTGTGAAGACTTGTGTGCGTGATCATATTTGACTCTGGAAAGTTGAAAGGCCATTTCAGAAATTACTTCATTATGTCCAAGAGAGCGATCAAGAGCACCTTAAGTAAGACAGCGGTGATGACACCGCAGAAAGGGGTGAGCACATTTGACAGATGTTTAAAAGGAAGTCTCAACCATATGGCTTCACAGGTTGGATGAGTTAGCACGAGAGAAAGTACAAACATGCCTGGCTTCCAGGGCACTACTCATCAGGCTAGAGAACAAAAGAGGAGGAATGGGTTTGAGCAAAATATAATTATTTTCATTTGGGACATGTTGAGTATTCTTAAGTACTTTCTGTGGGCCAAGTCATATGCTGCCTGTTTTAACATACAGTATGTAATTTAATTTATATGCATCATATGGTTTAGCACTGTAAAGATTTATGGATGCTGTTTCACAGGAGAGGAAACTAAGTCTAAGGGAAAATATAAAATTTCTCCATTTCATATAGGTAGTCAGTAGTAGAGCAGAAATTTAAACCAAATCTGCTATTTTTAGATATCCATGCTTAGTAAGGAACTTTTATGACTATATTTCATTCTAAAAGGTTATTGTGAAAGAAACTGTGTGTAAGCTCAAAATAGGAAATCTACCCATTCTGTGCTACCTTAGTAGCATTCTTATGTAGTTACTTTTAATTTTAACTACTGCCATTTCTATAGACACACACCAATATATAGCAAAATCAGAATAGGATACAGGTTGGAAGAGAACTGTGTTTTAAAAATCTGCTTTATTGTAAAGATAAATCAAATTTACAGATATTTACTGTCTTAGTCCATGTTCTGGGTTATAAGAGAATACTCGAGACTGGTTAATTTATGTAGCAGAGAGAGAGAGATTTTTGAAACTGGCAGGTTTAAGCCTTGTGCTGCATGCTAGCATAGCAGAAAAGAAGAAGTACAAAAGGGACAACCTTGTTTTGTAACAACCTGCTTTCACCATAACTTATCTAGTCCAAGAGAGAAAGAACTCACGCAGAAAAAGGCATTTGTCCCTTCCTGAGGGTTCCTCCTCTGGGCCCCAAACTCCCTCCACTGGACTTCAACACTGGCACTTTAGGAACCAAACCTCAACATGAGTTTTGGTGGGAACACCCACTTTTCAAAACAGCATCTGACACCAGTGCTGTGGCACAGAGGAATAAGCAGCTGCTTGAGACACCCACAGCTCATGTCAGAGTGCCAGTCTGAGCTTCTCCTAATTCACCTGGGAAGGCAGAGAAAACAGCCCAAGTACCCGGTCCCTGCCACCACGTAGGAGATGCAGGTGGAGCTCCAGGCCCCTGGCTTCTGCCTGGCCCAGCTCTGGCCATTGCAACAATTTGGGAAGTGGACCAGCAGATAGATCTCTTTCTCTCTGGGTCTCTCCTTCCTCTCTTTGTCACTCTGCTTGTCAAATAAGTAAATCAATCTTAAAAGACATTTAAAAGCAAGACAGCATAGCATCCACTTCAGTGAGACATTGTGCAGAGCAGGTTTGCATGGATTACCTACCTTAACCTCTACAGTCCTCTAACGTAGATTATTTTTTCTTTTGTAAGGAAGTGACCAAGACTCAGAGACTTTAGAGATTTTTAACTCTGTTCTTTCTGTTTGACTTGATTTCTATATATGCCTTCACATACAGATATCCATTCAACAGCTACTTATTTAGGCACAATGATTCTTCAGTGGGTGATAATAAAGGAAAGAAATAGGCAATTAAGTCTTCTGGTTTTGTGGGTCTAAATTCTGGAAAGTTTTTATATGTGATACTTTAGGTACTTCCTGCAACATGAACCATTTATGAAATTTAAATAAATACACCAATAAATCTTGTATAATTTAAATTGACTTCCAATTGCTTTATCAAACCTCTGATTTCTGGAAAGTACATGATGTACCTGATAATCACTCACTAATATGTTTTGAATATACTGATTAATTAGTTATCTTTGGGCTCCATTTGAACAAGCTTCAGATCTTCTTTAATATCTATCAGTTTTATTAAGTACATTTTCATGATATTTCACTTTCTCAGTTTTTTTCAAATTTATAATTATCATAAATGGTAGTGATATTTATTTCATTTATCTTTAAAGCACTTAAGAAACATCATAGGAGAAAACATATACTTTTTATTATATTGTAAATACCATTATTATCACACCAGGTTGTGATTCTATTTGTGCATTTATTTAGCAAAACCTCCCTAAAAAATATACTATGACAACAGTGTAAATTTGTGCACACCCAAGAATTTAGAAATTTATTTAAAGAACAGTTGGCTTTTTCCTTACAAACCAAATACAAATATTATAACCCAAGATTAAAAATAAAGTTAATATCTTACAAAGGACCACGTTGGGCCATAAAGCTGTTTTGCCACTTATATATGCAATCTATTTCTTGCCTTTTCTTTTGCCAAGTTAAGCTTACTATTGAGCTATGCAAACATGATCTTTATTCCATTTTGCAATATCCTGTATACCTTCCCAAATTGGCTAGAAGACCAAATTCAAGTCTTCCACCACATCTGAGCTTACAACAATGTGTTTCAGATGATCGTCTCCAAATAGTGTGGCCTACAGTTTGTGTTTTAGCCCAGCAATTTTATAGCAATATTGTAAAGCCATGACTTCAATTTCATATAATCAGACTTGGCACAGATAGTGGCCCTTATCCAGACTTATTTAGTTTCACCTTTTAGGAATTATGTAAATATCATATGTCTCTTTTAGAAATTTACCACTACAGTGTTAAATTACTGACCTCATCCCTCATAGACCACACAACGTATCAACCTTAGCATTTTTCTTTTTTGCACTTAGCTCATGTGGTGAGCACCTGAAAACCATTCTTAAAACTTGCCACCCACTCTCTTGCCTGCTCTGCCTCTCACTTTTAAATCATGCCTGTTAATTTTAGCAGAGACTTGGCTGACAAGCCGGATGTGATGTGCTGTGTGAGACCATGATCACAGAGGTACAATACCAGGTCAGGGCAGGATTTTAACAACGTAGTTAATTATTATAGTTTGGGGTATGACTGGAATTAAGTAGAACATAAGCAAAAAACTTTTTGCAAAGCATGTGAGTTTTTAGTATATATTTCCAATTTATAATACAATAAATAAGCATGTGGTCTCTGGATTGAGGTAGATCTGGTTAGAGTTCCACTTGGCTACTTGTTAGCTGTGTAGCTTGGAGAGGTTTCCTTTCCTGCACCTTAGTTTCTTCATCTGGAAAATTACACAGATTTATTACAGGAGGATTACACCAAAAATTCACATAGAGCACTTAGCACATGCCTGCCTCATAGCAATTGCCCAAATGAAGTATATTGGATGCTATTACTTTATTACAACTACTATTTTTGTTATTGTTTGAATTTTTGGAGGGTCTATATGATAATAATAGCCCAGCTCAGCAAGACTGAGCCAAAAAAAAAAAGAAGAAGCAAAGTTCATTATTGCTAAATTTCAACTAACTTCACACTTTAGCTTTTCCTTTTGAAAATTCATCATTCCTTGATTTTATGTTTTAAGTGCTTTATCAAAACATTTTTGAAAAAAAAGAGGCATAAAGTATTTATTTACAAATACCGATCGACTGTACTCTCCAGGTCTATTTGCCTTCAAATGAGCCTTCTCCCCTTCTCACCCCATTGACGTATAACTGGTGTACTGGCCAAGTGCTGCCGCCAAAAAGAGAACAGAAGCTCATTGGGTAGGTGTACAGCAACAACCAGACGCTGGAAACAAAAGTGTAACCTCCTTGTGCTGCTTACCAACCATATGGCCATTGATAGGTGACTTAACCTCTGTGTCTGAGAGTCCTCTACTGGAGCTAATAATGATACCCATCTTGGAGGGCTGAGTTAATTAATAGATTAATGCATCAGGAATATTGTTGGAAGATCTCTTTCTGTCTTTTTGATTTTTAGATAAAATAGAAATAAGTAATAAAACTTTTTTAAAATAATAGTGTTTGCCCATGGCAATGCTCTGCAAGCTTTAGGGTTTCTTTTTTTTTTTTTTTCTATTACAGTGTGCTGAATTCAGAAACAGCGTGCACACACACATGCACACAAACACCTAGTGACATTTCTTTTCCTGTTTCATGCTATCTTCCTTCCTATGGCATGTCCTTGGGTAACCTGCATTGCATACAAATTTCCCAAGAATGGCACTCACCTGATTCTTTTTCTCTCCAAATCTCAGTCACTCTTCAGCATTGTTAGGAATTTGGAAAACTCAAATTGTTGTTTTATGCCACAGAAGAACATTTGGTGTTCTGCTGTTGCTGTTCTGCCTTTTTTTAAATTTATTTTATTTATTTGAAAGGCAGAGTAACAGAGAGGGAGAGAAGGAGAGAAATCTTCCATCTGCTGGTTCACTTCTGCTGGCTCACAAGTGGAGCAGCTAGAACTCGTACTGGCACCCGGACGGGATACCAACATTGCAGGAAGCAGCTTTACCCACTGCAGCACAACACCAGCATCCTGTTTTGACTTTTAAGACTAACTAAATATTGCTACATAGGAAACCTGTACCATAAATACATTATCTCCTAAAAACAGTCAATATATGAATTTTATACTAGTAGCTTTGTTGATAGTGTAGCAGACACTCATAGAAAACTCAAAATTATCACGTTGCTGTGGTTGATGTCTTCTCCATAGCTTCATTGCTTTATTATGGTTACAGGTTATCACTGTGCAAGCAAAACACACACACACACACACACACACACACACACCCTTAACCTCAATATGGGATGCGGGCATTGTAAGGAATTTAGAGACTTTTCTGGTCTATCCACAATGAATTAACAGTCTCTCTCCTTGGTCCCAATGTCTGCATTTTGGCATCAGAAACTGAAGAGACAGTACCATGGAAGTTAATTCCATACCACAGATTTTTCTAGAGGAAAATGTTTATTTTTCTTTGGAAGAGAAAGACTCATTATCCTAGGAAGGTTACAGATTTATTAGGTAGGTTACTGTTATTTTTGTGTAGGATTTGTCCCTGGCATTTATGATGTATTACATTGTGATAAGAGAAGTATGTTTTGCTTCCAGGATATTGCTAGAAGAATTTATAACACATAATTGTTCAGAATCAAGTCATGAGCATGAGCTAACTAGAGTCTTCAATAAGTTGAAGGCAATCTAGTTTCTGGCCTAAATGACTCAGAGATAATTAATAGCTTTATTAAAGATTATGAAAGCTTCTATATCTGTACATATTGCTAATAAAATATATCCAAATTGGTTGATATGTGCTATTTCCCAGTTTAGAGGAATAAAACACATAAAATCACTGATGTAAAGTTATTTTGTATCAATACATTTTGATGATATTTTGTTATTTTCTTTCCCTATAGTGAATAAGAATGCTCTCTTATCAAAGATGGTCCAGGGACTGGTGTTGTGGAGCTTAGGACACCTACATCCAATATTAGAGAGCCAGTCTGAATCCCTGATACTCCACTTCCAATCCAGTTTCCTGCTAATGCACCCTGGGGAGCAGCAGATTAGGACAGGAACCAGGATGGAATTCTTGGTTCCTGGTATTGGTCTTGCCTAGCCATGGCTGTTGCTGGCATTTGAAGAGGGAAATAGAAAATGAAAGATTCCTATCTGTGTGTGTTCCTCTCTCTCTAGCTTCAGATACCTATTATCCTCAGTATTCAACCTATGTGCCTCAGTTAGAAGCTAAAAGTTTAGCTATTATAAGTCAATCCTGAATACTGAGGATAATAGGTATGCTTATATTGTTCTGTAGAATTATAGGAGTCGTCATACGAATATATGTCATTATCCAAGAAATGACTACAACCTGTCAGTTTATAAATCTAGTTTATGTTCATGGGAATTCATGTCAAACTATAAAAAGTACAAAAGTTAGCTGTGCACTTTAGCGTCCACACAAAGTGTACAAATCCGAATCCAGTATATTAGCTAATTCAGAACAAAATGGAGATCTAATTCCAGAAATGGAGGTGATACAGTTTTAAATTTTTAATTGAAATATAGGTAAAAAAGATATGTGTGCATTATACTATGAATCACCAAACTGTCACAAACGAACCAAATTACTACAGTGGAAATTTTAAAGTTGTTCAAGATTTATTTCTAGAAAGAGTTCCAGTCTATGTCCATGGAAGTTTTACTAAAATTTCCAGAGATGTATATAATTCTCAAGTTATCTAAATTATTGCAAAGTACCATAAAGGAAATAATTTTTCCTAATTCATTTCAAGAGGTTGGTTTTTTCTGATTTGAAAACCCAGCAAGTACAAGAAAAAAGAAAAGGTTATGTACAAAAATCAATCTCACAGGGCCAGAGCTGTGGCGCAGCACATTAATCCTCCGCCTGCAGTGCCAGTATCCCATATGGGCACTGGTTCGAGTCCCGACTACTCCTCTTCCTCTCCAGCTCTCTGTTATGGCTTGAGAAAGCAGTAAAAGATGGCCCAAGAGCTTGAGCCCCTGCACCTGTGTGGGAGACCTGGAAGACACTTCAGGCTCAGCTCCGGCCATTGTGGCCATTTGGGGAGTGAACCAGCAGATGAAAGACTTTTATCTGTCTCCCTCTCTCTGTCTGTAATTCTACCTCTCAAATAAATAAATAATTTTTTAAAAAAAATCAATATGACTCTTTAAAAATCGACCAAATTACAAAACCTAGAAAATTTAGTAGTATATTATAAATTATATCCTGGTTAAGTAATTTCTAACAATTACTTTTGCAGTCCATACAATTCGTATGCTAAACAATCACATTATTAATACTTTTCATTGCAATAATTGTTCTTTTTTGTTGTTGTTGCTGTTAAAGACTTACTTATTTATTTGAAGGCAGAGTTACAGAGAGGCAGAGACAGAGAGAGAGAGGTCTTCCATCCACTGGTTCACACCCCAAATGGCCACAATAGCTGGTACTGAGCCGATCTGAAGCCAGGAGCTAGCAGCTTCTTCTAAGTCTCCCACACAGGTACAGGAGCCCAAGGACTCGGGCCATCTTCTACTGCTTTCTCAGGCCATAGCAGATCACTGGGTCAGATGTGGAACAGCTGGGACTGGAACCAGTGCCCATACAGGATGCTGGCACTGCAGGTGGCGGCTTTACCTGCTTTACACAGTGCCAGCCCCTAATTGTTTTTTTTTTTTTAATTAAAAAAAAAAAGTTGTTTATTTTAGAGGCAGAGACACAGAAAGTAAACAAAACAGAGTGACATAGATTCCATTGGCTAGTTAATCCCTAAATACTCACAATGTCTGAGGCTGAACTGGGACAAAGCCCAGAGACAGGAACGTAATATAGGTCTACCTATAGTAATACAGTTATTTGAACACCACTACTGTCACTCGGGTTCTACATTAATAGGTAGCCAGAATCAGAAGCTGGAGCCAGGAATCAAACTTAAGTTCTTGGCTATAGTACAGGGGTGATTTAAGAGCATCTTAACACTAACCGGAACACCTACCCCAGCAACAGTGATCTTAAACAAGCAGAATAAATAGGAGTAGGACATGAGTAGTTTGGATAAAGAAATGTACCTATTTATCAGTCCCCAAAATGAGCTACTCTCCCATGGTCCCTAGGAAATAAATATCTGAAAACAACTTATTTTCCTGTCCATTCTTTTCTGTATTTTTAAATGCTTAATGTTTAAATGTATTTTACAATGTTTTGGAAAACACATATCCTATCTATGATCTGAATGTGTGTGTATGTGTGTGTGTGTGCAAAAATGCTCAGAAAAATCATACAAGAAAGAAAGAAACAACAAAACCCAACAAAAAACCAAAACATCATAAATAACCTTGCATGGGAATGTGATTGGTAGAATTTTTAATATATGAAGCCAAACAGTTTTGCACTAGAGACTCCTACTCCCCCAAATATTACTATCTAGACACACATATTCTTCATTGTTTCAAGAATCTTCACACTGCATTCAAATTAAGACCAGGTGTCTGCCAAATTTAAACTATTGGCCAGTGTCTCAATATTTTGAAAGGTGAGATATGATGGCCTTTATTTAAAACCAGCTCAAACCGAGTCAATCAACCAGACTGTCAGTTGAGAAGAACCTCAATTTAGCGTAGTGCTGGCCAAGATTAAATGCACAGGTTCATAAATAGAGGTCTTGTCAATACCTGTAGGTTTTTCATTAATATAGAAACAACATCATCAAAGCAAGGGGCTCACAACGCAAGCCAATGAAAAATGAAATTTTCATGGAGCTGTGAGAGCATCATTTAATCAAATTGCTGTGAATCAACAACTACTTGTTATAAGACTTATAATAAAACTCATTTGAGTGTAAAGATACAATTTTACTGAGTATATAAATAGGTAAAATATTATACTTATAACGATTTACTTATTTATTTGAAAATTGGAGTTACAGAGAGAGGGGGAGGGACAGAAAGATCCGCTATCCACTGGTTCACTCCCTGGTTGGTCACAATGGCTGGAATAGGCCAACACTGAAGTCAGGAGCCAGAAGCTTCATCTAGGTCTTCCACATGGGTGTCAGGGGCCCAAACACTTGGGCCATCCCCTGCTGCTTTTCCAAAGCCATTAGGTAGCTGGGTTGGAAGTGGAGCAGCCAAGACATGAATTGATGTCCACGTGGGATGCACGGGTGGTGGCTTTATGAACTAAGCAGCAATTCCAGCCCCCGAGTATTAAATTTATATATACATATATACTCACACAGATATATATCTGTGTGAGTATATATATTGTGTATATATTTTAAAATGTGTGTGTGTATATATATATAGCTGTATGAAAATATATATATATATTCATTTTACATTTTAAAAATTAAAATATAAAGGATTCCAAGACTGCTGAATAGGGGAAAGGCGTACTGCTTTAAATGATGGGAAGACAGCAGAAGAGTGGAAGAAATGCATTCCCAGGGGAGATCTGGAAAGAAGTTGGCAGTAGAAATTCTGCAGTAGGGAGAGAGATGCCATGGATCAGCATGGAAAGTGCCAACGCACAGCAGCTAGCATGGATACCACACAATCCACACAGCTGGAAACTGGCAGACATGCCAGCTTTGGAGAGCGAGGTGCAAGCAGACTGCGGCCGCCTGTGCCCCTAGTGATATTGCTAGAGGGAGAACCTTGCAGATCACTGTCTTTGAGTTGACCTGGAACCATAACAGGACTAAGGTAACCCACCTAACCCAGCCAAATGTAACCTGCTGTAATGTAACCCTCCTAATCTATCAAAAGAAAAGCATGTTTTCTTCTCCCCATAGACCCACAAGGGCAACTGGCAGGAAGAAAGCACCATTTTGACATAATTTGAAACTGTGGCCACTTTTGTGAATGCATGTGATCAGGAGATTTTACCTGAGGGAAAAATCTGCATTCCACACTGACTTTGAGTCTAGTTAGAAGGATTGACAGGGCACTGAGCACCCACATAGAACTTTGAGCTGCCCACATCTTCTCAACCTATCACAAATTTTGGAGTTCAAACCACCAAGGCAGAGTACCCACAAACAGCTGGCTCTGGGAACATTTCTGCTCTCTCCATGGATGGGACAGACTAGCAGGGCAGAGCAGATCCTCTGCACCCAGAGGTCTGGGGAGCCCTGTGTGATGATATTGTGGAAAATCTGTTACTGGACAATAAGGTGCAGGGTGTTGCTGGATATCCGGGCAATCATTGCATCCAGCCCAGAGGCTCAGAGCTCCCTGATTGCCTGGGATGGATCATTGCAGAGGAATCTGTGCTCACACTAAAGACTGCATAGATCCTTTGTGCAGTTCATGTGGCACCACAGGTGAGTGTTACACTCACTGTGGGCTAATCCTGGGCATTGATTACCTTGGAAGAGAGGAGGTGAGGATATGATTATGTCAACAGATGTGACCCTACCTTCCCACCTGCTAACAATAGAGATCTATCATGCCCAGCTTGGGTTCAAAAAAAAAAAAAAAAAAAAAAAACAGAAGAAGAATTTGGAAAAATTACAAACAATGTTCAAAACTTATAAGATAATATGAAAATACCTCACATAAGGCTCTTAGGAGTTCCTAAAAGTGTGGAAAGACAAAATGGATTAGAAGGCCTATTAAGTGAATTAATTACAGAAAAAATTCCTAATTTGGAGAAAGAAAGGAACATCTGACACATAGGCACCTAGAACTCCTATTCAACATGCCCATAAAAGATGTTCACCACAACATATTGTAGTCAAAATTTCAAGTAAAACATAAAGAAAATATTCTAAAATGTGCACGAGAAACAGGAGATTACTTTCAAATGATCTCCAATTAAACTTACAGCTGATTTCTCAACAGAAACCCAAAAGACTAGGAGAGAATGCAGAGACAAGGTCCAATGCTTAACAGAAAAAACGGTCAACTCAGAATATTGTATCCTACAAAGCACACATTTATGAATGAAGGTGAAATAAAGACCCTTTATAACAAACAGAAATTGAAAGAATTTGTCACCATTCCTTCAGCCTTTCAAATGAAGCTTAAGGATGTGGTACAAGCAGAAACACAGAAAAATATCCATCATTATGAAAGAATGTGAAGGCAGAAAATCTCCCAGTAAAAGTATAAAGGAAATCCAAAGCAAACAATAGGAATATTTATGGGAAAATGGCAAGGTTAAGATGTTACATATCAGTAGTAATCTTCAATGTAAATAGCCTCAATTCTCCAGATAAAAGATACAGGCTGGCTAATGGGTTAAAAAAATCCCATTTATGTGCTGCCTACAAGAAACACACCCCTGGCCAGTGCTGTGGCTCTCTTGGCTAATCCTCCGCCTGCAGCGATGGCACCCTGGGTTCTAGTCCTGGTTGGGGTGCCAGATTCTGTCCTGGTTGCTCCTCTTCCAGTCCAGCTCTCTGCTGTGGCCCGGGAAGGCAGTGGAGGATGGTCCAAGTACTTGAGCCCTGCACCCGCATGGGAGACCAGGAGGAAGCACCTGGCTCCTGGCTTCAGATCAGCGCAGCGCACCGGCTGTAGCAGCCATTTGGGGAGTGAACCAACGGGAGGAAGACCTTTCTGCCTTTCTCTCTCTCTCTCACTGTCTAACTCTGCCTGTCAAAAAAAAGAAAGAAAGAAAAAGAAACACACCTCACCAACAAAGATACATGCAGATTAAAAGTGAAAGGATGGAAAACCATATTACATGCAAATGGAAAGCAAAAAGGAATAGGTGTAGCCATCCTAATATCAGACAAAATGGACTTTTAACACAAAAACTATTAAAAAGAGACAAAGAAGGGCATTATGTTGATTAAGGGATCAACTCAGTAGGAAAGTGTGACTTTAGTAAATGTATATGCACCAGCACCCAGTGCCAGGACAGCTGGCTCTTTAAAACGAATGGTCCTTTAGAGGAAGACATAGACTCCAATACAATAGTAATGGGGGACTTAACACTCCACTTTCCTTAATAGAAAGATAAACTATAAAGAAAGTAAACAAAGAAACAACACAGCTAAACTATGGGGAAAAAATGAACCTGATAGAACATTTCATCCCACAGTTGAAAACTACACATTCTTTTCTTAAGTGCATGAAATTTTACATTTATGCTAGGCTATAAAGTAAGTCTCAGCAAATTCCAAAAGATTGAAATCAAGCCATGCACTTTTTCAAATCACACTGGATTGAAGCTGGATAGTAGCAACTCAAGAAACTCTAGAATGTATTCAAAGACATGGAGACAGAGCAACACACTCCTAAATGAACAGTAGGTCATAGAAGAAATTGTATTTACAAATTAATGAAGATGATAATATGACATATCAAAACTTATGGGATACAGCAAAATCAGTGTTAAGAGAGAATTTTATAGCTACTGGTGCTTACATCAAGAAATGCAAGAGGCATCAAATAATGAGGTGTTAATGCATCTCAAGAACCTAGGAAAGCAACAAACCAAACCCCAAATTAGTAGGAGGAAAGAAATGATAAAATTAGAAGAAGAAATAAGCAAAATAACAAAACTGAAACAAAAAAGAGATAGAAAAGATCAGTGAAATTAAAGGCTGGTTTTTTGAAAAAAATAAACAAAATTGATACACCAGTGAAAAGACCCAAATAAATAAAATCAGAGATGAAAAAGGAAATGAAACAATGGATACCACAGGAATAAAAAGAATCATCAAGAACTATTATAAACTGCTATATGCCAACTAATTGGAAAATCTAGAAGAAATGGAAAGATTACTGGACACATACAATCTACTTTTTAAAATTGAGTCATAAAGACACAGAAATTTGAAACCAATAAACAATACAGAAATTTAATCAGTAATAAAGACACTCCCAACAAAGAAAAGCCCAGGATCAAATGGTTTCACTGATAAATTTCAACAGACTTTTAAAGAACTCATTCCATTTGTTCTCAAGGTATTTAAAACAATTGAAAGGAGTACTCCCAAATTCCTTCTATGAACCCAGTATTACCTTATTTCCAAAACCAGGCAAAAGATACAACAAAAGTGGAGAACTACAGGACAAAATCACTCATGAACATAGATGCAAAAATCCTCAACAAAATACTAGCTAATCAAATTCAACAACACATCTAAAAGATCATTCACCCAGACCAAGTGGGATGTATCCATGGTATGTAGGGATGTTTCAACATATGCAAATCAATAAATGTGATACATCACATTCACAAACTGAAAAATAAAAGCCATATGATCTTCTCAATAGATTCAGAGAAAGGATTTGATAAATACAACATCCTTTCATGACAAAAACCTTAAGCAAATTGGGTGTACAAGGAACATTCCTCACACAATCCAGACAATATATAACAAACCCATGGCAAGCATCCTATTGAATGGGGAAAAGTTGGAAGCATTCCAACTAAGATCTTAAACCAGACAAGGATTTCCACTCTCACCATTGTTATTCAATATAGTCCTGAAAGTTTTACCCACAGCCATTAGGGAAGAAAAAGAAATCAAAGGGATAAAAATTGGAAAGGAAGAAGTCAAACTATCCCTATTTGCATTGACATGATTCTATAAATAGGGGAAAGACACCACTCCACTAAGAGACTTTTGGAACTCATAAATGAGTTCGGAAAAGTGGCAGGATATATAATTAACAGACAGAAATCAATAACCATTGTATATACAGACAATGCCCTGGCTGAGAAAAAAAATTAAGATCAATCCCAGTCACAATAGCTACAAAAAATTAAATACCTTGGAATAAATTTAACCAAGGAGGTAAAAGATCTCTGTGATGAAATCTATAAAACATTAAAGACAGAAATAGATGAAGACACACAAAAAATGGAAATGTTCATGGATCAGAAGAATTAATATCAAAATGTCCATTATACCAAAAGCAATTCAGAGATTCAACTGTATCCCAATAAAAATACCAATAACATTATTCTCAGATTTAGTAAAAAAATTTTTTTGACAGGTAGAATTATAGATAGTGAGAGAGAGAGACAAAGAGAAAGGTCTTCCTTCCATTGGTTCACTCCCAAATGGCCACCATGGCTGGCACTGCACCAATCTGAAGCCAGGAGCCAGGTGCTTCTTCCTGGTCTCCCATGCAGGTGCAGGGACCCAAGCACCCAGACCTTCCTCCACTGCCCTCCCGGGCCACAGCAGAGAGCTAGACTGGAAGAGGAGCAACCAGGATTAGAACCCAGCACCCATATGGGATGCTGGCGCCACAGGTGGAGGATTAACCAAGTGAGCCACGGCGTCAGCCCCCTTAGAAAATATTATGCTAACATTCATTTGTGAACACAAGAGACCCCAAATAGCTGGAGCAATCTTATAAAACAAAAACAAAGCTGGAGGTATCACAATACCAGATTTCAGGACATACTGCAAGGCAGTTATAATCAGCACAGCTTGGTACTAGCACAACAAAAGACATATAAACCAGTGGAACAGAATAGAAACTCAGAAATCAACCTATGCATCTACAACTAACTACTCTTTGACAAAGGAGCTAAAAACAATCTCTGGAGAAAAGACAGTCTCTTCAACAAGTGGTTCTGGGAAAATTGGATCTCTGTGTGCAAAGGTATAAAAAAAGACTTCTACCTTATACCTTACACAAAAATCAACACAAAATAAATCAGGAATCTAAATCTATGACCTGATACTATTGTATTACTAGAGGAAAACATTAAGGAAACTCTGCAAGACAATGGCATAGGCATGGCTTATTGGAAAAGACCCCAGAAGCCTAGGCAAAACCAAAATTGATAAGTGGGATTACATCAAATTGAGCAACTTCTGCCCTGCAAAAGAAACACTCAGCAAAGTGAAGTGGAAAACCACAGAATGGAAGAAAACAGTTGCATACTATGCAATTGACAAAGAATTAATATCCACAATGTATAAAGAGCTCAAGAAACTCAATAACAACAAAACTAACAATCTAGTTAAGAAATGGGCAAAGGACTTGAATAGGCATTTTTCAAAAGAGGAAATTCAAATGGCCAACAGACACATGAAAATTGCTCAGGATCACTAGCCATCAGGGAAATGCAAAACAAAATCACAATGAGGTTTCACCTCACCCCTGTTAGAATGGCTCTCATATAGAAATCAACAAACAACAAATGCTGGTAAGGATGTGAGAGAAAGGGTATCCTAATTCATTGTTAGTGGGAATGTAGACTAGTACAGCCATTGTGGAAAACAAAATGGAGATACCTCAGAAAACTGAAAATACATATACCATATGACCCAGCAATTCCACTCCTGGGAATTCATCCAAAGGAAATGAAATCAGCATATGAAAGAATTATTTGTACCCCATGTTTATTATAGCTCAATTCATATTAGTTAAGATATGGAATCAACCCCAATGTCCATCAACTGATTACTGGATAAAGAAGCTGAGGTATGTACATAGTATGGAATACTACTCAGCTGTAAAAGAAAAGTGAAATCCTCTTTTTGCAACAAAATGGATGCAACTGGAAACTGTTGTATCTGGTGAAATGAGCCAATCCCAAAAAGACAAATACCATATCTTTTCCCCAATCTGTGGTACCCAATAAAGTACCAAAAATGCATTATATATGAGTGAAATTGACGTTTTGAAATCCAATCATTGTTTACAGCCCTTGCCTCTACTGTGGAGGAGCAGTGAAAACAATAGCTGCTGCTGCTGCTTCTCCTCCTCCTCCTTCTTCTTTTCTTCTTCTCTTTCTCCTTCTTCTTCTCCTTATTCTTCTCTTTCTCCTTCTTCTTACTATTTGTTGAACTCTTTCCTTAATGTAGAGTTAATCGTAAGAGCATAAAGTAAACAGAAAGTAGATCATCGTAAAAATTGAGAGGGAATAAGAGAGGAAGGAGGAGAAAGAGTAGGAGCATAGGTGTGAGGAAGGGTAGGATAGGAAGCATCACTGCATTCCTAAATCTGTACTTATGGAATACATGAAATTCATTCACTTTAGAAGAAAATCTTTAAAGATTAACTAATTAATTAATTAATTAAAAATAATAACTTAAAATTTGTTAAAATTAGAAAAAGTAAAAAAATTAAAATATAATTGTTTCTTATCATAAGAGTCTCTCTTATCCCCAAAATTTCTCATTTATCTCA
The DNA here is from genome assembly GCF_051225735.1 of Oryctolagus cuniculus. NCBI lineage: Eukaryota > Metazoa > Chordata > Mammalia > Lagomorpha > Leporidae > Oryctolagus > Oryctolagus cuniculus. The sequence goes on from NC_142874.1 coordinate 88,354,984, forward strand.
TTTTGTGAACTGTAGTAAACCCCACATCCTTCCCAGAAAACTCCTAGGAACTAGGATCCTTTGAGCTTCAATCTACTGTCACTTCAGAATGACTTCAACTCAGGGCTCACACCAGAATCTCCAACTGTATGATTCCTGTCCTGTGCTAATATAGGCTTGGCCCTCAGCCCTTTACATTAATTTCCATCAAAATAAAATCAAATGGAAATAACAATCAAAACCAAAAATAAAATAAAAAACCATCTTCATACAAATAAACTACAAATGCGGCTGGCTTTACATTCCCAGAATTGTAAAGAGTTTAAGATGAAATGTAGCTATTTCTGCTCAAAAATAAAAAGTCCCTTAGCCGTTTCCACTTAACCAAACTTAGAGATTCAGCTTCCTGCCATTCTTCCTTCCCACTTTTTACCCTGATCTTCTCCTCTGTTTTCTTGGCTCGTCTCCGTCACCATCAGACTGGCTATTGCTTAGTTTTGTGACTTTGTCTTATGTTGGCATGACTCACTTTTCTGTCCTCCTCTAAGAAGATGATAAAACTATTTTCTCAAATAACACTTCCCTCTTTGAAAAGGAATTTTGGATCTCTTTTTAAAAGATAATATATTTTTATGCCTACTACATTATATTTAGCCAAGTCAATGAAAAGGCAATTTTTCAAACAGTTCTATTACACTGATTCAAAAATAATTGGCAATCAATATTTCAGCAGCATCTAATATTAATAAATTTCCTTTCTATGAGAGCCCTAAGTTGATTCAAATCTAAAACTTCCAGTAGGCCTATGAGGATTTACATAAAATTTTTGCAATTTCATTGGAACTTCTAATATGCTTATAAACTCTGAAGATTATTTTAAACAAGCAGCCATTGGCATTCAGAAAATGTTATACACTAGATCTTTGAAGTGGAAACTTCGATGACCAAAGACCTCCTACACTTGCTGTGTTCTATAAGGAAAATGGGAAGGAAAGATTGGTTTTGCTCCTCTTCAAAAAGTTCACCCCACAGTAAATGTATGTTGATGTAGAATGTTGAAAAATGTCAGTTTACAGTTTGAGGATGAGAACAAAAATTAAGTACTGGTTCGAAATCTCTTCTTAGGAAACAGACTGCTACTGCCACCTGGGGGAGGTTCTGTCTTCCAGTCAAGACAGCCAGTGTGTTTCTCAGACGATTGAATCTAGTTCATGTTTTCCTTGTCATATGCATACAGGAAGAAAACTCTTTAACTCCCAACCCATGATGTCATAAGGCATTCCAGATGTCTCCAACTTCTCTTCATACAGAAATACATACTTCACAGACATTTGAGAGAATTTAAAGAGATGAACCCAAATATAACCTTACTAAGGTTTCTGTGTCTTATACACTAACAAATATTTTGGAAAGTATGTGTTATGAATTAAGAAGTGGTAAAAATCAAATATGAACTTTCAATCACAAAGTCAAATACACAGTTTTAAGTAAAATTGATTTTGCCTTAAGTCTTATCTAATTATATTCCTTTTTCTTTACGTGTATTTGCACTACCATTGATATGAAAATTGCATATGCTGATATAATCATGCTAGTGATTTCATCAGTAAGATAATAAGTTTCAATTATATGAATTTAACTAAAATATTTTTCTAAGAGGATTTTTTTTTGACAGCCAGAGTGGACATTGAGAGAGAGAGACAGAGAGAAAAGTCATCCTTTTCCATTGGTTCACCCCCCAATGGCCGCCGCGCTGATCCGAAGGCAGGAACCAGGGGCTTCCCCTGGTCTCCCGTGCGGGTGCAGGGCCCAAGCACTTGGGCCATCCTCCACTGTACTCCCGGGCCACAGTAGAGAGCTGGACTGGAAGAGGAGCAACTAGGACAGAATCTGGCGCCCCGACCGGGACTAGAACCCCGTGTGCCGGCGCCGCAGGCGGAGGATTAACCTATTGAGTCACGGTGCCAGCCTGAGAATTTTTAATGTATGAACTCAATAGTGGTATGAAATCAGGGTCTAATTATTGTGCATATATTACACATCCATTTATTGAAACATTTCATGAAGTAAAAAGCAATATGGTGTTTTTCTGTTTCCATGAATACCATTTCTATAGACTGTCTAGTTTCTGCCTAACAGAAATTTTGCATTTTATTATGCTATAAACAAATTGTTATTTAACAGGAAAACACCATGTAAAGAATTTAATCCTTGAAGTACACGATTGAGGAAGTACCTATTAAAAGTACAAGTCTGACAGTTTACATAAAAAGTCAATGCCCATTAGAAGATGGTAATTAATCATTTATAAAGAGGATGCAGGGTAATGATTAATTAAATAAAGTACACATAGTATCAGTCCCAGACTGGTACAATAATGCTGTCAGAAGATCAAAGTTCACACCAAAGAACAACCATAGTTAGAGACAAGTCTTTGTGGAAAAAGCGCTTTCACGACTGGAAAAGGTAAGTAATATATAGCAAATAGATTGGAGCTGCATAAAGAGTATTTCAGAAAATATCACGCATCTGATTCAGGAATTAAAAGAAATTAACAGAATCTCTGCGCAGTTAACTGAATGAGCAGGGTGTGTGATGCCATCTTGAGGGCTTCTAAAAGAAGTCTTTTTTTGGGCATGTGAGGGTTTCTCCAGGCATTCACATTAGAGTCTGGAGAAAGGCATTAGGAGCAGTAGAGGACAAGAAAGACATGGGGTACTTAGAACTGTGTAACAGAATTGTAGCTATCAGCAGAAATACTAAATATGTGATATTAAAATGTCTTTGCTTCTGAATCAGCCAATTGAGCATGTTTGTGTGACCAGTAGCTCTCTTTAGCAATCTGATGAAAATAATTGATGACTATAAAATGCCATAAAGAGTCTGTGCTCTGTACTAAAGACTGACTACACTTCTTAGGCATAAGCAAAGGAGAAACTACCCCAAGACTCTTCTCTCTCTTATTTGAATCACACAATGTGTGTGTTACTTTCTTTATTATAGAGTCAACACTTTGCAATGGTGGATCGTAGAAATAGCTGGCTAATTATTTCATAAAAGAAATTACAAGTAATTCTCATTTTTATCAGAATGTTGCCTGGTTATAAAAATATTTAGGAAGCAGAATTAGGAGTGTTATTTGTTTTTTTAAAGATTTATTTATTTATCTGAAAGTCAGAGTTACACAGAGAGAAGGAGAGGCAGAGAGAGAGAGGTCTTCCATCTGCTGGCTCACTCTCCAACTGGCTGCAACAGCTGGAGCTGCCCCAATCTGAAGCCAGGAGCCAGGAGCTTCCTCAAGGTCTTCCCACTTGGGTGCAGGGGCCCAAGGACTTGGGCCATCTTCTACTTGCTTTCCCAGGCCATAGCAGAGAATTGGATCAGAAGTGGAGCAGCCAGACTTGAACCAGCACCCATATGGGATGCCCGCACTGCAGGCGGCAGTTTCACCTGCTACTCCACAGTGCTGGCCCCAGGAGTGTTATTTGATGTTATTCACATTTCACAGGAAAGAGGCAATAAGGAAGTTAGGAAAAATTATTTTTATTGGAGATGATATTTATGCAAGGAGTTGGGAAGTAGGAAGATAAAAGACATAGCTAAAAGTGCAGGAATGGGTATTTCTTCCATTGTCCTGTTCCAATTCCTCCAATACTCACAGTGAGTCATTTTCAAATACTGCTACTAGTTTTGTTCCTGCATCCAGGAACCTTAATACCCATTCCTAAACCAACTCACTGACCACATGTGATGCATTAACATATTCCTCATAAACATGGTTTATATTATCTGCATGTAACTTGGGTTTTTCTCACTTTCCTGAAATTATTTCTTCCTCTTCCTTTCCCTATCTGTACTTGTCTTCTCTTTTCTTTCCCACTGTAAATTGCTAATATTACTTCAAGCTTCTGTCAATGTGGAGTCTCCGGTGTAGCGGAGCATTCCTTTATGTTTCTATCACTACTAAAGAGAAGAAAGCAAATCAGAGGTAGTACAGGTGGCCCTCTGGACCTGCAAGCTCCAAGTTCATGGATTCAACTACCCATAAATCAAAAATATTTTAAAACAGTTGTGTCTGTACTGAACATGTACACAAATATTTTTCTTGTCATCATGTCTTAAACAATTTAGTATTACAACTCTCTACACAGCGCTTGCATTGTAGAAGATAATAGAAGTAATCTAGAGATGAAAGTATATGAGAGAATGTGCATGTGTTGTATGCAAATATTATACCATTTCTATAGGAAACTCGAGTATCTGTTGACTTTATCCATGGGGGACTCTGGAACCAATATGCCATAGATATAGAGGGATGACTATGAAGTGCTCCAGGCCAGGTAAGAAATCTTTTACAGAGTGATTGTAGAAGCCTCACCATTTAAGCTGTGCCTTTGTTTACCACAGCCATGACAGATCCCAGCAAGGTGATCATCAATTTAGCTCTCTTTGGCATGACTCAGAGTGGAAAAAGCTCTGCTGGGAATATTCTTCTGGGAAGCACTGACTTCCACAGCAGCTTTGCTCCATGTTCTGTGACCACAGATTGTAGACTGGGCCGCAGTTGTCACCTCCGCAATTTCATGCGTCGGGCAGGGCAAGAGATCACTCTGCAAGTCCAGGTGTTGGACACTCCAGGTTATCCGCACAGCAGGCTGAGCACGGAGCAGGTGAAACATGAGATCAAGCAAGCCCTGGCACATCACTTCAGGCAACAGGGTCTCCACTTTGCCCTGCTGGTCCAGAGAGCAGACATGCCTTTCTGTGGACACGAAGCGTCTTACCCAGTCCAGATGATCCAGGTAAAACAAAGACTACACTAGTGCCTTTATGCCCATTTGGAAGACATTAGCCCATTAGGAAAGAGTCATGAAAACCTGATTATAAGATTAGTTTAAACCACAAAATTGATCGTATATAGTCAGTAAAAATTAACTGATTTTCCCACCAAGAGTAATTTTTACAACTTCCTTTAAAGGAATCCAATCAGCAACGGGAAAAATAGTGAGATACTAAACTTTGGATAAGCCTCAAGACCTAAAGAATTGCAAACTTGAATACATTTGCAAAATGTGGATATTGAACTACCTGTACCAAAAAACTGGCTGTTTAAAATGTAGATCCATCCTAAAATCACTGAAACAGAATTTCCAGAGTGGGGCCTGCACATGTGCCCTGTCGTCACTGTCCATGTATTTCGTAAAGCAGTCAGGTTTCAGAATCTGACTTGCGTGCATTGAACATTAAGGGCAGACTCTCTTATTAGATATTCACTCACTAATTTGGTCATTGAACACTGTATTGAACACCTGCACAGAGCTTAGTGATTTGTCAATGAGACAAGAGCTCTGTCTTCAAAAATCTTAGATCCTGGAGGAGATAATTAGATGAACCAGAATAAGACAATGCATCAAGGACCAAATTAGTGTAATGTGTGAGAGAGGGCTTCAAAAGGTTTACACCATAATAAACATTCAAAAGAGGGCTAGATATTATATATAAGAAAGAAATCAAGAATTTCCACTTCTTTGCTTGCATCATCATCTGTAGCTTAAGTAGTTGCTCCACTCCAGCCAGGATAAGAACACAGGGACCTCAGGTCACATATAACCAAATGTATGCCACCCTGGTTTAGTGGCCGTCCCTATTTGTTTACTTGTTCATTCATTTTGTCAGGAAATTGGAGGCTCTTTCAGGCAGTTTAGAAAGGAGTTGGGTTGAATATGGCCACAAATGGGAGATGGAAGGAGGGTACATTTTTATATCCCTGTATAGTGTTTAAGAGCAAGACGAACATAGTCTCTTACTAACAAATTCTAGAAACTCTTCATGGAGCTATTCCACTTTATTCAATCTCTTCATTCTCTAGTCTGGGTCTAGTCTAGTTCAAATCTAAAGACTGAACTTTACCAGTAGTATGAGGGTCCCTGAGTCACTGAGCTCAGAGAATCCAGGTCTTCTAGGAACTGCACAGAAAATAGACAACACACAGTTTCCACCTAAGAAGAATTTATATGACTGCTTCACTTCTGGTCCCATCTCACACCATGCTGATGTAGGCCGTGCTGTGCCCTGAAAGCCAGCATGTTTTGCTAAAATGAAGGATTTTTTTTCCTTTAACTACTAAAGATGAAAGAATGTTTTTAATGGAAGACATACATTTTGTCTTTCAGTAATTGTGTGTGTGTGTGTGTAAAAATGAAAAAAAAAATGTTTAACCACAAGAAACTAGCAGAAAAAATCAGGGTGACAAGAGCATAAAAAATAATCCTCATTATCCAACTCCTGAAAAATCAAGGACATGATACACCAAAGTGAAGAGGAAGATGATTGCAATTAAGAAGCAAAATGGAAACTAAGCAAGCCCATAAACCTTCCCCAAACAATTAAAGTCTGCATTCTAGTGTTTCTGGTAGAAATCAAGTGGTAAGGAACCTGCATCTATTACATCAGTAACAATACCTTCACAGTTCTTTGTAAAACTGTTGTTAAACAGACACTTAGCTGAACCCATAGGTAGGTACAATTCAGCAGGTGCATAAACAATTACTTCTCAAGAGCTAACCTGACAATGTGTGCCATTATTTTTCTCTGTGACGGACCCATGCTGACCCAAAAGGATATTTTCAATGACATGCATTTTGAAAATATATTACTAGTTTTAGAATATCAAATAATATTGTAATCCCTTAACTTATTTTATGGAAGTGGTTTGGATTCATACATGTCTCCAGTCTCCTAAAGCAATGTCTGACATACATCATTCTCCTCTGACAACTGCTTTCCTTTTCTGTGTCCAAGTCAGTAGTTGATGGCAGAGAGGAATGGGCTAGGGAAAAACTTAGATTCAGAATATTTTTTTTTTCCAGAATAAAAAAATTCTGTCTCCCAAGAAAACTGAGCTGCCAAGACATGGTGGTCCTTAGAGTGGCTGTGGCCCCTAGGGACTCTGCTGACTTATTCTGGGGTTCTACGTGGTCTTTGCTTGATGGTCACCTAAGCACAGCCTGGCTGTATATGACCTTCTTTCTGAAGATGCTTCAGATGCCAGTGGCAGCCATCTGGATGTACTCACAGATTGGGAGCAGCTGCAGGATGTCTGAATTATTCAACAGGGCCAGCAGCTGTTAAGACGGAGCCACGAGCTGTTAAGGTCCTCCAGTTCCAGGCACACCCTGGATTTCTCTTTTTTCCTGGCTGATGGGGAATGGAGAATGGAGTGTGTGCCTTGTCTCTCTTCCCTTCCCTCTTTCTGAGCGTGCTGATGCCTCCCATGGAAGATGTGTGCAAGGCCAGAGCCAGAGAAGTGGCCTCACTTTTCCTGATCCTCCCTGTTGTCTCTGAATCTCTCTCCCAATTTGTGCTCTAATATTTTGCAGAGGGGTTATGAGCTGCCAGCTCTGACAGTGGGAATGTTTCCCCAAAGAGCCCTTTCACTTTATTTATGTTAACCCTGTACTAATTTACAGCAAAATAATGGAGATATTAGTGAGTCCTCTCACCAGAGGTGGGAAATAAAAAGAAAGATTTATCTGTGTGTTACCTGGAATGTCAGCTGGATATTTTTAAAAATTCCCAAATATTGGATCAGAGAAGATATAACTAAGTCATCTCACAGAAAGAGCTAACATGCACCCAAGCTGTACCAGAATTTGAACCCAGGAAATTGACTGAATCCTATAAGCTTTGTGCTATCACAGGCTTGTTTGTCAGACATTACTGAAAAAACAAACCAACTACTTTCCAGGCATATGGCTACAAATGTTACTAAAACATGAATAATTTTACCTATTAAAGAGTCCTTAATAAATATGGCACACTTACTATTGTGCCTAACTTATGGTAGGTTCACAGAAAATAGTAAATCATTGCCATTATTATTGTCATTGTTATTAATTCACTGCCCAGATTGTGATGAGTCCTCATTCAAATGAACAGGTAGTTACAGAGCAGAGCAGGGTTGGGCCTGGGCTGGGAACAGAAGTGTTGGGAGGGCAAATTGTAGACACAAAGAGCCTGGATCCCAGAATGAGTTATACCTGTGTTCAAGTTCCTACTTGGGTACTTACTTGCTCTGCGACCTAAGGCAAATAACATCTCTTAAGTTAATCGGAAAATTGGCAATAATAATAGTGCTTACTTCATTGGGTTACTTCAGAGACTACTGCCATATTAACAGCTAAGTTATTTAGCTCAGTACTAGGACAAGGCAAATGCACAACAAATGTTGGCTTTTGTCACTTTTTTGATTATTAGTATATGACATCATAAAATTAGGGCATATTAGTTATAAAAATAACCTTATTTTTGGTTTATCCTGATAGCCTTCAGAAAACCTAAGAGTGAAATATAATTTACAATGCCTGATTTTTAACTATAAAAGGTAACTTCCTCATTAATGTATAAATAAATCAGGAAAACAGATTCGCCAGCTTAGAAAGATTAAACTGAGAAGCCCCAATTTAGTGGAAAGGACATGGACCTGATGGGCAAAGGGCCACTGTCATAAACCCAGATGTGCCAATAATCAGTTGTGTGGCTTTGGCCAAGTCATTTAACATAAAAATATCATCTGGGCCGGCGCCGCGGCTCACTAGGCTAATCCTCCGCCTTGCGGCGCCGGCACACCGGGTTCTAGTCCCGGTCGGGGCGCCGGATTCTGTCCCGGTTGCCCCTCTTCCAGGCCAGCTCTCTGCTGTGGCCACGGAGTGCAGTGGAGGATGGCCCAGGTGCTTGGGCCCTGCACCCCATGGGAGACCAGGAAAAGCACCTGGCTCCTGGCTCCTGCCATCGGATCAGCGCGGTGCGCCGGCCGCAGCGCGCCGGCCACGGCGGCCATTGGAGGGTGAACCAACGGCAAAAGGAAGACCTTTCTCTCTGTCTCTCTCTCTCACTGTCCACTCTGCCTGTCCAAAAAAAAAAAAAAATATCATCTGTAAGGCAAATAATTTGGACACAGGATCTCTAAGGTGGAATATTCTCTAAATCTGATCTATGAAGGTCTTATCATTCAGCTCTGGCTCTCTAAAAAGGAAAATGTGGCACTGTAAAGTAGGATGGGAGCAAGGGAATAGCATAAAAAATAAAAAATGGTCCTCGCTGTCCTCCTGTTCCGTGATAAGTTTTTTCTTAGTTGATGTAATAGTTGGCTTTTTTTATAAAACTTTCCCCCTAAAAAGTCCAGATGCTATGATTTCATCAACCACAAACAAATGGGGCAGGGCTGGTGAGGTCCTGGGAAAATGAACACAATTCCTGGAAAACAAAGTTTATATCCTAACTAGTTGTCCCAAAAGGACTAGTTGGACTCCTACCCATTAGCACTTTGAAACCAAACAATTCATGATTGATTGTAAAATTTCCATGTAGCTTAGTACTATATTTAAATTATTAACACCAGATAACTTGCATTAACTTATCTTGTTCTTGGATTTTTATGGAAGGTATCAATCAACTGTGATTATTCTTTCTCTGGGCCCTTAGAGAATTGTTTGGCCACTAACATGATGACTATACACCAAGCGACAGTACTTTCAAATATTCAACTATTTTTCTGGCCAAAAATCAATCTAAAGATTACAAGCTAAATCAACCACTCTCTTCTGTTTTGGGCAGTAATCCAAAAGTGCAATTTCTCTCACAGTTAAGGACGTGAGCATCCTTTCATAAATAATTACCAGCACATGAAAACTTCCAGTGGCTGAACACATGGGCTTGTAAGTAAGTGGTATTACCTTTAGTTATTCTAGCTCATTTTCCCTGAATGAGATTATGGTTGAAAGTATACAAAATGTCTGGTGGAAACAAAAACAGATTGTTTTAATGTTACATACAATACAGAAAACCAGGAGCGAAAGGAACGCTACCTACTTCAGTAAGTGCTAACCTAGCAAGAGATAATCCTATTGCAATAGATGAGGGGTCTGCAGACATTTTGTAGAAAATAAGTATTATGAAAAAAATGATGTGTGGGTTTCAAAAATATTTTAAACCCAAATAAGTTAGTATTAACCTGTTATAACGTTCTGAACAGTATCTATTTTGAGACACCAAGAAGGTTTGGAAAGAGCCACTATCAGAGCAACATAATTCTGCTAAAATTGACACAAGAATAAGCACCCAATTTATGGTGATGTTTGGATGAAAGAATGGTAAAATTACTGGTGTTTTATAAAAAAAATTGGGGACAATTCCCAATAAAAGTAATCAGTTTATAAATGGATAGCTCATTTTAATGATAATAATGAAGATGAAAAAGTACTTAAATTTGTAAGGAAAAAATTAACCTTGTTTGTGGCCTCATTAAAGAGCACAGATTGTGGCATAGCAGGTTGAGCATCTGCCTGTGATGCCAACATCCCATAAAGGCATTGACTTGAAAAGTAGGTGTTTTGCTTCCAATCCAGCTTCCTGCTGATGCACCTGGGAGGGCAGCGGAGGATGGCCGAAATGCTTGTGCTCCTGCATCCATGTGGGAAACCCAGAAAAAGCTGTTGGCTCCTGGCATTGGCCTGGCCTAGCCCTGGGCATTGTGGTCACTTGGAGAGTGAATCAGCAGGTAGAAGACTTCTCTCTGTCACTCTCACTCTCACTCTCTCTGTCTCTGTCTCTGTCTCTCCTCCTCTTTCTGTAACTCTGCCTTTAAAATAACATAATCTTTTAAAAAACAGCACATATGACTAACATCAGAAACAATGGCCAATATCATGTATGCCTCAATTTGTTCAGAAATATTAAAAGGAGCTAGGCTTTTGCTCAATGGGTGCCAAAAGTGTTGCTACAAAGCAGACACAGGCAGGAGATTTCAATGGGTATATTCAACAAATGGGATAGAGATTCTGAAGCATTTTTTGGAAGAATTGTAACAAGAAATAGACACGTCTTTACTGGTACAATCTTGAAGACAAAGTTAAACCAGAGTAAAGGCTACCAAGAGACAAGTGGCCAAAGAGTACGAAAGTGGATTGATCAAGAGGAAAGGTCAGAGCAACAGTTTTTTTACAAAGCTCAAAGCATTTTGCTTATTGACTTCCTGGATGGACAAATAAAAATAACATTTGATTATTAAGAGAGTGTTTTGAGAAAGTTAGCCAAACCTTCAGCAGAAAAACAACCTAGGAAAATATCACCAGAGAGTCCTTGTCCACCATAATATTCCTGCTCCTTCCTCTCCCAAAGAAGGACAATTTTGCAAGAAGTTTGATGAGAAATCATTAGCATCCACCTAACAGTCCTGAATTGGCTCCTTCTGCCTTCATTTTGTTCCTGAATCTTGAAAAAATCTTTAAAGAGTATCCATTTTTCTATGATTAATAACATAAAAAGGTTTCATGGACATGGTTACATTCCAAGGACCCTCAGTTCATTGGGGATGGATAAAATGACTTGTATCATTGATTACAAAAGTGTATTGAGCTTGAGGATTATATGTTGAAAACCAAAGCTTTTTTATTTTGATTTCATTCTTCCAGGAACTTTTGAAGCTCCTTCATAAAACTTAGAGAAGAACAGTTTGTGCTAAGCAATTTTTAAAAGATTTATTTGTTTTATTTGAAAGAGTGAGTGAGAGAGAGTAAGAGAGAGAAGGAAAGGGAAAGAGAGAAGGAGAAGGAGAGGTAGAGAGAGAGAGAGAAATATCTTCTATCTGCTGGTTCACTCCCCAGATAGCTGCAACAGCTAGGGTTGAGCCAGGCCAGAGTCAGGAGCCAGGAGTTTCATCCAAGTCTCTCATATAGGTGGTAGAGGCCAAAACACTTGGTTCATCTTTCACTGCTTTTCCAGGCCATTAGCAGGGAACTGAACAAGAATTGAGCAGCCAGGACTTGAATCAGTGCCCTTATGAGATGCCACCATCACAGGAGGCAGCTTTACCTGCTTTTTGACAATGTTGGCCCCATACAGTTCAGTTAGTATACACTTTCATCATGGAGATATTTCAAAAATGTTTAAATGACAAGCATGGATCAGGCCTCAATTAATGAAAATCTAGCAGGTAGCTTTAGAATGGCACTTAAGGCATTAACTACAGTAGCTATTTTCTAACTTGTATGTAAATATTTCAATATTATCACAATCAATATGACTATATCAGTGATATACTAGATATCAGATCTGAGAAATTTTCAGAGATAATAGTAAACAAGGACCAGTGGTTGCATAAAAATAAGTTCCCAATGCTGTATAACTCCCAATCTATGCTTGGTTTTATTAATTCTCTTAATGATTGCTACCCATTTTTCAAGAATCAGCTCAAAGCATCATTACATGTGAGAACATTGTCTCGATTCCTCCCTCTTATCCCTACTTCCATACTGGGCTAAATGTCCAATGCTGTAACATCAATATAATTTATCACAACGTTTGCAATTACAACAAATTGAAAGTATTTCTTTCCCATCTGTCCCCCCTTGCTCAACTGGAAATTTAGTTAGCACACAAATCTCCACTTGATACAAGCAGAAATTGTATCTGTCTTGTTCCACACTGTGTCTCTACTGAGCAGAACATGGCTGGAAGACAGCAGATACTAGTGGAAGAAATAAATAATCTGTAGTGGCTTTTTAAAATTAGAATTAATGGGCTCCAGCCCTAAAGGTTATGATGCATTTTCAGCAAGTCTTCAAGGTAATTCTGGTGCAAATGATCCAAGAATCTTTATTCCCAGAGTCTAGATCTGATCTATGTAGCAGGTTATTCCTTTTTTTAACCCCTTGTATAGTTTCCTGGGGCTGCTGGAACAAAGCACAGCCAGCTGCCTGTCTTAAATAGCAGACATTTTCTGTCTCTTGGTTTGAGAGGCTGGAGGTCTGACATCAGTGTGTTGGCATTGCTGGGTCCCTCTGAGGGCTGTGAGTGAAGGATATGTTTCAGGCCTCTCTGCTTGGCTGGCAGGTGCCCAGCTTCATGTTCACTTGGCATTCTTCTTGTATTTGTTCAAATTTCCCTGTTTCATATGGGACACAAATCTAGTGACCTTATCTTAACTAACTTCTGTTAGACACACAATGCTCCTATTTTCAAATAAAATCACATTTTTAGAAACAAGTAGTTAGGATTTCAACATATAAATTGGAGTAAGCGGTCAATTTGACCTGTAACACCACTGATAATTTACAATGCCACACCGCGACTCCTCCCCATCAGGGACCTGTTACAATGCAGTGCATAGAGGTCTGCAGATTTTGCTATGTCCTCATTTGTTAAAATAGGATGTTTGCATTACATGAATAATTATATTTACACAAGCATTATGTTTTAAAAAGTTGAATTAATATTTTGCAAATCAATTTGTGCTTTAAAAATACATCAGACTATGCAATTAAAGTAATTCTTTGAATAATTCTTTTGTAAAGTTTAGATCTATTCTCTTAAAATAATTATTCTCTAATGTATTTACCTTGAAATATTAATCCAGGTCTTCTTGAAGCAGGGCATTTTTAGAAAAAATTAAAATGTGCAACTATTCTATGTTTTAGATAGACAATTTTTGAACAGATATTAAGAAATATTTTGGATCTAGTCCATGGAAGATTTCTTACTAATACAAAAAATAAAGCGCAGATGAAAGCAACCCATAATAATTAAATGCAGGACAAAAGAGAAGCTTTGCAAGCAAGGACAATATTGTATCCCAAAGATTAATAAAACTCTAAAACTAAACCTCCTCCAAACAAGTTAATAATACCTCAAGCCTTCTATTTGTGATGATCATGAGGATTTACATTTCAAATTAATTCTACAGATATTTATTGAGAATTTACCACATGCTGGAAGCTTGGATTGATATGGAAAGACATAGATCTTGCCTTCAAAGAGTTCAATGTCAAGCCATGCAATAGGTGTGAAATAATGGCTCAAATAAAAGTCAGATTGTATCAGATATTATACAGTAACTGGGAACCATGGTCATGAGATGTTTCTGAATATAAATATTTTGTCCAACAGTTCTCATTAGTATTTTCATATTGGATTTTATACCCCTCCTTTCTTCTCTGCTTTTCTTTCTCTTTCTGTTTCTCTCTCTCTCTTTCTTTCCTTCCTCCCTCCATCTTCCTTCCTTCCTTCTATCCTTCCTTTCTTCCTTTATACTTTTTTCCTTCATTTTTCAATTTTTCAGTTTACAAATCTTAATCCTGCATTAGCTATATGCATTGAAAATAGTCTGTCAGACTCTCAATTTTTTTTCAAGATTTTTCCCAGAAGACTTGAACTATATATGTAACTCAACCACTACAAAGTATCAGGTTCCTCACATCATGATATAATTAATAACAGCATCTCTCACAAAGAATTCTGTTGAACTTCAAAGGGATAAAGCATGTAAAGTGCTTAGCACAGTATTTCGTCCTATATGTTAGTTGCCTTTATTCTTTCTTCTGAATATGGATTTTTCTAGTTATGTTTATTCCCAATGCACTTTGTATTTTTCTTGACATATGAACTTATAGCAGTTTTAGAAATATTTTGGTGATGGGAGTGTTTGGAATAGAAGGAATGTTATCTTATTGTCATATTATCATGATTTCAGATAACTTTGAAAATATTTTTTAGAGTTACATGGCTATTTCTAAGATGCCTTTCACATTGCATGAACAATTTGAAGCATGTTGTTACTTCTGCTTTTTATCAGCTGCTTTTCACTAATCAAATAAGAATTTATTACATAGCCAACTTCCACATATTAACAAACAAAGGGACACCCATCTTCAATGTTTTCAACCACATTGGAGACAGTCATCCAATAAACTGTGTTTGATTCTAGGCAAGAGGAGTGAGGAGGAGTGAGGATCATAGTATTATTTTGTAGTTGTTCCAAATTACCAAGTATATTCTGGTGTTAGCTTTTCCATTACATGTCATTTGATTAATCAATAGATTGTATCCAGACTATGTAATTTTAAGCCCTTAGTAGATGCTTTCAGGATGATAACTCAAACATCATTTAAAAAAAAGATACACTAATTCCCTTGGCCAATATCCTCTGACTCAAAGGAATTTAGTGGTTCTAACATAGGTTGTCAGGCAAGTATAAATGAATGGTATAAATATAATTACATCATATGCAGCACAATCAGATAATATGTAGTTTTAAGGTTGTATATACATCAATTATAACAGTAAAAAAGAAAATAAAGAATTGAAGGTGGTTTTTTTTTTTTTTGAAAGTCCATCCACTTTGTTATATTTGCTTGTAAGACTTGACCCCATCCTCACTTCTTATGCATATCAGCTTTCAGAAACTTAATGACACATGTTGGCTATCTGTGCTGGGCCATAATAGCTCCCTTGCTCATTTCTGAGAAATCCAGTCCAAGGCAAATAGTCATTTAACAACTTTTCTCTTTCAGGAACTTCTGGGACACAATTGGAATAAGTACACTGCCATTCTTTTCACCCATGCAGAAAAGATAGAAGAGGCTGGGTTCCACGAAGATGAATATTTACACGAGGTCTCTGATTCACTGAGAACCATACTCAACTCTCTTCAGAACCGATATGTTTTCCAGTACAAGGGAGGAAATTCATTTAATGAACAAAGAATGAAAATCTTAGAAAGAATCATGGGATTTATAAAAGAAAATTGTTTCCAAGTTCTTACCTTTAAATAAAGATTTAAATGAAAGTAAATGAGCATTGGGTATTAGAGTCACAAACCAGGTTTCACAAACTGCCTTTGTTAGCATGCGTTTCCATATACTACCAGTGAGAGTGTCCATAGGTAAAACCACTTTGAAAAACAAAGTTAGAAAGAAATCTAGGATTCGGGATCGTTAAAGAAAATTCCATTACATAAGCAATTACATTCATAAGTGTATATCCAACAGAAACGCACACATTTGTTCACTGAAAGATACGTTTATTTAAGAATGTTCATAAAAGATAACAATTGAAAACTATCATTACTCCAAGGTCTAACAATATTAGAATGGATAAGTCAATTGTGTGTTTACACCATGGGATATTATACAGCAATGAGGATAAGGAAACTCAACTACATGTAACAATAATTATCAAATGCCCAAACAACATCAAAAGGAAGAAACCAGACAACAAAGGGCGTATACTCCATGATTCCATTTGTAGAAAGTTCAAAAACAATCAAAACTAATGTAATTGAAACACTCTGGTGGTAAAAATGCAGGAAATTTTTGTTGCTCCACCTTTGGGAGCAATAGTGCACTCAGAGTAGCTTCTGAGATTCTGGCAATGATTGGTTTCCTAGTTTGGAGACTGGTTTCACAGGGTGTGTTCACTTTGAGAACATGCAACAAACACTTGCAATTTATAAACTACTGAGTACATATCTTACATTTAAACACAAGCTAAAATGAATTAACCATTATCAATATAAAAAAAAAAGCCTAGTTCCACTGCTTACTTGACACTAGGGAAGGAAAGATGCTGGACTTTTCAGTGTCCTCACTTGAGAGACTGACTTCATAGTTAAAAGACTTGATATCTTGATAGGTAGTAAATGTTCACCACATGTTAACTTTCTTTTCCACTTTCTTTCCATTTTGGTTTAGGGGAACATTAGGTAAAATGTAGAGAAAGCTCTTGAGCAAAAGCAAGTGTAACAATGGTGATGCTCTACTGTAAATAAAGGCCAGACTGGAATAGAAGTTTCTGGAACCTGGAAAGGCTGGCCACCTTGGCTTAGTGGAGAGCTTCAGGGTGCTGTCAATGGCAGCAGTGAAAATTGAAGGAAAATAACTCTAGTCAACTGTATAGGTCAATCCCACTACCAGGTCAAAATCAGATTACCTTCATACTTAACATCAGCATATGAGATTTATGGTTTATCAAATTCTTTCACAAAGACAATTGTGAATTTACAAGCAGCTTGGATTCATTAATTTGTAAGCCACTTTTTTTGCTCATTTGCTGTGCAATATACTGTATTTCCCATTTAAAACAGGATCACAATTGGCATTTACTCCACAGAAATCCCAAAAAGCTTTCTTCAATGCTCCATATTAACTGAAATTGAACATAAATGGTATTAGAAAATCAACAATCATGATTTATAAAATATTCTTGCATAACAATCCAGATTCCAATTTGAAACAAAATCTCACTTTATTTCTCTGCATAGCAATTTTCTCCTATGTTGTGGGTCCAGGATTATGAAGCGGGAGACTGGACAATGGGACAGAGTTTGGAAGTGAAGCAGGAATTGACACTTCTGCAGGGGCTGGTTGCTTGGGTCAGTGACAGTCTCTAAGCTGAGAAGTTGAAACTGCCTTGGTTGGTGGAGAAGAGGAGGTGGAAAAGGAGGACCCAGGTGTTGAGACCTCCATGGCTTTCATTCATGTGGTGTCAGCGTCTAGAGCACAAACATTAGCTCATCTCAGGAATGATAATAGTGCAGAGCACTGGACATTCAAGATCTGTGAGGCTGCTCTGATGTTTATGGTTCGTAGAGAGGAGTCTGCATTCCAAGAGGGACATTTCTGTGATTTTCTTCCCTTGAGTTATTTTTAGAGGTGTATTCAATATACACACATACGCACATTTTAATATAAGTCCTCAAATGTCATAATATTACATGTTTGACTTTATTTTAGCAAACATAAAATTTGCCTTTTTGATACATTTTTACCTCTTTCTTCTTCTCCAAGCAAATCAATCTAATCCAGATAATTCCTGTCAGTCAAAAACTTGATATATACTGTTTGCATTTCTCTGTATATCCAGTCACACACATACAGTATACACACACATATGCATAAGAAATACATGGATTTGTGGTTTAAAATTTGTTCATATTATACTCTCCACAATGTCACTTAACACTGTCTCCTATAAATTCCTCTGACTCTAAAGATAGAACCCAGATTCTTTCTTTTTAATGACTGTATAACATTGTATAGTGCATATGTAACAATTTATGCCATTATTCCTTCCTCTACTGATGTATTCTAGTTTCCTACTGTGGGGAGCAATCCGGACTGGACTGAGTTACTGGAATTAAGACTTATTCTATGCATCTGCTCTCCCACAATATGGCGCTGGGAGAGGAGGAAACAGCTTCCGCACAGCTGCCTCCAGTTCAACTAATAAACTGTAGGACTTGCTCCTGATTGGAGGAGAGCAGCGTACTCGGCGTGTGGGCAGCCGAGTTGGGATTGGCGGAGGAGGACTATAAAGGAGGAGAGAGACGGCATGCACTAGGAACATCTATGGGGAACATCTAGCTGAAGGAACACCTGTGCAGCCCCCGAGTAGAGCCGGCCGGCGGTGTGCCGCTCCCCTGCAGAAGTGGGGAAAGCGGCCAGGGGGAACCGCCCTTCCACGGAGGTGGAAGGGATAGTAGCCAACCCGGGAAGAACCAGCAGCAAACCCGGGGAGGGCCGAGCAGACGAAAGAACAGCGCAGGGTTCAGTGTCGTTCCTCCATGAAGAGGGGGAGCGACATAATGGTGCCGTGACTCGGATATGAAGCCTAGGCAGGGCTTAGTGTCGTTCCTCCACGAAGAGGGGGAGCGACATAATGGTGCCGTGACTCGGATAGAAAACCTAGGAGGGAAGAAACGTGACTCGGATAGGAAACCTAGCTTGGATAGGAAACCTAGGACGGATAAAAAACTTAGGAGGGAAGAAACGGGAAGAACTAGGGAAAATATCGGAGAGAGAAACTAGCAAACAGCCTAGGGAAAAGCCGGACGAAAAGGGTGCCGGAAGAAGCTATTGAAAGCCTAGGCATAGACTCGGATACGGACTACGGGGGGAAGCTGGGAGAAATCTCTAAGGTCGAAAGCGAAAGTGAAAGCTAGAACAAACAGACTCGGATGCGGACTGTGGGGAGAGGCCAGGAGAAATGAGGGAGGAGTATTGTTGGAGGAAAGCTTGGGGAAACATACCGGGTAGAGAAAAGTGTTAGGGAAAATGAAGCCGCGAGTGCAGGCCGAGGCGGATACGAAAGCCACTTTGGGGTTCTCAAGTTAGCCCGGGAATAGGGGGTGAAAAGTTGAAACCAGAAGCTGAAACGTAAGCCAGATTGGGATCCGTCTGATTAGCCCAGGGAGCAAAGGACGGGAAGCCAGATCGTGGGGCGGCGACGTATGCTGGGTTGAATTCGCCAGGCTAGCCCGGGGAACTTAGATTGAATGCTAGTGGCGGACACGTAAGCTACGCTGTGTTACTCGCGGAAGCCGCCGCGTGCAGAGAGAGCACGGGGCGTGAATAGATAGGGAACGGGGCTGGCGCGAGGCCGTGGTGCAGACGCGAAGGGCGTGGAGACCGCGGAGCGCGCGAAGCCAAGCCGCGCAAAGCCGGGAAGCTGCGCAGATGAGAGAGACGCGGGCTGAAGCGGCTCAGAGCCGGAAAGCTGCCGAGAAGCAGCCTCGGGGCGGCGCAGCCGGGAAGCCGCGGGGATAAGAATGAGAGCGGGAAGCTGCGGGGATAAGAGAAATAGAAGTTTAGAAGCAAAGTGAGAGAAATAGGAATGCTGGAAGATAGAAGTAAAATGGGAGAAATAGGAATGCCCGGAGATAGAGAAATAGAGAAATAGAAAGGCCTCCCTACAACACTGCAACGAGAAAGTTTGGATTCGGTCTGCCTGATTAAGTGAGGCGATGAGCACGATGAGCACCTGCGGGCAGCTAGCAGCTTATGCGCCGCAGGTCACCGAAGACAGGCACGAATTAACATCAGTAAGGCTTCCCCACAATACAACAATGAGAAAGCTTGGATTCGGTCTGCCTAATTAAGGCGGTAAGCGCCAGCAGGCGGCTCGACCAGAGTGTGAGCCGCAGGTCACCGAACACAGGCACGCATCAGCGCCTAAAAACCTCCTCACAACATGGCGAAGAGAGGACCCGGATTCAGTTTGCCTGATTGATAGGACTTGTAAGAGCCTGTGGCAACTCTAGCAAGTAGAGCAGAGTGTGTGCCGCGGGACACCGAAGACAGGCGCGTATCAACGCCAAAAAAATAAAAAGAAAGGGGGATCTGTGGGGAGCAATCCGGACTGGACTGAGTTACTGGAATTAAGACTTATTCTATGCATCTGCTCTCCCACAATATGGCGCTGGGAGAGAAGTAAACAGCTTCCGCACAGCTGCCTCCAGTTCAACTAATAAACTGTAGGACTTGCTCCTGATTGGAGGAGAGCAGCGTACTCGGCGTGTGGGCAGCCGAGTTGGGATTGGCGGAGGAGGACTATAAAGGAGGAGAGAGACGGCATGCACTAGGAACATCTATGGGGAACATCTAGCTGAAGGAACACCTGTGCAGCCCCCGAGTAGAGCCGGCCGGCGGTGTGCCGCTCCCCTGCGGAAGTGGGGAAAGCGGCCAGGGGGAACCGCCCTTCCACGGAGGTGGAAGGGATAGTAGCCAACCCGGGAAGAACCAGCAGCAAACCCGGGGAGGGCCGAGCAGACGAAAGAACAGCGCAGGGTTCAGTGTCGTTCCTCCACGAAGAGGGGGAGCGACACCTACCGCCCAAAGTGATTTTCCAATAATCAAGTATTCTGGTGTGTGTGTGTGTGTGTGTGTGTGTGTGTGTGTATATATATATATATGACTTTCTAAGCCAAGGCATACATATATTTACCTTATCTCATCCAAGTTCTTTCCATAAATTTTTTCACAAACTTGATTTCAACAACAACTTATCTTTTCTCTATATCCATAGCATCATTAATTCTCATTATCTTGAATGCCTTTTGCTAAAACTAGTTGGATAAATGTAAAACTCACTGTCACTTTAATTTGCATTTCCTGAGTACTACTGAAATGGAGTGCTTGTGTATTAGCATGTTGGTCATTTAGGCTTTCCTTTCATGAACTCTCTCTTTACATTATTCGCCCTTTCCGTCATTTTTCTTTAATTTTCTTCCTGCTTTGCAAATTTAAGAGCTCTAAGTCTATTACAGATATTAAGCTCTTGTTAGCATTTTCTGTGATACTTTTCCAAAACTATTATTTGTCCATTAGCTTTTTGTGGTAGCTTTTGCAAAACTAAATTTCTGGATTCTCTTATAGTCATGTTTTTATGTTTGATAAAGATACGTTTCCAGTTTTACATTCTTTCAGATTCATAGCCAGTTGTATTTGTTCTATTTGTTAAATAATTAATCCTTTTGTCATGAGATGGCCCCTGGCTAGGTCCAGGCTCTGGCCTCAAGGTGAAAAGGAATTCAAAGACCAGACCTTGATAAAAGTCACCAGAGAAGCAAGGCTGATTTAAAGCAAAAGTATATAATCTGGAACAAGTTCAGTGAGCTTGTGAGAGAAAGAGCTCCATTTAACAGGGTTCAGGGCCATCTTTTTTTTTTTTAATTATTTCATTTGAAAGAATTACAGAGAGAGAGAGAGAGAGAGAGAGAGAGAGAGAATCTTTCATCCACTGGTTCACTCTCCAGGTGGCCGCAATGGCTAGGGCTGGGCCAGGCTGAAGCCAGGAGTTTCTATCAGTTCTCCCATGTATGTGACAGGTGCCCAAGCACTTGGGCCATCCTCTGCTGTTTTCCCAGGCCATCAGCAGGAAGCTGTATTGGACTTGGTGCAGCTGGGACTTGAATCAGCATGCATATGGGATACTGGCAACCCAGGTGGCAGCTTAACCACATCCTTTTATAAGATCTGGAAACATAGTGGGTGGTGTCTGGAATAGGGCTTAATTGATGTTCGGAGAGGGTGAAGTTTGGGTGAGTATTGAGTCCTGCCTGTTTTCTTGAAATTGTCGAAGTGTCATAATGTCATGTGTATGATGAAAGTGGGAATGTTATATATGGTAACTTTGCTATAATAGCATTATAATGAATAAAGGTCATTGAGAGTATGCACTTGGTACTGGTTTTTAAGCAGTGAAACCCCGTATGTTCTGCATTAATGGGGGTAGGGTTTGGGTGATACACTCACTGGAGATTGCCACACTGGCAATCCTAAGCACTGCTTGCTAGCTAGCTTCCTGCCTACAGCACTTTTACTTAAGGAATATGTTTAATTGTAATGGTTTATGTAGGAGGTTTTTTTTAAATCATTTTTTTTTTTTTTGACAGGCAGAGTGGACAGTGAGAGAGAGAGAGACAGAGAGAAAGGTCTTCCTTTGCCGTTGGTTCACCCTCCAATGGCCGCCACGGCCGGCGCGCTGCGGCTGGCGCACTGCGCTGATCCGATGGCAGGAGCCTTTATATGTATTCTTATATCATTTGTGTGCGTTAATGACATGCCATTTTGTAAGTCTTACAAGAACACATGATGTTTCTCCATCTTACTTTATGCTTATTATTTATTTGACATTACTTTATTCATTTATTCTTTTAAATTGATATTACTTTATTCATTTATTCTTTTAAATTGATTTATTTGGAAAGAAGAGTGACAGGGATTAAGAAGAGAGAGAGAGAGGAAGAGAGTGAGGCACTGGTTCATCCTCAAATGTCTGCAATAGCTGAGGTTGGGCCAGGCCACAGCCAGGAGCCAAGAACTCATCTGGATTCCCACATGACAGCAGGAACTCAAGTATTTGGGCCATTGTCTGCTGTCCCACAGGTGCATTAACAGGAAATTGGATCAGAAGTGGAGGTTGGGGGCCTGCGGCGCCCCGGCTCATAGGCTAATCCTCCGCCTTGCGGCGCCGGCACACCAGGTTCTAGTCCCGGTTGGGGCGCCGGATTCTGTCCCGGTTGCTCTTCTTCCTGTCCAGCTCTCTGCTGTGGCCTGGGAAGGCAGTGGAGGATGGCCCAAGTGCTTGGGCCCTGCACCCACATGGGAGACCAGGAGGAGGTACCTGGCTCCTGACTTCGGATCAGCGCGGTGTGCTGGCTGCAGCGGCCATTGGGGGGGTGAACCAATGGAAAAGGAAGACCTTTCTCTCTGTCTCTCTCTCTCACTATCCACTCTGCCTGTCAAAAAAAAGAAGAAGAAGAAGAAGAAGAAGAAGAAGAAGAAGAAGAAGAAGAAGAAGAAGAAGAAGAAGAAGAAGAAGAAGAGGAGGAGGTTGGATGTGATCCCTGGCACTCTGATACAGCATGCAGGCATCCCACGTGATAGTTTAACCCAATGTGCCACAACACCTGCTTTTTTGTTACTCTATTTCATATTTTTTTATTTTCCTTAGATTTACTGATTTGATATAGTTGCTATTAACTCCATTTTTCTTCTTGATAATTCAGAAATTCTATTCTAATTCACTTCCATCAATGGCAATTTTCTTGTCCCTGAACTCAGAACCAGGTACATCCTTCTACTGTTTTATACAGAATAGTAACTATTCACTTAACCAATCATTTCCCACTGCATTATCCCCTCAGCTATTAGATTAGGATATTTAGAATATGTTCTTTTCCTCCCTACACCCTTTTCTCTTTCTTCCCTCCTCCCCAGAGAAGGGATCTTTGGAATACTTTTCTTTTCCCCATATTGATAGATATGGTGGAAACAGTGCATTTAATTCAAGACTTCCCTTTGCAGGTTGCCCCTTTTGTCTCACAAGCTCTTTGCTATCATTTAACATTACACATCACCTGGTAGTTAACCATGTCTTATAATTTAACATGCAAATATTAGAAGATTTCTTTCTTCATCATTTTCCCTCCGTTTCTTCTCCCCCCATCTTTCCCATTACTGTATTTCTCCAATATTCTCTGAATTCTAGCTCAGTATTCATGAGACATGAAATTCTAGACATACACTCCTCAGACACTACTGTGCAGTGAAAACCTAGTCCTGCTTAAGAATCAGCACAGTGGATGTAGGGAAGTGAACAGCTAATCAGAGATCGGGTGGTGAAATCCTATGATTGGTGAGATACTGAATTAAACATGTTGCTGCTGTGCTCAGCTGAGTCTGGGTGTTCAGCTTCTTCCCTGCGACAGTTTGTGTCTCAGCATTTCGGGAGATGATTACAACTGACGAAAAAAGAACCCTGTGACTGGGATGAACTCTAGGTAAATCAAAATATGTCCCAAAAGTTGGTCTTTGATGTCCTGCCACCTTTCCTGCTAGCTTATTATTTAAATTTTTTATCATATCCCCCTTGATGCCCATTATTCTAATGTGGAAGACAAAAATCTCTACCCAACTTTATTTTTGAAACTGCTTTGAACATTTGAGAGGATTAGAAGAGAGTGTACTCGGTATCTTTCAGCAGCTGGGGTGAGAGTCTAATAGAGCATACTATCTGAAGACATTAGTGACTAGCCTAAACACCCAGTAGTCAGACTCCCGCTGGGTACTCTTTCTGATACATCACCTTCATTTGCAATTTTGGCCTTTTTTTAAAAAGCTATTTGTATTCTGCCTTTTTCATAAAACTTAACTCAGATTTTCTACTAGTTTTAAGACTTATTTACATAGAGCCAACGTTTTTAATGGACATTGCTATTTCCCAGATTCTCACTCAAATTTTAGTTTAAAAGTATGACTTTTTCTCAAGCATTTGTAGTTTTTGTTTTCAATGTATGTGCTGTTTTAAGAGAATGGTATCTTTTCATATGAAACAGGTTATCGAAAAAAGTCATTTCTACTCAAATCATTCTCTTTTGCTAAAGTTATTGAAAGTGACTTTTAGTTTGCATTTTTCATTAATCTTTCTCAAAGAGAAATCCAGTCATGGTGTTGATTTTGGCTGACTACTGCACTGTTCTTTCCAAATTCCCCAGGTGTGAAAATTTCACTGGGTTTTAAATGAACAAGTATCAGCCAGATATGTAATCTCGGGGTTGAAAACTCAAGTGGACATATAGATTGAGAGCATTTCTCTACTGGGATGTATAATATTCTAATGAGACAACTTACAAAAACAAAAGTAAAACATAGAGCTGCCTAGACATCACAAGAAGGCCATGGAGAAAATAAGCAGATATTAAGCCCTACTATATGGACAATTCTGTAGGCATTATGCAGCCATGGGAAAGGCGAGAAGAAGAGTTAGTCTTTTATTAAATTGGATTATTCTTTCTCCTTGCAATTATTGATCCGCAGGCTTGTTTCTGCTCCAGTTGCTAAGGGCGATTGCCTGCCAGATAGGAAATGATGTTGATGAAGACATAAAATAACACACACACACACACACACGGTTTTTACTTAAAAATCTGGAGAATTGGGAATAGAGCGTGTTAGGAGGGAGGTGGAAGTTAGAAAGAAAAAAAAAAACAAACAAAGGAATATATAAGGGTGTAATAATATACAATAAGTAATTCACACTCTGAAATTCCAGATGGCTCACTTTCAAACCAACAATTATTTCATTGCTCTGGGTTCGTCATCCAAAAACTTTTTGGGGGGGGAATTATTCTCCTATGAATTATGTCTGCCAAGACTCATACAAGGGAAAAAATTTAACTATAAAAAGTACAATAAACAAAAATATGTCACTCTTTTCCATTTATCAAGTTGGTTCCTAAACAAAGTTTCGTTTCCCACATAGGCATGTTTACCATCATCAACTCTCACTTTTCATTATTATAGAAGAGTTTTGGGTTATCCTACTTGTATCATAATGGGGTGTCCCTATAATGCAGTGCTCCTACTTTGAACCTATCTGTCTGTCTGTCTGTCTGCCTACCTGTCTACCTATCTATAACTTAGTGACTTCTCATATATTGGTAGTAGGGATACCCTACCATCACGGGTTCAGGGACTTCAACAATCGTGTACCACTCAAAGAATGAAGGCACATGGCTCTTTGAGAAAGCAACAGCTACTAGTAACAGCAGCCTGGTTTTGCCAAGTGAATTCATCCTACAAAGTCCCACAGAAAAACGAAAAAAAATTTGGTGAATTATTTTCATAAGCACCCCATAGGAGTGCTAATGATCTCATCTCTTCCTTTAGAATCTCTTAAATATTCCATTAAAGGAACTACCTTCATTTCTTTAGATGAACTACTAGAGTTTAGGTGATTTTCTCTTTTTTTAATTTCTCCTTTTTTCCTACAGTTTAAAAAAAGTCAGATCTTTCTGATGAAAGATTAAAAAATGTGGAAGAGGGCCGGCGCCGTGGCTCCCTTGGTTAATCCTCTGCCTGTGGCACTGGCATCCCATATGGGCGCTGGGCTCTAGTCCCAGTTGCTCCTCTTCCAATTCAGCTCTCTGCTGTGGCCCAGGAAGGCAGTGGAGGATGGCCCAAGTGCTTTGGCCCCTGAACCCGCATGGAAGACCAGGAGGAAGCGCCTGGCTCCTGGCTTCGGATCTGCGCCGCACGCTGGCCGTAGCGGCCATTTGGGGGGTGAACCAACAGAAGGAAGACCTTTCTCTAACTCTGCCTGTCAAATAAAAAAAAAAAATGTGGAAGAAAGTATGTCGTAATGTAGAAGACAGGACTAGGAAGGATTGGATGAAGATTTGGTTTCAGTTTAGTACAGGCATTTAACTTTTCTGTTGATTCCTTAAGAGTATAATAACTGAGCTATCTCAGGGAGTTAAGAAATGGATATGAGGGATGAGCAATGTGGTCCAACAGGTTAAGATGCCTCTTGGGATGTCTACATCCCACACCAGGGTGCCTGTTCAATGCACTACCCTGCTTCCGATCCAACTTCCTGCTAATGTTATCCTGGGAGGCTGCAGGTGATGGCTCAGATAATTGGGTCCCCACCACAGGTGCAGAACCAGATGGAGATCCTGGCTTTAGCCTGGTCCAGCACTGGATGCTGCAGGCATTTGGGGAGTGAACTGGCAGATGAAATGTTTCTTTCTCTGTTGCTCTTCCTTTCACACAAATACAAATAAATAAATTTGAAAAACAAAAAGAAATGGACAACACATGTGAAAACACCTTGTAAGCTATAAAATACTAAATATCTTCATAATAACTAATAAAATCCACAAGTGTAGACAGAAGTTATTACTATATCCTCTTTATATTTGTGAGCAACTCAATAAATTTTTGGAAGATCAACTATCACGGCAGGATAGCAATTTGCAACATTATTGTCGGGTTACATATATCAGGCTGCCTCCCCTAGGTTTTTTTTTTTTTTTTTGAATCTAGGTAACAAAGCTTACACTTAGAACCAGGCCATCTTAAGAGGGAAGAAAGGGAAAATTTAAGTAAGGAACATCTCCAATGAGGGAACAGAAGTTATATTTGGCATAAAGGACCAATTAGTTCTGTTGATACAAGGTCTTCATTTCCAGAAGTAATCATCCTAACAAGAATTCAATTTCTCAGGAAAATGACACCCAGAATAGAGACAGAGGGATAACGCTAATTTCTGGAAAGGGAAATCGCTATCAGAAACTGCTAACACAGTATGTATTCCAGGTAGTATTTCAGTACTCTGAGGTACTGGTTCACATAAACTTCACAACCCACTACACACTGTTGTTATTCTCATCTTATATATGAAGGGAGTAAGGGATATGGAGGCTATTTGGTGTACAGCCTGGAACCAAAATTTGGCAATCTGGCTTCAAAACCAATACTATTTAAGTTGAACAAACTCAGAATCTCTGAGAGTCATCTACAGGTGCAGGTTTGTGGACCTGCAGAGCTAAGACCCACAGTATGAAACTGGCTGAACACACTCTTGGTTTGCACAGCCCCTTGCTAGCCATGGGCCTTCCCTTTCCTACATTATCTACTTTGGTCAAATGCTTGTTATTCAACTTCCATGACTACTGAAAACTGTAAATAATTTCTAAATAAGAACTTACCTATTTTTTAAAAAAGGTAACATTGTTTGGTGGATCTTTGATGTTCTTGGTAAAAGGAAGGCATAAAAAATAATTTTAATCAGTATGTCCTGAGAATGACTCATCTTGAAGTAACAATACACATGGATTTTTTTAGATGAAGAAGAGTTAGCACTCCACACTTCCTTAAGACAGTGGACAATCTTGCATGAGAAAGCATGATGCAAGGGGCTAACTTTATTCTGGTTGAGATTACAACATCTTTATACAGGCATCAAGAAATGAATGCCCAAAACCACTCAGGAGGCTTCCGCTATTCCGCCTGATTTAAATTCACCTCCCATGCTGAAACCATTAAAGGGCAGAACACGTCAGCAGCTGCAAGTTACCTCCTTTTCACAACACCATTTTATTTTTTCTTGATTCCTTAAGAGGTCCCCTTAGCATTGCTATACAAATAAAACAGAACAGGGGCTGGATAACTTAATTAATACTTTTATGCAACTTGAAAATTTTTTCATTAACTTCTCTTTAGCGCTCTTTGATATGGATTTTCTTTCCTTTCTAAAATATTTATTTGAAAAGTTGAGTGACAGAGATAGAGAAATCATGCATCTGGTGGTTCACTCCCCAAATGGCTGCAATAGCTGGGGCCGGGCCAGGATGAAGCCAGAAACTCCATCTGGGTCTCCCATGTGGGTGTCAGGAACTCAAGTATTTCAGTAATCATCTCCCAGGCACACCAGCAGGGAGCAGGATCAAAAGTGGAGTACCTGGGACTCAAATGAGCACTCTGATTATGTGATGAAGGTGTTTCAAGTGGTGGCTTAACCTGCTGTGCACAACATAGGCTCCTAGCATGGATTTTTAATGTGGCTGGGAATCGACTACTTGAGCTTGTCCATTTGCCGTCTTCTAGGGTGCACATCAGCAGGAAGCTGGAATAAAGATTGGAGCCAGGATTTCACTTCAGCCACTCTGATATGGGATACATGTGTCCTAATAGGCATCTTGAATGCAACGACAAACACCTGCCCACTGGTGCCTTTCTTTTTGGTAACCCAAATCATCAGTCACTGTCTCATGGCTGGTCACCTTCAAATTCCTCATTGCTAAGTTTATTTTCACTATTACTACAATATATAAAAGATAAATGAAAATAGATGTTTGACACAGTAATACACATATGAATGCTAAGTGCTGGATGATGATTTCTTTTAATATGCTGACAAGATGATAGCTGAAACAGAAAAATCTATCAGTCTTAAGAGCTGCTGACAGAATTTATAATTTATTACTAATTATTGTTCAGTAACATGGAAAGAAAAGGATTAATACACAATAGGAAATTTTAATATTTAAAGTCACTTTAATTGCCATAAATCAAGGGTCACTTTGGCAATAAAGCACAGTGTTTAAATGCCATGTCTCCTAGTTTTCATGTTTGGCTCTTATTATTGATCATTTTTGGTATCATTACAATATACCTATAATAAGTTTGATAAAAATTCCAACTTATTATTTTTGAAGAAGAAGGACATTTAAAATACAGGTATACAATATACTAAAAATCCAAGGTTTTTAAATTTCATGCATCATGTTCCGACAAATAAAAAACTAGATATTAATTTAGCTCAAGTTATCTAAATGTATGAAGAAAAAACAACCTTCTAACCAGTATCCTCACTACAAAACAAATAATCACAAAACATATGCAATTTCTTCCCTCTATTATATTATAAATGATCAAAAACTCTAGGGAAAAAAACTGTAGTGCTTCCCCAATCAAAAACAACATATACCAGGTTAAAGACTAGTGAAATCTAAACAAGA
This sequence comes from Oryctolagus cuniculus, assembly GCF_051225735.1. Lineage (NCBI taxonomy): Eukaryota > Metazoa > Chordata > Mammalia > Lagomorpha > Leporidae > Oryctolagus > Oryctolagus cuniculus. The sequence goes on from NC_142874.1 coordinate 88,384,382, forward strand.
AATAACACAAAAATGACCAAATTTTGGGTCTAGTGACAAACATAGTACTTTTTATTATTATTAAAGTTCCCTCCAGTATATTTCAGTTAGGGAAGTATTTTATTTGATTCCACTGTTGCTCATGGTCTGAGCCCTGCACACTCCTTTCCCTTTCACTTCAAAGGGACTTCCTTTGTATGTGGCCACACATTCATTGTTAGTGTAAAGATCAGGCTGGATCTGCTCCCAAATCTTCTTCTTAGGATTCAGCTCCTTATCAGGCTCTCCTGTGATGGGGAAAATAAACAAGGAAATCACATAACTAATAAGACAACAATATTTTTAAAGAAATCATTCATAGACACTTCCAGTGAATTGCTTGGCAGCACAATCTATTATTAGATTTAATTAGCATTTTGAATTAATTTTTACAATGTCAGCAGTCTATATTCTATATGGTCTATATGGTTATCTTCCTTATGAAGGTTAAAGATATTATTTTTATTCTCATAATAAATATTTTTGCTGATTATATTAGTAAATGAATTTGCTTCCTAAATTAGTAAAAGGAAAGTAAACTATTCATTTTATCATGGCATACAATTCCTCCGCTTAATGATAGGGGCATAGAAAAGTTTAACATAACCTAAGTTTAGTATCTGGGGATGTTCAATAATTCTGGGAACAAAAAAATCAGTTCAAAAAACAATGCAGAAAAGTCACTTATCTCTCAAGTATCAGAACTTGAATAAATTTCCTGGAGGTTAAAAGCATACTACTGAAGCATAATTCCATAATCATGGAAATAAAAACCTTTTAATTTTTTTTTTTTTGAGTGACTCTCACACAAAAATACTCAGAATTACTTGAGAGGAATTTTTAAAGTGCTGCAACTACGTACATTCTAAATTCTGACTGTATATTATTATTTAAAGTGGTGTTTATTCCCTGCCCATAACACAGAGGAATAACAAAATAACAAAACTAACTAAATTGGTTGATCACTTTTTTTTTTTTTGGTAATCTGACAACTAGAGTTAGACAGAGAGAGAGAGAGAGAGAGAAAGAAAGAGAGAGAGAAAGGTCTTCCTCCCGTTGGTTCACTCCCCAAATGGCCGCTGTGGCCAGCGCTGCACGGATCCGAAGCCAGGAGCCAGGTGCTTCCTCCTGGTCTCCCATGTGGGTGCAGGGGCCCAAGGACTTGGGCCATCTTCCACTGCCCTTTCAGGCCACAGCAGAGAGCTGGACTGGAAGAAGAGCAACCGGGACTAGAACCCAGCGCCCATATGGGATGCCGGCACCACAGGGGGAGGATTAACCAAGTGAGCCACGGCGCCGGCCCGTGGTTTGTTTTTGATTGGCTCTTCAGGGACTACAAAATTGGCAAGCACATGTGACATTGCCCTCTAACATGCAGGTTTCTAGATATGACAAAATAGTCCACTAAATGATACATCCACCTTTTAACAAGCTATGAAAAATAAAAGTGAAAAACAGACTACCAGACTAGATGAGGCACAAGTAGAATTTAAAACCCAGGGAGTAGGCTAAATGCTTCAAAAATTTAAAGCTCACACAACTCACACGAGATAGGTACCATTAAACAGTTGAACAGTTGTAAAAGCTGAGGCTCAAAAAGGTTTCCAGATCATCTGAGCACTTGTGTAACCAAGATCTAAGACTGCAATAATTATGAAGGAACAAAAATATGAACTAAAATAAACTGCAAATAAATACAAGCAATTTCCAAAGCTTGAGTGTTACCTTTAATACACCAGACTTAATACCTGAACATTACATATGTGGTTGTGAGACTTCAACAAGTCATTTGATGCTTACTATTTGACAAGGATCATGGAAGTGTTTGGTAAACTAAAAAATGTTAAACACATGTATATTACTAATAATAATGCCAAAAAATCAGAAGTATCTCTGCTTTAAAATAATTTGAACATTAAATACTACCCTGAGGTCTATAAATTACACTCTTGCTTGCTTCTATCTATATGAGAAAATTTTACAAGTTATATAACTCAATTAATTTTAAAAATAGAATAGCTGTCATTGCTTTGAAAGGTGCTCAGACGACTAAACAATTAAGATTATAAACAAAACCTATTACATCTTGGATACAGGGTCTAAATCAGAACTGTAAAAGTCCTGGATGAGAGTGTTAAACCTTCAGCATACTCAAAATGTTTTTTAACAACATACTATTTTGTAGGGCACAAAGCTTACTTGATTAAAGTTTAAATCACCCTCCGTGAAAAATACACCAATTTTTAAAAGGACTTCTTTTTTAATATAAACTGTTTCCCAGAGAAATCTTCAGTCATTTCTGTGTGCACAATCTTTTTTGTGCAGATCGTGTTTTCCCAGCCATTTTTTTTCTTCTTTGACATTGTTATCTAAAGGTAAGTGATGATATAAATACAAGTTCTTAAAGCTAAAAAGTGCAGTCTCTGAAATTGCTAAACGATGCCAACAATCACCATTTGGAAATGGTTACATATATTGTAAGAGAACAAATCATTTCAATGATTATTTTAGGCCAAGTCATTCTAAACACACAGGGAATAGGAACTGGTTTAGAGAGGATAAAGTCCAGAAAGGCTTGTAAAAATGTAAAAAGCTGTAACAATCCTCCTAGCATTAAAAATCTATAGAAGCAATAAATACAAACCCAAGAGATCTAGGAACTCACATGTCTGGAAAAGAACTGGAAATTTCATTTTAATTAGGTCATTTTTGGGTACCATGTGCTCACTGACCAATAAAATCTAAAGTGGCCATAACTAACTCTAATCCAGTTATTTGATGCTTGATTGAATTTTTGAATTATAATAATTGTAACCATTGCCAACTCTTGTACAAAAACTAAAATGTAACTTCATAAAGAAGGAGCCAATTAATTTTGCAGAGTTAACCAATATGCAAAAGTGGCTCAGTGGGGGCCGGCGCTGTAGCACAGCGGGTTAACGCCCTGGCCTGAAGTGCCATCCCATATGGGTGCCAGTTCTAGTCCCGGCTGCTCCTCTTCCAACCCAGCTCTCTGCTATGGCCTGGGAAAGCAGTACAAGATGGCCCACGTCCTTGGGCTACTGCACCCACATGGGAGACCCGAAAGAAGCTCCTGGCTCCTGGCTTCGGACTGGCGCAGCTCCAGCTGTGGAGGCCATCTGGGGAGCGAACCAGCGGATGGAAGACATCTCTCTTTCTGTCTCTCTCTGTGTAACTCTAACTTTCAAATAAATAAATAAATCTTTAAAGAAAAAGTGGTTTAGTGGTGTGACAGGAATGACCTTGGCAATACTAAAGACTTTTCTCCAAATCTTGTATTTTAAAAAACAGTATTACTAGTAAGTTTCTCTATATTTATTTAATGATCCATTTAATGAACTCCTATTTTATGCCAGGCACTATTCTAGATGCCAGCAATATAACAGACAATAATTTAAAAAAAAAGGAATTTTATGATATTTATATTTCCATGGGCAGATAATAAATAATGTACAGTATCTTAGTTGGTGATAGGTGCTTTGGAGAAAAATAATGCAAAGAAGGTGACATCTGAAAAGATTTGAATAGAATGAAAGAGCAAGCCCTGTAGTGATCTGGGGAAACAGCCAGTGGCCCAAGTGCAGTGCATGAGAAAACTTAGCATAGAGCAGATTAATAGATGGGTAATACAAAGATTTGGGCCTGTGATCTGAGTGAAAAGGATAACTTGCGAATAGTTTCGAGCAAAGGAATATGATTTGATCTATATCACTCTGGCTGTTGTATTTGAAGACAGATGGAAAAAGGGTGAGGGCAAATGTGGGGAGATCAGTTAGTAGTAGGTTTTCGCAAATATCCTGATAAGAGATGTTGGTACTGGGACCAGGGTGATAACGGTGATAAAAAATGAGAATGATCCTAGATGTAGCCAGAAGATAGAGGCACTAGGACTTTTGAGGAGATATAGGGTATGGGAAAACCAGCTACACAACTTGGAGAATGCGGTTGCCTTCAAATGAGGTGGGAAAACTGGAAAATGGAAACTCCAGGGGAAAGATTGGGACATGTCACCAAAGAAGGCCACTGGGTAGCTCAGATAGGTAAATGGATAAAAATGCCAAGGGATAAGCACAGAAAAAGAAAAGAGGAGGGCAGGAATTGTGGTGCAATGTGTTAAGTCACTGCTTAGACCACTCACATGCCGAATCAGAGTGTCTAGGATTGAGAATCAACTCTGCTTTCATTCCAGTTTCCTGCTAATACACCCGGGAGGGAGCAGAGAGATGATGGCTCAAGTACCCTATTGCCCACGTGGGTAAAAAAAATGAGTTTCTAGCTCCTGCTTTGATTTGGTACAGCTCTGGCTGTTGTAGGCATTTGGGGAGTGAACTGGCAAATGGAAGATATCTCTCCCTCACTCTCTCTCTCACTCTGCCTTTCAAACAACTAAAAATGAATAAACATTGTTCAAAAAAAGAAGACAGAAAAGAAAAGGATGGAGAACTGGTCTTTAGCTTTAGAGTGAGTAGTGCTCTTAACCAGAACAGTTCTGGTGGAGCAGTGGGGAGATCAACCTGCTGAAATGAGAAGAGGAATTCTGTGAAGATGATTTTGTCATTTAAGAAAAAATGGATTAAAAAGTTAAACCTAAGCTTTGTGATTAACTATTAACTTAAGATATTAACATGTGGGTAGAGAGAGAGTTTAGTTATTGTTATACAGTATTATTTGGTATGTTTTAAGATTGAAGAAATTTTTTGGTCTTGCAGTTAGAGAAAATAGCTGTTAAGTATGAAAACACTTTCAAGGCCAAATAACAATTCAAAGGTTTGAAAATCAATTGCAGTTTCTATACTATATCTGATACATGTAACATAAATATATCAATCTTTAGTCACTAAACTCATCCAGTGACTATCAAAGTATATCAGCAAATATCTGAAGTTTCACAATGCAAAAGAGATCATGTGAAGTAAAGCACTACATCTCAAGACATTGGTATAGGCAACAATTCTTTGATAAGACACCAAAAATACAGGCAACAAAAGCAAAAATAGGATTACATCAAATTAGCAACACCCTGCATAGCAAAGGAAACAATTGACAGTGGAGACAACTGACACAATGGAAAAAAAGTTTGCACCATATTCATTTAACAAAGCATTATTATTTAGAATATATATAGACCTAAAAAAAACCCAGAACAACAAAAAAAACTCAACAACAAAAATAAACAAACAATCCAGATAGGAAATGGGCAAAGCATCTGAACAGGTATTTCTCAAAAGAAATACAAATGGCCAGCAAAGAAATTTAACTATGCATCAAAGAAATGCCTATCCCAACTACAATGAGATATCACCTTACTCGAGTCAGAATGGCTACAAACGACAAAAAATAATAAATGCTGACAAGGATGTGGAAACAAGTGAAACCTTATACACTATTGGTTTGAATGTTAATTAGTACAGCCATTATGGAGACTAGTATGGGGTTCAAAAGCTAAACTTAAAAATATCTGGGTATATACCCAAAGGAAATGAAACCAACCAGCCAACCAAATACCAGCGCTCCCAGATTCACAATAGCTAACTCATAAAATCACCTAAATATTGATGGATAAATAAAATGTGTATGGTGCTGCAGCACAGGGGTGGGAAGCTGGGGGAGCAGGCACTGTGACATCCACACATATTGCATCAGAGCACCTGGAATTGAGCTTATGTCTGCTTCCAAACCAATTTGCTGCTGATGCACATCCTGAGAGACAGCAGATGATGACTCAAGTAGTCAGGTCCCTGATACTTGTGTGGGAGACCCAGATGGAGTTCCTAGCTCTGGCTTCAGCCTGGCCTAGCCAAGCTGTTGTGGGCATTTGGAAAGTAAATCCATGAATATAATACCTCTCGGTTTCTCTGTGTGTCTTTCAAATAAAAAATTAATTAATTAAAACAAAAAAGAGGAAAATGTGGTATAAATACACAATGGCATAATGCCATAAAAATGGCATAAATATGGCACAATGCCATAAAAAAATGAAATCCTACATTGGAAACAAAATGGATGAAATTACAGGTCATTATGTGAAAAAATCCAGACACAGAAAGACAAACCATGTGTTCTTCCTCATAGATCACATGTGGAGGTTTTTTTTTAAAAATCTAACTGAACTTGGAATAGCAATTATCGGAGGCCAGGAAGAGTGGGAGAAATAAGGGCAGGTTGGATAATAGTTACCCAAACAGATAGAAGCAGTAAGCTCTAGTGTTCCTCAGCATGGTGGTGTGATTGTGGCTAAGAAAAATGTATTCTATGCTATATAAAAAACAGTAAAAGAAAAGCCAGGATCCAAACACAAAGAAAAGATAAGGAATTAGGTACACCACATACATGTGTTAAATATTGCATTGTATCCCATAAAGAAATCCAAATACTACATGTGAATCAAAACATAGTGTTAATGGTCTGTTGTGTACTATCAACTGTAACTTCCTTTTACATTTATTGCAATAGAAGCAAGAACTGGTAGGAGGCATTCACAAGGTGAGTACTAACAAACCTCATATTCCAAATTTTATTAATATTTGATACCATTCAGCCTGGGTAAGCATTAGAGAATAATTCAAACTACCTTACTGATTATTTTAAAATTAGGTTTTCTTTTCTTATGTTTCACAAATATGAGAAAACATAGAAAACTTTATAGAAAATGGAATTAAGAGATTTTAGTGCAAAAAAACTCATGAAGTTCATACAAATTTTCATAATATACATATTCAATGAACTTTGAGAACCCCATGTATGCATGAATATCACACTTTTGCATATCAGAATAAACATCTATTAATTTCGTTTCTCCATGAACTTTCTGAAGTCTCCTTATATAACCTCTACATATTCAAGTGCTTATAGCACAAGGAGAAAGTATGAATTGGGAAGAAATAACAGACTTTAGAAGAAAGCAAATATAAACATACAAATGGCCAAACTGATTGAAAGATTCAAGAATACAGGAAAGGCAGAACATCCATGTGGACCATTAACATCTCTACTATGTCAAAAATATTTTTTTAAAAAAATATATATTATTTTCATCTACTTAAAAGGCAGAGCGACAGAGAAAAAGAGAGACAGGAGAGCGAGAGAGAGATGGATTTTCAATTGGGCTCGTTCTCTCCCAAAATGCTCGCAACAGTGAGGGCTGGGCCAAAGCAAAACCAGGAGTCCAGAACTTCATCCAAGTCTCCCACATAGGCAGCAATGGTCCATGCACTCAAGTCACCATCTGCTGGTGAGCCAGGACTCAAAGTTGCAATCTGATTACTGGATGTGGGCATCCCACGTGGTTTACCATTGTGCCACAATGTACGCTTCAGAAAGTCTCCCTATTAATTTATCAACAGTAATATTCAGATAGTAAAAACTGATTCAAATGCTGAAGTACTTACTATTAATTTTATAAGTGAGTAAGAATGGTCATAATAATAAAGGAACTATAAGCTTTCATTAATCAGTTCATGTTAATTCATAGCAAGCAACAATCAACAAACAAAAATGCTAGAGTACTAGAGATTCAGCAAATCTATGGTAAATCTTCCATTAACTCTATAATATTAAGCTATTAACAATTTTGTTGGACCAGTTTCTGAAATTACAATAAAGTGAATTAAAGTAGATGATTTCCTCTAGTTCGAAACATCTGACTCTACTTTATGCATGTATGATCTGAAATATTTAAATAAAAAATCTTAAATCTGAAAAAATAAGTCAGCATTTATCTATTTCGGCTGCTTTTCTCAGTGTATTCTCAATCTTAAAAAGGTTTCTTTCACTGTAACTCTATTCTGATTTAGTGACTATGACTTCCAAATAGAATTTAACTAGGTTATTCATGTATATATGTGATGGCTTACCCAAAAGTGGGAGGTTTTAGGAAGTGTTTTGATACTGTGGAAGTACAGCATTGATCACATATGCTCTTAGAACCTGAACCCATCAGGTTTCTTTCAAATCATTCAGACTGGGATTTTCTCAAAACCCAATTTACCATAAAAAAAAAAGGGTTTTTAGAGAAAAGACCATCTGGTTTCCAGGTTCCAGGGTTCAAGACATGCACATGCATTCAAAGTCATGGATATATGAAAAGAGCAAAAAAGATGCTTTGTGTTACTAAGCCTACTACTGATTGGGAGATTAACCTATGCTTTCATCCATATTTTTTATTTCTTCTTCTTCTTTTTTTTTTAGATTTACTTTATCTATCTGAAAGGCACAATGAGAGAGAGAGAAAGAAAGAGAGAGAGGGGAGAGAGAGAGGGACAGAGGCAGAGACAGAGAGATCCTCCATCCACTGCTCACTAGCCAGATAGCCGCAACAGCCAGGGCCAGGCCAGGAGACAGGAGTCTCTTCCACGTCTCCCCCCGTGGCCCAAGCACCCGGGGCAAACACTTGTGCATCCTTCCAGGGCCTAAGCACTTGGGGCATCTTCTGCTGCCTTCCGAGGTACATTAGCAGGGAGCTGGATCAGAAGTCAGCAGCCAGAACTCAAATTGGAGCCCTACATGGGATGTTGGCATCACATGCAGCGGCCCTGCTCACTATGCAATGGTGCCAACCCCTTCCATCCATATTTTCTGCTTTACCATCCAATATTACCACTCCAATACACTCTAATATTTCATTACAAAGAGTTAACATGGAAGTAAAAAAAACTATATAGTCACATTAATCTTGCAATTCCATTTAAACTAAGTTGTTTCTACAAACAACTCTCCAAATTAATTGTGACTTTTGAATCTACTTCTACTTTTACTCTAGTTTATTTCTGCTTTCCCCATTACTCTGGTCTAATGAATCACCTTTAAGAAAATGGCAGTCTTTTATTTTTCCTCTTAGGAGATCTTCTTCTATAACTACCTGGCACCCCTTGGCTTCTGCTTCAAACATCTACTTGAAGAAACTTTGTCATACACTACAAAGTATAGGCTTTCTCAAAGGCATTTCTATCACAATAAATATGCGACATGAAGCGAAACTTCCTTTTATATTGCTAAAATAATTAAATTTTAACTTAGAGTTTTTCTCTACATTCTGAAATCAAGTAAAAGAACATGCAAGTATATTACTAGACAGACTTTGAGAATTATACATCTTTCCCTAATATCTGAATGTTCATCTGTCTTTCTGGGGTACATTCTGAAGAGGTCTATAGCTTAAAAGAAAAGATTTTGTGACACATTAATCTATTCTTTATCCATGCCACACACTTCTGCTATACAAGTATTCACATGAGTGAGTGTCTTACTCAGATAAAAACTCTCTGATGTATTAAGTCTATATTCATGGGAAGAACAGTTGCATCCTTAAATTTAATGTGTTACCTTGAGCCAATCTCAAAATGCTCAATAATAATTTAAAATGGTCATTTAATGTAAATAAACCCTTGCAATTCATACATGGCACGGATTTTAGCTTTTAAACATAAGAAATATTGTTTAAAATCAATTCCGCAATTATTTTAATAATTGGTAACAAATACTTACCTGGGAAGCCATCAAAAGTAATCCTGTCTCCAGGTACAGACCCATTAGGCGGAGCCAAGATTTCAACTTTCTCTGGTGAACTAGCACACATCACCATTGCTTGCGAGATTACTCCCCTCATCTTTGCAGGCTTCAGGTTACAAAGTAAAACCACCATCCGATTTTGCATCTGTGTGAAACATAAATTGTTAACTGAACATGCACAGCAATTTTCATACCTAGAATACATTAAGATATATTTAATAAGGTAGGTATCAAATGTTCTTCTTTTGTGAATGTATCTCTGTGTTCAAAGTCTTTTACTGTTGTTATAAAGTCTTGCATAAACATAACCAAAAAAAAAAGTCCTCCAAACTGACATACATTATGGTTGAAAGAGCACAAGATGTTATCCCAAACATTTAGTGAATGAATAAATAACTGATTAAATAGATATGGTTTTAAATTTCAGCTACCATTAACTTGCAATTCGATTGTGTACAGTTGATCTTCCTGCTACCTTGAAAAATGAGGTAAATAATACTGATATTAAAGAACTGTTTATGAGGGTTAAATCTGGCAAACATACAAAGCATTTACCTTAGTATCTAGACTAAAATAAATGTTCTCATTTGCATATGCCATATATGGCCACTTGGAATACTATGCAATATTTATTTCCTAAACTGAAGAAATTGATCATTTAACAACTCAGGCATAATGCTTACAGAAACTAGCATTTTTGGCTATTTTGACAATTTTTTATAGAAGTGAATACAATGTTTTTTAATCTTTAAAAATTGAAGTATCAATTTTTCCCCAATTAGCAGGTTTAAAATAAACAACTGAACTATTGCTGCAGATGAGAAATAAAGGCACATTCTGAATAAAATATTTTATAAATAATATTTTATAAATAATAAATTTTATTATTTTATAAATAAATAGTTTCATAAGTAAATATTATATATTTAAATTTACTCCCCAATTCCATGATTTTAAAAATGGGTTTACGTATCGAATTCAAATGATTCTGTTTAGGGGGTCTTCAGGAAGAATACTCCTTCCTAAAAAACTTCACATAACTTGAAAATGTCACATTATGAAGATTTACAAAAAAATACAGCACAAACATAAGCATAACAGAAGGGTTAGCTACATGTAATCCCTGAAGAATCTCATGACAGCTGTCAACTTTTCCTTAAGAAAAATACACAACCTACAAAATCTAGCATGCAATTTTGGGAGCTAAGTAGCCCCGCTTCACAAAATCCTTATTAGTATAGTCTCAGTGGGTTACATACAGATACTACAGAAATAGCTTTGCTTATGGCTGTGAACGACAGCTTCTTGAAGAAAAGAAATGATCTGTAACCAGGTGACCAGAAAATATGACACTCAAACAAGGAAAAGTTTTCCCAATTAGAGCTGCCTGAAGATTAATTCACTCTTTTCTCCCTAAGGAGTTTTAAAGAATCCCAGTTCCACACAAAGTGAGTATTTCAAAAAGGAAAGAAAGCATACACCTGTGCCAAATGTATCTTTTTTAATAGATAAATTTCTTTATTGATTTCCTTCATTCCACCTCCGCACTCCGCCAAAAGAGCAGTGAGAATGATTCTATTATAATGTGAGGTAGATCGTGTCGTTTTGCCAAAAAATCTCCAGTGGCTTACACACTTCTCAAAATAAAATCCAAGCCTCTTTATACAAAGATCTTTAACATCTTGTGTCATTTGTAATCTTTATCCCTGATTTCATTTCCTATGATTTTCCTGCCTTATTTAACTCTGCTCTAATCACTCTATTCTCCTAAACTGAAGACCTTAAAAAAAGGGCAAAAAACAAACAAACAAACAAACAAACAAAACAAAAAAACCTAAGCATGAAGTGTAAGACATTATTTTCTTACACTCTGATAAAGTTAATAGCAATCCATTACATATGAGATTAAGCCTCTAAAGTAAAGGAAATGAGTAAATATTCTATACAGAAGAAAAAAGTGCCCTCCTCATTTTCCTGAGACATGATAAGAAATAGTTCCCTTTCCTCTTCAGCATTCACAAGCTAACACTAGCAGAAGAGTAATGATAAACCTGAAACAATCACAACTTAGCTTCTAGCTCAGCTTTGACACCCCATTTCAGTTATGAAATGTTCTAACTTGTGCAGAGTATGCCTTCCATCTAAAGGTGTACCCAAATCTAACCATTAGTCAATTTCTACCTTGAGAAAACAGCAGGAGGTAGGAGGAAAGGGGTTTAGGGCAAGGAGCACGTGAAACTCAGTTCTCAATTTTGAGGAATCAACACATAAGGACTTTTATGGGAAATTCCATTTGAAACTATTTTAAGAAACAATGAAAGATAAACTAAAACTTTTTGGAATGGGGCAGGCACTGTAGTGCATTCAGTTAAGCTATTACTGGGGATGCCAGCGTCCAATATAGGAATGTCTGGGATCAAGTCCCACCTCTACTTCCAATCCAACTTTCTGCTAACTTTCCTAGGAGGTAGCAGAAAATGGATCAAATTCCTTGGCCTCTGCCACTCATGGGGGAGACCTGGATTGATTCCTGGTTCCTGGTTTTGACCTGGCATTTGGAGAATGAACCAATGGCTGGAAGGTCTCTATCTCTGTTTTTCCCTCTTTCTGTGTCACTCTGCCTTTCAAATAAATAAATAAATAAAACAAAATGAAAAAACCAAAACCCTGTTCTGAAATTGCATTCCTTCCACAGTCCAGTTGTTTGTCTTATGACGTCCATCATTCATACGGCACTAAAACCTGCACAGTACCTGTAGCTAGAAGCCTGCACTGTAACTGCGGTTAGTTACACTCTATCTTGGATGATAAAAAGGAAAGCTGACCAGGATAGGGATTATAGGCACTCAGCCCTGGAGTCAGATTCATGAGAATTTACTACTTAGGTTCACAGGTTGCTTCACTTTAAGATCATCTATAAGCAAGGACAGTACTAAACAGATATACTAGTAGTAGCAAATAAAATATTACATGTGAAAAGCATATATAACTAGTTTAAAAGCAATAGCCATCATTATTTTCACTTTTGTTCTATCATGGAATTTTATTATTCCTTGATTTTTTAAAGATCACTGTTACGCAATCCCAGAAAGCATCAATCTAAAAGCATGAGAAAAAGCTCATTTCTCTATAGTCTAAGAAATATTTTTAAACCTGAGGAAAAATGGAGGAGACTACAGAAATAATGTCATTTTCAATGGTATTCCATTATTCATTAAAAACTGGATGTTTTGTATTTTTCTGTTAGATATTATAAAAAGATATTGCTTGTTATAGGAAATATAAAATCTTAACCATTTTTAAAATACAGAAAATAATAACATGTTTTCTTCTTTCTGTTCTAATGAATTCTATCTTAATTCACAGATCTTTGGCTTTTTTTGTGGCCTTTTTTTATATACATTTTTTGGTAGAATTCACCACACTCAAACTAATCAACTGATCCAATTAATATTGGTTCAAGCCACATGGTAATCTGCCAAGTAATTAGAATAGACATTAAGAAAGAGGAAATAAAAGTGACAAATACATGCAACAGTGATTTTAGTAGTACACATTACCTGATCGAGAGGAACATGATTCACCAGGCCACTGACAACTGTTCTCGGTGCTGATTCTCCAACATCTATTTCTTCAACATACAAAGAATCTGCATCAGGGTGTTTTCTGGCAGTAATGATGCAACCAATTCGGAGATCCAGACGGGAAACATCTATTGGCTTAGAGTCAGCACTTCCTGTTACTGCTTGCTGTTTTTTCTCCTTCTTCTCTCCTAAAAAGTATTTGTGATTAGGTAAATATCAGAAATAAAATAATAATTAATACACGACAAGAAATTTTTGGTATTAATACTGAAAAGCCTAAAAGAAAAAAATAAAAAAAAAAGAGTATTTGTCTTCTACATTCTGTGATGCATGGGCCAAATTCAGTCTGTTGCCTATCTTCACAAAGAAAGTTTTACTGGAACACAACCACACTCATTTGTTTACATATTGTCTAGAGATACTTTTGCACTATAGCAGAGTTGAGTAGCTGTGTAAAGAGACTGGATAGTACAAAATGCCTAAATTTACTATATGACATTTAACTAGAAACTTTGCCTTCCATGAAACAGGGCTATAGAAAACCATTTGCAAGTTTTTAAAGGACTCTGGAGGGTACCAAATCCTTTATTTAGAAAGAATACCAAAGTCATTAGTCAAATGATGAAATGAATTACAGTAAAACACAATTTCACTGACAAAATTATTCTCTTATCAGTTATATAGAGCAGTAATTATATAATGAATATTTTTATTTCTTTGCTTCCTATTTTGAAGACTTATGAAGCCTTTAGGTATATTCATAGCAATTATTTTAGTAGAACAGAAAATTTGATTCAGATTACACTTTAATGTTCTTACTTTTATTTGTATGTGCATAGTGTAAATCTTATGAACATATGATTACTTTAGTCAATGAGTCAAAAATGTAACCTATAAAGTGGATTCATATTTCTTCAGTTTATAATTAGCTTTTCTTGCAAAACAGAACATAAAATCCAAATAAAAAATTTACCTTTAAATATTAGAGAACAGAGACAAGCTATTAAAGCTTAGGAGCATTTTTTCTCAATTATACCTTTGATCTTTCAACAAATATTTATTGAGTCCTAGGACACTAAGAAAGAGTAAGGTTAATAGCTCATGCTGTTAAGGCACTCAAAATCTCTCTTAAGGGAGACAGACCTACCTCTAACAAATATGTGATGAATATTACATACATAAAGAAATTCAGAACAAAGAACAGTAATTCTGCCTGGAGCAGAAAAGCAGGATTCTATGTGAAGTACATTCACAATTTATACAAGCTAGTTCATGAAAAAAGACAAAGGGCTGGGCAATATTTGATCTCTTTAGTGGTAAATACCCAAGAGACATAGAAAAATATATGCAAACTTATTAGAACAATATATACCACAAATCTTAGTACAGGTTCAGTATCATTTATCTCAATTACCTGGGAACAGAGCAATCATAGATTTTTTTTTATTTTTCGGATATTTGCATATACATAATAAGGTGTCTTGAAGATAGGACTCAAGTCTGAATACGAAAACCATTTATGTTTTATATATACCTTATACACATAGTCTGAAGGTAATTTTATAGAGTATTTTAGTATGTCTTTTTTTTTCTCCTTTAATTTTAGCTCTCAAATATTAGAGAGAATATGCAATACTTGTCTTTCTGTGCCTGGCTTATTTCAATCAATATGACACAAAAGGAAAAATATGGAATCAATCAAGGTGTCCATTATCAGATGAATGATAAAGAAAATGTGGGATATATACACAATAGAATATTATCCAGCTAAAAGAAATAAAATTATATCATATGCAGCAAAATAGTTGGAACTGGAGGATATCAGTGTACGTATGTTTTGACTGTAAGCTCTTACAAAAGGCCAAGCGTGGAATTCTACATGGCATCATGTTGGTGCTCAGAAAGTTCTGGATTTTGCAGCATTTCAGATTTTGGATTAAGGATAGTCAACCTATAGTTATCTTTGTGTGATGAACCACATACAGTTATCATACAGCAGTATAACAGCATGATACATCTATATCAATTTTTTTAAAAAATTTACTGCTTACTAGGCATTTGAAATAATCTTATAATCAATCTGTATACCAGAGGTGGTTACAAATATTAAAATCGACGCCCAGAGCTCTGATAATTATAAGGGATTTTCATTGGCAAATGAGTGCTATTCAGCATACATGGTGGTCTAGAAAGAATGTGTAGGCATCACAGCCCATGCATGAACAGAATACTGGAATGTGGTAATTCTAGCAAGCCAACCACCTATGAAATAACCTTGCAAAACCAGCACTATCTGATATAGCAACTGGCAGCCACATATAGCTACTCATATTTAAATTTAAAATAATCAAAACTAACTTAGAAATTTAGTCCTTTGGTCACAGTAAAATTTCAAATGCTTATTAATAGCCAATTCTAGCTGCCATGTTGGACAACAGATATAGAGCACCTCCATCATCATAGGAAGTTCCAATGGACAGAGGCCTAGAGCTCCATTTGGTCAGTGCGTTCCCCCTTTCCCATCTAACTAGTAGGTTAATTACCAGAATAATTGAAATTCTTCCTTAGAATAATAAAATGTGGATGTTGTTACATCTATCAGAACATGCTATATGACTGTTTTGTGTCTACTTCTTAATAAATTTTATAATGAGGAAATAGTCTATCTTGATCTCTTTGTAGTCATACCACCTAGTGGTGAAGTTGTGTAGAGTATGTTCAGTCCTTACCTACTTCTAACGGAGGCTACTGATATTTAATAAAAAGAACTGACAAGTGCCTTGTTCTAAACTGACTAAACACAATCCTTAAGTCATTTTATATTTTCCAAATATTTTTTAGTGAGTATAAGTATAACAAGAAATACAGATGAGTTACCAAAGCACTTTTTAAACTATCTGGTGAAATGAAATCTATTAAGGATGGAAAAAGAATAGTTAAAAAGGGAATCAGATTTATGATTAGAAAAATACCTTTAGCAGCAAGGTAAAGGAAAAGATGAAAATTTAACATTAACTTAGATGAAAAGTCACAAGAACCTGAACTAGTGTAGCACAAAAGAAAATGTTAAAGTTGAGTTCCAGATATTTTGCTGACAGGAATTACAGGATTTGTTGATTAACTAGATAGATATGAAAGATTCAGGGAGAGGGACAGGTTAAGACTAAATGGCTGGGCCGGCGCCGTGGCTCACTAGGCTAATCCTCCACCTAGCGGCGCCGGCACCCTGGGTTCTAGTCCCGGCTGCTCCTCTTCTAGGCCAGCTCTCTGCTGTGGCCCAGGAAGGCAGTGGAGGATGGCCCAAGTGCTTGGGCCCTGCACCCCATGGGAGACCAGGAGAAGCACCTGGCTCCTGCCATCGGATCAGCGCGGTGCGCCGGCCGCAGCGTGCCAGCCGTGGCGGCCATTGGAGGGTGAACCAACGGCAAAGGAAGACCTTTCTCTCTGTCTCTCTCTCACTATCCACTCTGCCTGTCAAAAAAAAAAAAAAAAAAAAAAAAAAGGAAAAGAGGGTGATGATACTACTTAAATCCTTATCAGAGTCTGAAATCTTAATATCCCCATAACTTACTTTAGACATTCTGCTCTGATTGGAATGTCCTTTTGATATCATTACAACAGGTCCTAAGCTAATTTTCTAGCTGTGACTTCTTTAATACTATGCCCTAAATTTACACCAAAATTCACTCATACCAAACTATTTATGAGCTCCTATACCTAACCTCTGTTTCCTGTGTTTTTTACTTATGTTGATACCTCTGCCAAAAATTCCACTTTCACTCTAGTCAACATTCACAAATTCTTTAGGATCCAGCTTCCATATCCCAATATCATATTGTTCCTAATTTTATTCCAGCTCATATGAGCTTGAACTTTACTTTTTGTATCATAATTATCATCCAAAATGTTGACAAAAATACCTTTCTTTTCAATTTTTTCTTTCATCTTCTTTTCTT
This sequence comes from Oryctolagus cuniculus, assembly GCF_051225735.1. NCBI lineage: Eukaryota > Metazoa > Chordata > Mammalia > Lagomorpha > Leporidae > Oryctolagus > Oryctolagus cuniculus. The sequence continues at coordinate 88,401,468 of NC_142874.1, forward strand.
CTCCTCCTTTTATCAGTTCTTTGGCACCAGAAGACACAGCTGTTACTGGTGTTGATTCGATCACATTTTCAGGTGCTGCTGAACTGGGTTGCAGTGGAGTGCCAGAAGGGAATGGTATTTGCTTCACTGATATAGAAAAATAAGTAGATAATGTCACTTATATTAAACCAACAAAGCAAAAAGTATGGAATTGTGACTCACAAATACGAATTCTTTTAAAAAAAATGCCATGCATCTACTGAGATTACAGAAAGGTTGTTAAAAATAAAAGGACGATTTAATTATTAATTACTACACTGAGAAAAGTATGAACAATAGTTAACATTATGGACTCATTTGTCCCAAACACTTCCCAAAATGCTCTTTTCACATAATTCTCATAAACAACCCAAGTGAGTTCTAATATGTTGTAATTTATACAACATGAATCTGAGCCATCTGGATCAGATGAAATTGGTCTATCACACAGTCGGCAGAGAATGTGAAATTTCTGTTCAGACAGTCTGCTTCCAGATACTGCACTGCATGGTGTGGTAAGATGGCAAGCTTCTCATTCAGGTTTTCCTTTACATTGAACAAGTAGAAAGGTATTGTACCATTAATCATTGCTGTATTACAATTAATGGAGAAACAGCATCACAAAACAACTTTTTAAAAAAGCAAAAGAAGGTCCTTCAGCTATAAAATGTTAAAAATAACTCACAGTGAGTATGGAAAAATGTACTCTTGTGAGGGATGTTATGTGCTTATGTTCTGGCAAATACTCAAACCACTTTTCTGAAGTATTTTTTAAGTTCTCTGGAGGGCATTGTATTTTTTTTTTTTTTTAGTAATGTGGGTTCCTACTTTATATTTCATCATTAGACAGAAATCACATTAACTCAAACCACAAATTTACTTTAACATTTCATTAATAAAGCTTGAATTTAAAAGATTAATGTTTATGGAGAAATGACAAACAGTTTTGCATTGCTAATATTTTAACTGGTCAATTATGTACCTGTATTCCAAAACTACTAAGTGTTGGAACACATCAACTTGTATCATTTTCTACTGACATAATATTTTCTTTAACCAATAGTGCTGAGCACACATACCATTTCTTTTTATTTAGCTCAGGGCAGGTTTCATACTAGAACAGTCAGAGTAATTCACTCATTGACAGAATAATAGTCAAAAGAAACAGTAAATATTAATAAATGTCAACTAAATATTTTAATGGCTAATTCTCAGTAATTTTCATTACTCAACAGGGAACAGTAAGGAGATGAAGTATAGTAAAAACAATTAAAAGTGTTAAGTTTCTGAATCCTGGCTTAGCCACTTTCTATGTGACCTCAGGCAAGATCATTGCCTTTTCTAAATATCCACTGTTCTATGAAAGATGCAAAGTAGGGAGGCAGTGACGATAAAACAAGCATACTATTTCACAGATAATAAATGATATATAATTACTATTACAAATAAAACAATCTATCCTCTCTATATTAAATTACAGTGACGATAAAACAAGCATACTATTTCACAGATAATAAATGATATATAATTACTATTACAAATAAAACAATCTATACTCTCTATATTAAATTACAGTGACGATAAAACAAGCATACTATTTCACAGATAATAAATGATATATAATTACTATTACAAATAAAACAATCTATACTCTCTATATTAAATTACCCCCATTTTGAATTTCTGCCTGAATTAGCTCCTGCTTCAGTTCTTCAATTTCTTTCTTCAGTTTTGCATTTTCAACTCGAAGTTTCTTCTCTTCTCGCAAAGTGGCCTGCAGAACTGCGATCAAGAAAATCTACTGAAAACATGTTTTTGCAAAGGTTTATTATAAACACTATTTAAAAGGGGGACTGCCAGTATAAGTGCAGTTTAATATTTATGAAAACAATGTGACAGAGTTGTCGCCAGGTCTTCACCAGAGATTGGGTCCAGAATTCCTGCACTAGATATCAAAAGCTGCACTCACTGAAGTCTTATAAAATATATTGGTACGTGTTTAGTATACATACAACTTTTTTTCAAAAAAATTTTTAAAGATTTATTTATTTACTTGAAAGTTATAGAGAGAGGGAGAGTCAGAGAAAGATCGATTTTCCATCTGCTGGTTCACTCTTCAAATAGCTGCAAGCAAGAAGCCTGCAGCTCCATCCTGATTGCACATGGGTGCAAGGGCCCAAGAATATAGGTCATCTTCCACTGCTTTCTTAGGAGCTGTATTGAAGTGGAGTCCTATAGGATGCCAGCATTACAGGCAGTGCCACAAAGCTAGTCCCTCAAATATCTGTGACTTAAGGATAGCTGCATCTACAGGTGTGGAGGGCCAACTGTATTTAAGGTTGGGAGAAAAATCTGTGAAACAACAGGACAGAAAAGGTATATGCTTATGAATCATTTTCCCAGCTTCTATAAGGACTGCTACTAAAATCAAATTAACATCTTTTCATAATTGTGGGCACTGACAACTTGACACAAAAGTGTCAATAACAAATGAATTTTAAGAGGAAAAAAAAGTCTGTGGAAAATGACATTAAAATGTAAGTATATTCTGGCACAAAAATTTTCAAAATTCATGCATCTGAGACCTAGATATATTCAATTATTTATCAAAAGTGTCTGAGATCCACTACAGATACTACATAAGACAAAACTACTCTCATTTTTTTAGTCACTACCTTTAAAAATAAAATGGAATAATCACTTATTTCTAAGGTCTCAGGGCAGAGCTGATCAAACATTCTGTAAGTGAAATAACTTCAAAGATCTGTCAAAATATAATGTGTTTGCTAAAGGTCAGCAATGGGGTACATAAAAATATCTATCTGGAGAAAAATAATGGTTATTGAAGAGGGTAACACTGTACCCAGGTGGGATTTTAAAAATCTGTGGGTTTAATTTCCATTATTAGAAATAATGGGAGTTATTACTGGAATTTATAGGCAGGGATTAGGGATGCCAGATATCCTGCAATGTGGTTGATATTTTTGCAACTATATCTCATCCTGCAAAACTAATTGTATAGTTGTATAAACGAAAAACAAAGCTCCTATTAATAGTTATTTGGACCTAGAGTTTATTCTGTCTCTGTGTGTGTGTGTTTATATGTAAATACAAAGTATTTTGAACCATTTTTTTTATACCCTGATTTTACCATGTAAATCAAGATTAAGTTTTACCTTATTTTATTCAGAGCTTTACCTAAAGAGTCATTCATCATCCTGAGTATATAAAATCTATCACTAAAAGCTATTTTCTGGTATCTGAGTTGGCTAAACAAAGGCAGACTAAATATGCACCTATATTACATGCTATTGTACCTGTTATTGGCTTTTGGTGATTCCATGAATGTGAAGCAGGTGGCATGGAATCCTCCTCTACTATTTCTTGTCCTACCGATGTAATTACTTATTGAAATACACATTTTATTATTAATAAATTTCTTTTCTGTCCATATTACATATAAAATAAATATATATTTATATATATTATATATTTTACATATTTTATAGGTAGGTCATTTTGTTGAAGAAATATTTTCTTTACAGGATATTAAAGGAGATTTTACAACACATTATAAAATGGGGGCAACAGGACTGAGAACCACCAAGATAGGGCAATACTAATAAAGGTGAGGGTCAGCTCTGTTCAAGTCCTGGCTCTGCTCTCGATACCAGCTTGTTGCTAATGTGTACCCTGGAGGCAACAGGTAATAACGTAAGCACAGGGTTCCTGCCACCTGCATGTGAGACTCAGAATAAATTCCTGCTCCTGGCTTTGGACTGGCCCAGCTCTGGCTGTTGTGGGCATTAGGAAAGTGAACCATCAGATGGAAGCCCTCTGTCTGTCTCTTCTGTCTCAAATAATTTTTTTAAATAAGATTTTTTTAAATCACTATTTTTTAAAATTAAAATGTAAGGACATATTTACATATAAAAATCATTTCAGAAAATGCTTTAGTAAAGTAATATGAAATTATACATTCTCTTCCATACAAGATCACTGGAAACATTTGATTCCAGTTTTAGTTTCATCCATTTTCTTCATTTCTAACCTCTGTTAGAGCAATTTATTTTAAACAATATAATTTTCCTGTGACAGTGTTTAAATACACTGTTTTCTCTGCGGGTCATATCTTCACCATATACCATTATAATAACTCTAAAATATTATTATACTAAAATTTTTAGGAGCCTAAAATTTATCATAAAAATAATTAAATAATAACATGCTGCAAACACATTTATTTTGCTTGATAACACAGAAATTCGTTTTATGTATGTCCTTAGAAAGTTTCAGGTTTCTCACTTGCTTTCTCCTTAAGAAGTGAAACTTGCTGCTTAAGATACTCAATGATCTGATCTGCCTCAGCACCCTTCTGTTCCAGTCTCTTCAGAACTGCATCGTTAGTTGCCATTTTTGCCATGAAACGGCAGAAAAACCTAAATGAAAAGACAGAAATGAAAATGATACTGTGGGAGGAATAAATTTATCATATAGGACACTGTGAAAAAGTAGTCTGAAAAAAACTTTGTAGTCTAACAGATCAATGTTACAAGTTTCCTTATGAAGTTAACAAAGCAAAGAAACAGCAGAAATGTTAAGTAGACTAATTCCTGAATCTGTTTGGAAGAGAACCTCTACTTTGCCCAGAAATGCAGAAAACATTTAAGATTGGAAAGTTTTTCTAAAAAGATTTAAATACAGCAAAATATTATCTCAAAAGATGAAGGTAAATGGTATTACACGTGTTCTACAGTAACAATAGTTGCTTAATTCTTTCCTTATATGATACTTTTATACACTGGATATTTCTACTGTTTACTCAATTACATCCAATTAAAGATGAACCATCAAGAGAGATAAATATTAAAAGAAAAAACTAACCAATTAGAAAAATTTTGAAGATATGAATATACAAAATCAATGTCATCATGCAGACTGTGTTCCTTATAAAAATTATTAGAATTTTAGTTTTATAATGTATCAATAGAAATTTTAAAACCTTGTCAAAGTTCAGAGAAATGCATAAGCAAACATTCTGAGATTAATTAATTATGTTAAAATGCTTTATATTGATTTATAATCACATTGACAATGGAGGGATAATCATTAATATTATGAACAGCTCTTTTAAAAACTGATTTTATATTAATTCATAATTCAAGTATAATAATGACAATGATTGCTGAAACACTTAAGATTTCAAATAATTGAGGCAACACTAATAAAAGGAGAAAATTTTGGATAGAGGGAAAAAATCCTGGCTAATGGAAATACAAGATTGTGTCAAAAATTCAAACCATTAAGCGATATCCTTTTTAAAGACTATTCTGAAATGTTTACCTTTTTATAGAAGAAACCAACGTTCAAAATATTTTATGCTGAAGTTATTTATATATAATCTGAGATATGACAGAAAAACAAAGGAAATCAAATAAAACCCTGTCTATAAAAACAAAACTGCTACTAAATAAAGAAAAAATAAAGTGGGTGGAGGTTAATTTAGAAAAGCCAGGGTAAATTGCTCATTTTCTACAAAGATTATTTTAAGAGTTTAGACAACATTTCTTAAATGAAGACACCATCTTTTAAATTCTGCCATTTTTAGGGGTACAAAGAGTATGGTGGTAGTGCTTCTAAAATGTTTGCAAAGCCATTATTTTAAAGACAAAAATAGAAATGGGTAAATGAAGACAATTGAAGTAAAAAATACTATGCTCTTCTAAATTTTAGCATGCGGAGATACAGTACTCTTTCAATTCAATATCTTTCTATTTTAGTATAAAAATGATTAAATATTGTTAAAGCACAAAATAGTTATCACAAACAAGTAATAATGAACATATGATTTGGCATAATCTGTGACTTTTACTTTTCTGGCAAAAAAATATTTGATGAACAAACTAAAATGAATTTGAAATTAGTGATAAACAAATACAGTTTAGAAAACATAGTGCAGCTGACAAACCATGTTACCTAAATGTTAATATTTAAAAAAACTAACATATTAGTATTTTAACTGATACAGAAACACATTTAAGTCTAGAATAATTTTCTTAAATGAGGTCTAGAAAGTCACCTCACAAATCCCGGCCAAGTCGTAGAAAAGGCAAACATGAAACTCATGGCCTGACTTACACAAAATGTTTCAGAATCTTCTAACAGTTATAGTAATTTGTAAAACACAAAATAACTCCTAGCCTCACAAGAAAAGCAACAGAAACAACTTTAGTGTTTTGATATATCTATAATTATCGAAAAAGCATATACTTACACAATTGAGTAAAATAAATCATAGTTTTTGTAAAGCACGCTGAAGCAAAGGCGTAGTAAGTTTACTAAGAGAATTCCATGTCTCAAGACACAGAAATAGAACTGAGCCAAACACATTAAACAGAAACACACAACGACTAAGAGGAAACTGTGTGATAGAGGGAAGTGATAAAACTGTGAATGAAGAGAACAGAAAATTAAAGTGAGAGAAAATCAGAATAATCTTCAAACTCATCAGTACTGAACTGCGTTAAGGGATTTGGACACATAAAGCGAAAAGACTTGCTATACCAACTGTTTTAACACCAAAATACTAAGATCACAAATTGAAATACAGTTACAGATAGTCAGGACTAAGTAATAATTACAGTTTGGCAGAAGGTATTTTAACACTTAGCTACTAAATTTAGTTCAAACAATATTTTTAAGTAAACCATCTGAACGTGTTTTTTCAAATTAAACTAAGTTAAATAAAAAACATATTTCACCTGCATACAAAAGGATTTAATGAGTTAACAGAGTTAAACTGGATGTATGTATCCGCCTTTCTCTCAGATACAATACAAAAAAACCCATGAAAAAATATAAAACACAGTAAAGCAAACTTCGAGATTATTTATGTGCTTTAACTGCCATAGGATAATATGCATTATATCTATGTGTTTTAGATATTTATCTACTTAATTATATCCATACAAATATTATAAAATAAACAAGTACTTATTTAGATTCAGGTCTACTTTCAAATTGTGAATTGTTAAATAAGACTCAGATTGAGAAATATGAATCATTTACAACACTTAGTAAAAATGCATTAATTCTTAACAAAATAACTGGATAAAAGAAACATGAGATATAAAGAAAAAAGAAAACATCTTAATAATAATGAGAAAGTTAGTGGAGAACACTTCATGCTTAGGCCATGGACTTTTAAAATACTGAGAACAGAAAGGGATGAGTATTCCCAATCAACCACTCACATATGAAGAAATGTTGGATGATCAAAGTTATCTGGAATTTCCTGATAGACTTTACTGCAGAATTAGTATCTGCCAGGTTTTTTCTAAACACTTCACAGATAACAACTCATTTAACCATAACACTACCACCAAGAGGAATACAGCTGTGGGACTCGGAACAAGTAACAACCTCTCTGAGCCTTAGGTTTTCCCATTTATAAAAAGGGGATAACTCTACATAGCTCACAGGAGTACTGGGGGAAGTCAAAGGATACTTAATAATAAGGATTCTTAATAAGGTTTTTTAAAAGATATGTATTTATTTATATTCATTTGAAAGGCAGAATGACACAGAGAGGAAAGACAGATCTTCCATCTGCTGTTTGACTCCTTAATGCCTCCAACAGCCAGGGCCGGGCCAGGCTGAAGTCAGGAGCCTAGAACTCCAATTGGGTCTCCCTCACGGCTGACAAGAACACAAGTACTTAAGCCATCACCTGCTGGCTCCCTGTTGCATCAGTAGGAAGCTGAATAGGAAGCACAGAGTAGTCAGGACAGTTGTCCCAAGCAGCAACTTATATGCCACAATGCCCAACTCCTAATAAGACTTTTGACACACAGCAAACAAATGGCAGCTAACTTCCTACCCGTCAGGCATTGAGCTCAATTTTGGGAACACAAAAAATGACAGGGTAGGAGCCAGTACTCTGGTGTAGAAGGTTAAGCATCTGTCAGCCTGGCATCCCATATGAGTGCTGGTTTGAATCCTGGCTGCTACAGTTCCAATCTAGCTCTCTGCTGATGTACCTGGGAAGGCAGTCGAGGATGGCCCAAGTGCTCAGGTCCCTGTACCCACGTGGGAGAACTAGAAAAATCTGACTCTGGCCAGGCCGAGCCCAGGCTATTGCAGCCATTTGCAGAGTGAACCAGCAGATAGAAGATAGTGCTCTTTCTCTAAGTATCTCTGCCTTTCAAATAAATAAATAAATCTTAAAAATGACTCGGGTTAACTATATAGGCTTCACCTTCAAAAAGCTCATGGTATAGCAGGTTACTAATGCCATAATATATTTTAGGTCCCTAGGTAAGACTTTTATATTTTCTGAAGGGTTAATAATATATCTAATAGTAAAAATATAACATATAGAGATGGATAGTAAAAGATATTAAAACATACTCAATAATTTGGTCAAGTTACTTGTTAATCTGTCAGTGGTATACGGTCTGTGGGAGTGATAGATATTAACATTTTTATAGTAATGGTGAGCAAAATATATCCAAAGATTCCTGTCCCCAGGAATACAAAAGAAAACTCTGTGTACTTTTCCCCACAGAGACTGCCATCGTAACTGTGAAATTCTAGAGATAACACGGACAGTACTAAGGAGACTAAAGCATATTTAAATTGTAATGGTTCCTGAAGGACTCTTGTGAGAGTTATCAGCTCCAGCATAGAAGGCAAAACAACCCAGGATAAGCAGTGCATATAATTTTGCCAAAGTCACCCAACTGACCAAGAACATCAAAGAAAAATTATTTTATGAAAATGATGACAATTGTTCTGGTTTAAGATAAGTAAAAAAAAGAAAAATCACTGAATATTTAATGTGATTTTGCCACAAACCTAAAACTGCTGTATAAAATGAAGTCTATTAAAAAGTTTTAGAAGATTTTTATTTATTTATTTGAGAGTTAGAATTACAGAAAGTGAGAGGGAGAGACAGAGAGAAAGGTCTTCCATCCATTGGTTCACCCCCCAATTGGCTGCAATGGCCAGAGCTGGGCTGATCTGAAGCCAGGAGCCAGGTGCTTCTTCCCAGTCTCCCATGTGGGTGCAGGGGCCCAAGGACTTGGGCCATCTTCTACTGCTTTCCCAGGCCACAGGAGAGAACTGAATTAGAAGAGGAGCAGCCAGGAACTAGAGTTGGCGATCATATGGGATGCCGGTGCCGCAAGCGGAGGATTAACCTACTGTGCCACAGAGCCAGCCCCTATTAAAAAGCTTCTCAACAAACTAAACTTTAAAGTGCAAGTGATTTTGAAACCTGAAAAAAATGCTCTGCAATCTAATTACTTACGATCAAATTCCTCATTTAGTTATGCAATAATATTAATTTCTGAGTTTCATTAATTCACCAACCATGACATATCATATAGTGATATATTAAACAATTTTAACTGCCATAATACCACTACACAGAAAACCTTATTAGCAAGAAGAGTAGATAAATATCTTTCGTTAGAACAGTCTTTTTGCCTGGAATAATCAAATATTCTAGGCAAAATAAAACTCCAAAGGGGCCGGCGCCGTGGCTCACTTGGCTAATCCTCCACCTGCAGTGCCGGCATCCCATACAGGCGCCGGATTCTGTCCCGGTTGCTCTTCTTCCAGTCCAGCTCTCTGCTGTGGCCTGAGAGGGCAGTGGAAGATGGCCCAAGTCCTTGGGCCCCTGCACCCACATGGGAGACCAGGAGAAAGCACCTGGCTCCTGGCTTCGGATCAGTGGGGCTCCGGCCACAGCGGCCATTTAGGAGGTGAACCAACGGAAGGAAGACCTTTCTCTCTGTCCCTCTCACTGCTAACTCTGTCAAATTAAAAATAAAAACAAGCAAACTCAGACTTCTTATCTGGTGACATCTAAAAGTATTTGAATTGGTTTTTGGACATTTATAAAGAAATGTTAATAAAACTTTTCTCAAATGCTAAGAGCCACTTTTTTATAGAATAAGAAGCTCAGGGCCAGCATCTTGGCGTAGCGGGTTAAGTTGCTGCCTGCAACACAGGATTCCCATAGGGGTGCAGGTTTTTGTCCCAGCTGCTCCTATTCAGATCCAGCTCCTTGCCAGTTGCCAGAGAAAAGCAGCAGAAGACAGCACAAGTGTTTGGGCCCCTATTACCCATGTGGGAGACCTGGAAGAAGCTCCTGGCTCCTGGCTCCTGACTCCAGCCTGGCTCAGCCCTGGCCATTGTAGCCATATGGGGAGTGAGCCAATGGATGGAATGCCTCTCTCTGGTTCTCCCTCTAACTATTTCAAATAAATAAATAAATCTTTTTTAAAAAATAACAGCTCTGGAAACAGATTTTCTAGTACTTGTAGTACTTGTTGATTGTCATCTAAATTTCTCAAAAATACTAGTTGGATTATCAGTTTATTTTCTAGTAATATGTAGATAATGATCACTGGCATTAAAAAAGATTTTTTTTTTTTTACAAAAGTGCTTACAGTCAACAAATCTTCATTGAATGACACTTAACTGGCTGTGATCTTGGGAGTTATGGAACTTCTTCTCTGCTTCATTCTCTTAATTTATAAAACAAGGGTAGTTTTACCTAATTTCACCTTCTAATTGTCACTTCCTATCAAGAGTCTTTTTTCTTGACATGTGCCTTTGGTGACATTCTTCAGGGAATAGTCCTGAGCTCTTGTCTCTTCTAAGGATCACAAACTGCCATCACTCAGGTCAGTAATGGCTCTGCATTCCAAGTTAACAGTGTCTGAAACAACTGAATGTGATTGCCTTTATTTGAGGCATTTACACTCCGCATCTCTTCTTGTTTGCTGCCATTTATATTACCTACCAGGTTCCTAAGTGTAATTTAAGTTCATGAACCAACTTTACCTAGAAGTCCCTGATGTCTTCTCTTGTGTTGGGTTTATAATAGAGAACAAAAATAAACATGTTCCTTGCACTCACTAAGTTTTCAACCAGTGCAGGAAACACAGTAAACTGAAGAAAAATTTTAAAACTACATTACAGTCAGGGGAACAGTGCTAGTTCAACAGCAATACTACTTAAAGCTCAGACAAATCGTTTACCATTCAACCAGATACTCATTTCATTATAGTATGGCAATCGCTCCATGGTAATTATTCCATTTTCCATTGAGAACAAGGTCAATTTCAAAATTTTACATCCTTAGTCTCCTCAGAGCTTCTAACATGTTAAGATATATAGGGTTTCTTGCAGATAATAATAACATAGACCATTTGTACAGCATGCAGTATGTTCTGGCCAAAGGCTTTACATGGGTTGCCTCTGAATATTCTATTAAGATTCCCTGAGTAAAGAAGACATGAATTAAAATTAATTTTGCTAAGGTCACACAGCTAGCTAGAAAATGAGGATTGAAACCTGCCTGTCTGACCCTTGACCTAGATCCTTTATTGCCCGAGCTGTCATTTCTCTAAAGAAACAATGCGTTTAACATACACAATCCTAACTAGGGAATGCTTATTAACAATTATTGGAACTAGTATTAAGAATCTGGAAATTCACATGGGAGACCAGGAAGAAGCACCTGGCTCCTGGCTTCGGATCGGCGTAGCTCCGGCTCTAGCGGCCATTTGGGGGTATGAACCAACGGAAGGGAGACCTTTTTCTCTCTCTCTCTCTCTCTCTCTCTCTCTCTTTCTCTCTCTCTCTGTCTATAACTCTACCTGTCAAATAAATTAAAAAAAAAATAAAAGAATCTGGGAATTTTGTTCTCAGTGTTATTCATATTTCATTAAACCTAAAAAACCATTAATCACATGATGCCCAAGCCATTAAATTACTTTTCTTTACCTTGGCAATCTGCTCAGTAGTACTCACCTCCTCTCTAAACTGCATGTGATTTCTTTTAAATAGTAAATCCCCTGACCCAGGCTCTCACCGTTGGGTATCACATATTTAAAAATGGGCTACTATCTTTGCAATCAAGGTTTAGAGTGCAGATTTTAATCTAACTTTATAGCATAGGACCTTGGGTAAAAAAACTCACATTCTTCTTGGACACTAGGTATTTTTCATCAAATCTAAGAAGCTATCAATGGTAAAACGGCTTCAGTCAGAAGATGCTGTATTATTTTATATATTACTAGGAAAGAACAGCTGATTCACATGACCCACAGCTTCTTTATCACTCAGACACACGCTACATTACTGATTGAAGGACCTCTTTTAAATTTAGCCCTGGATGTCTGTAACATGCTTTTGCTTCCCTTTATTACCAAATACAGATCTCTTCATTTTAGTGCTAAGTCATTATTTTTCTAAAGGATGCTTAATATAGAAATTAAACTCAACCTGGGCCGGCACTGTGGAGGAGTATGTTATGTCTCCCCCTGCGGCACCTCCATCCCCTTCATCCCATATGGGTGCTGGTTTTAGTCCCTGTTGTTCTGCTTCCGATCCAGTTCCCTGCTGATGGCCTGGAAAAGCAGTGGAAGATGGTTCAAGTGCTTGGGCTCTGCAGCCGCATGAGGCCTGGGAAGAAGCTCCTGGCTTCGCATTGGTCCAGCTGTAGCCACTGTGGCCATCTGAGGAGTGAACTAGCGAATGGAAGACCTTTCTCGCTGACTCCCTCTCTGTAATTCTACCTCTAAAATAAATAAATAAAATCTTAAAAAAAAAAAAAGAAATTAAACTCAACTATATACCAACATTGCCCATAACACAAGTGATGACTGTATTGCCAGTTATGACCAAGTACAAGCAATAACTGTCACAACTGCCAGCAGGTCAACAGGGATTTCACGATGTCAATAACTTTTACATTTCCATTACAGAGTTTTAAGTATGAGGAAAATGTGCATATTAGAGTCGATGAGTTGTAGTAATTCTAATCAATTTTCCCTGTCCTCTCATTTCTTCATCTCATCTGCTTCACAGTCTATCTGCCAAGTTATCCCACTCTGAAGAACACCTTTACTATAGCGTTAAGCAATTGTGGTATCTTTTTTGAACTAGGTTAAAATTTCTGATAGGACTCAAAGCACATGGGCAGGCATTGTGGCACAGTAGGTTGGGTCACCACTTTGGAAGCCCATATTCCATAAATGATTACCACTTCAAATCCAGGGTACTCCACTTCTGATCCAGTTTCCTGCTAATGCACCCAGGAAGGCAGCAGATTATGGCCCAAGAACTCGGATACCTGCCACCAGCATGGCAGATCCAGACAGGGTTTCAGGCTCCAGTTAATGACCTGGCCCAGTCCTGGCTGTTGTGGCCATTTGGGGAACGAACCCGTTCGATGGAGGATTATCTGTGTGTGTGTGTGTGTGTGTGTGTGTGTTTCTCTCTTGCTGATACTCCACGTTTCAAATAAATCTTTAAAGAATATAAAACATATGGGTCAAAAGTTAGAGTTTAAAGAAAGGTAAATAATAAAATTAAATCTACTGAGAACAATGCATATCAGAGACACTAGAAATACATAACAATAATTAGCAGTACCTCTAGTGGTGTTTTAACAATCTTTGCTAAAAACCTATAAAAGGGAGATCTAAAATTGCTTTTTTGTCAAAGTTTTCATCTATTTTTGATTGTTTTCCTTATCAGAAAGCCTTCTTGTTTTTTACTGAGGGGGGCATAAAGGGTTCTGGAGCATATCAAGTATCACTATGAGATGAGGGTATTGTTACAGAGGTAGATGGCTGATGAGAAGAGTCCAAGTATTGCCAGATACTATGGCCATTAATACAAGAACTTCCCTCCCTGGTAAAATACGTATAAAATTGGAAAAGGGGTATGTCTAGGCCTCCCATGTTCCTCTTAGCTCACACAAGGGCATCTTTTACCTTATTCAGACTTTCTTCAGCAGGATTTAACCATTCCTTTCCACTCATAGATGCATTCATCACTATCTTTTTCCCGTATCTTACAAAAAACACACAACTAATAAAATAGTTCTACCTTCATGGACAAGGATCATTACACATGTTGACATTTAGTCTTTACAATAAAGACATTACTTCCATTTAATAGACACACAAACAGGGAAGTTATGTAAATTTTCTAAATCCATTCAAGTATTAACTGACAATGCCATGATTTTAACCTATGCTTGTCACTCTAAAACTCACAATTCAAGAGTAACCTAAAGTGTAATCTAAGACTATTAACCTGTCATCCATAACAGATTCACATATCAAAATTAACTACATCAAGAACATGACTAGCAATTTCTTATCATCCATAGTGAGGCTACCATTATGTTTCCTCTGGGTTAAAGCAAAAGCTTCTTAAATGATCTCCTTTCTTCTGCCCTCCTCAGTCTAGTCTTAATTATGAGCCACTGATGCGCTTAAAAGTAAGTCAGATTATATCAATCACTTGCTCACAAACCACCAAGGGCTTCCTGTTTCATTTAGACTAAACGTCACATGCTCTCAACAGCCTTCGTGATCTGCTGGTGCCCTGACTTTATCTCCAGCTTCAACGCCTTCACTCAGCTCTGACCTGCTGGCAGCCTTGCTGCACGGGCAAACCTGTTTCACCGCCTTTGCAATGCTTGGTCCCAAACTGCACTGGCCCCAAGATAACTGCATCGTTAATTCTCTCAATTCTGTCAGTTTACTTGACCAGAGTCACCTTTTCCCTGAGACCGTCCCTGGCCACACTTAAAATTCAATCAATACTTTCCTTCCCTGCTTTATAATTTTTCCCTTCCACTCTCATCACGCCTAACATGCGGCACGCTTTTATTTCCTCTGGTATCTGTCTTCCTCAATAAAAGTGAGCTACAGGGAGACGGGAATTTTCGCCTGCTTTGTTCGTTGCTCTTTACCTGATGTCTAAAATGGTGCCTGGAATGCAGTGGGTGCTTAAAACTATTTGCCAAATGAAGGCATTCTCTTCTCTGCCCCTACAAATACCCAGGTTCTCTGCCGTTGATATTAACATAAAAACAGACATGCTAACGAATATTTTTCCAAGAGTACCCCTTCCTTAGGCCCTGCAGCCCATTTCTCAAACTTGGCTCCACCGAAAGGTCCCAAGCTCTTTCCTGATTTCCTCATTTCAAGGTTGGTGCCGGTGCAAGCTGCCTTTCCATTAGCACCCACAGTCCAGGGGTTCTCTCCTGGAAGCGAGTAAGAGAAGAAAGACTCCTAGGATCCTAATCCGCCTACCCAGGACCCTCCGCGACATCACTCACATGAAGCAGTGGACAGGGGCTCCGCAGCAGCTTCAGCCGGGAGCAGGCTGCGACAAGCCTCTCCCACACGTGGCAGTGAAAAAGGACCCAACGAGGTGTCCCCGTTAAGTGCCTGAATAGCCCAGAAATTCTACTCCGCATTCTGTTGTGACCTTCCTGCACCGAGTCCTATTCAACAGCCCCATCACGCTTCCTGTCCTCTGTTCTCTCGCCCAATATCCCCAGCTGCCCCCGTGGTTGTTCTTCGGTCGCTACATTTTTGTCGGCAGTTCGGGCAACATGCGAACGCCGGAAGTCAGGGTCTTTCCTCACTGTTGAGTCGCGGGAGCTTTGGCGTCACCAGAAAGAGCCGGGCTGCGTGGAGGATGGGCGAGGAAGTGAGGGAGCTGTCAGTGGAGAGCGCCTAGCGCGTGCTCCAGGCCGGGTTCCGGAAAGCGAATTTTCGCTGTGTTGGCTTGCAGGCAAAGGGCAGTCTCTGCGCTCCCGAGGTTGCGGGTGCTGCCTCTTTTGTAGAAGCACCTGAAATGCAGAGCCCGGTGCACTAAGCAGTAGCGGCCACACCAGCCACAGAGACAGCACTGGGGGTCCTGTGTAGAAGCTCCAACCCCCTTGTCTTTGTGCCCGCCTGCGTCCCCAGGCTCGGAGGCAGGTATTTGGGAATCCCTGTTTTCTGTGTCGTAGTCTGTGGGGCATGTGGGAGGTAGAGGACTCTCAGGTGCACCGAATGGCCCCGAATGTTCGCAAGCGAGATAGAGCAGAGCTGAAGTGCAGCTTGCTGCTGGGTAGCGTCTCCACCCCTAGTTACAGGCCGCCTTCCCAGTAAATCACATGTTCACTTCTGCAACTTTGAAAAAGCAGCCGCTGCATTACTTCTTCAAATGAAGTCTTAAAGGAGGCTAGAAAATCTAGAATCTGCCCCTCCGTAACTCACCGTAGATGCAGACTTGCTTTGGTTCCTTTCTGGTTTTCAAAGGTTAGTCAGTTGTGGAATTTTCATACTTCCTTGAGCAGTAGAAGAAACTGAAGCAATGAGGGGAGTTAACTTTAGAATTGCCAGTGACTGCCTTTCAAGGCCCGCTATTTATTTTAGACAGAGATACATTTTCGTTAGAGACTGCGTATAAAATAACCAGTGTCCTTTGCTGAAGAAATGTAGAAATTATTTTATTCATAACATCCGCGTCTGGTGCCCTATTTTTTTTTTTTTTTTTGAATTCCCCAGCTGTCTTTGATTCATTGTATCCCAAGTTCATTAAGGGCAAGCGTTGTGTCTTGTTCACTGTTGGCTCAGCAGCCAGAAAAGCATCTGACTTTAAATACAAGCTTCAAAATGTGTGTTGAATGAACTGAATTTTCAAACCCAGCTGCTTACCAGTCGGTTTTTCTTATCTTTCCTCTCCCCTTACTGGTTTTTGGTTTCCATTAGCTTCTTTTCACTGACCAAGTGTAAACAGATGTATGCATGTGTAATTTTGTGTATTTGTGTGCACACATCTAACAGGTAGTCAAAGCAGGGCACTGATGAACTGTTTTATGGCTTTGTGGCATCTGTTGCTTTGTCTTTTTTTTTTGATCGTTTGCACTTTTCAGTGATCTGAGTGATGAAGACATTTGGTTTAAAATCACAGTATAATGTGGTAGGATTGAATAATAAAATGCAGCTGTTACTGTCTCAGCCTTGCCAACCTCAATCCTGTTCTTCAGTGATAACTGCTTTTCAGTTTTTCTAATTTTAGGTCTATATATTGAATAATAAGTTACACTGCTAAATCCTTTTCCTATTGACTTCTTAAGATAGCTCACACCACCCACAATCTCTTCTCTAAATTTTGAAATGGTTTTTGTATTGGTTATCATGGAATTCTAAATGATATTATAAATATGTATAAACTCTTTTTTTTTTTTTTTTTTGACAGGCAGAGTGGACAGTGAGAGAGAAAGAAAGGTCTTCCTTTTGCCATTGGTTCACCCTCCAATGGCCGCTGCGGCCAGCACACCGGGCTGATCCAATGGCAGGAGCCAGGTGCTTCTCCTGGTCTCCCATGGGGTGCAGGGCCCAAGCACTTGGGCCATCCTCCACTGCACTCCCTGGCCACAGCAGAGAGCTGGCCTGGAAGAGGGGCAACCGGAACAGAATCCGGCGCCCCGACTGGGACTAGAACCCAGTGTGCTGGTGCCGCAAGGTGGAGGATTAGCCTAGTGAGCCACAGCGCCAGCAAACTCTACCTTTTTACATCAACTTTTGAAAATATATTTGACTCCTTATTTTATAAAATGAGGAAGAGAGTGATTCTGCATTTTCCTTTATCACCACAGAAACCACCTCCATTTTCACTTTCCTTTAGCTGAACATTTCTTGTACATTGTCAAAGTTAGTTATATATATTTCTCAACTATGATTTTTGCTTTTTATATGCTAATGTCAATGAAAAGTTTACAGCATGGCCTTATAGTTATGCTTCAGTGCAGAGCCAAGCAGATACAGTTCCTTCCCAATATTTTAATTTCATGATCTCTGCCACATTAAGGAAAATATTTGTAATATCAAGGTCAAATCGATTCTTCTTTCTTTGACTCCAGTGGCAAAAAATCATGCCGTAGTTTAGTGTGCTTTATTGTTTGGACCATGTACTTAAATAGTTTTTAACTTGTTTCACTTTAATGATTGTTTTTCTCCTTTCTTTTAGAAAGAAAGGTACTTTTGCTTTCTTTTTCCTTTGTTGTATACACAGAAAATTCTATTCCATTCCTCTATTTGAAGACATTCCCTTTGGTCCAATGGCTTTCTGTTTGATTTGGACTGATTGCTTTCTAGCCGATTTGTATAATTCCTTTCCTGGCTTTATATTAATTGAACTGTTGGGTTTGTTAACATCATATCTACTATTATTTTGTTCCTTCCTGTGTTTTATTGGCAGACATCTTAAAACAACTTGCTCACAAAAGCTATGTCAATGATCATTTTGTTTTTTAATGTTTATATGGCTATAAATTATTATTAGCTATTATGATAGGTAGTTTGTGTGTAGAATCAAAATTATGTTCCTATGAATCTTTCCAGGTTATGTTGCCTTCTGACTTCATTGTTGCTTGTTCAAAGATGAGAATGCCAGTCTGATTATTTGTTGCTAACTGACCTGGTCTCCTCTCTGAAATTATAAAAATTTATAGTTAGGCTTAATGCTTTGAAAATTTATAGTGACTTGTCTAGCAGTTAGTTTACTTCCCCTGCATGAATTGTCTTAGAGGAGCTTAGATAAATGTTGGTGTTTTAAAATTTATCCTTCTTGAAATTATAAGCTTTTTGAATTTGAACTTACATATTTTCCTTCAACTATAGGGAATTTTTTCCTATTCGAACTTTGATAATTTCTTGTCCTTTTTTGTTGTTGTTATTGTTGTCCTTTCTCTCTCTCTCTCTCTCATTTTCTGAAACTCCTATAAAGTGGTTGTTGAATTCTTTACTTGATCCACACAATATGTGTTGTCTTTTTTTAATGTTTTTATTTGTTTGCCTTTTTCTCCGTGTTCAGAACAATTGTCTGAACTTCATTTCCCAACACTTCTACTTGGTGTGGCAATCATAATTTTCACTCATTTTTGTTTTTTATTCTTTTCATATAGCTTCCTAATATGTTTCTTTTTTATGAGATGAAATTTGCATATGTTAAAATGCACTGATTTGAAGTGACCATTTGGATGAATTGTGATGCAAATATTCATTCTTGTAACCACCCACACCCCAGTCATGATATATGTAGAACATTTCTATCACTATATAAAGTTCCTCTGTTTCCCTGTTCATTCAAGCTTTCTCTTCCCTAGCAAGGCTACTCTCCTTGGATTTTTATCACTATACTTTAGAACTGTAGTTCTGGAATAACACTTAAATGGAGTCATACAGTTTGTACTCTTTTGTATCTTCTTTTATCAACATAATGTTTTTGACATACAGTGATGATTTTGTATGTTTGTTTGTTTGTTTGTTTTGGTTAAATATAACTCCATGGTATGAATATGCCACAACTTGTCTGATCCTTCACTTTTGGGACATTGGCTTCGCTTCCGATTTTTAGTTATTATGAACAGAACTGCTACAAAAAATCTCATGCAAATGTTTTCTTTTTGACATCTAAGTTCTTGGATAAATACCTAGTACAAATGGAATTTCACAATCATAAGTTAGAGGCATTTTTAACTTCAGAAAAAATTTCCAAATAGTTTTCCAAAGTTCTTGTGCCATTTTAAACTCCCAGTAGCAATGTACCAGAACTCCAGTTCCACATTCTCAACATTTATTATTGCCAGTATTGTAACTTTAGCTACTGTGATAGCAGTGACAGTTATGCTGTTGTGGTTTTCATTTTCATTTCCCTGAAATTAATGATTATTCAACATGTTTCCGTGTGTTAATATTTATATGCCTTTTGTGAAAAAACATGTTTCTGACTTTTGCCTATTTATGTATTGGCTTCTTTTTATTATTGAATTATAGAAATTCTTTATAATTCTGGATGTAAATATTTTATCATGTATACATACACACATATGTTCAATAATGAAAAATTATATGTACATGTAATTTCATGTATGTGTTCACAATATTTCCCTTATTTTATACTGTAGTTTTATTTTCTCATACTTTTGATGTGAACATTTTTTTTAATGAAATCCACTTTACCAAATTTGTCTTTTAATTCTTTTTGTATTATGTCTAAGAAATCTTTGCCTAGTTTTAGGTTACAAAGTTATTTTCTACATTTGCTTTTAGAAGATTGAGAGTGTTAACTTTTGTATCAGGCCTGGGATCCATCTCAGGCTTTTGTAGTTGTATCAGCAGGGGTTGAGGTTATTTTGTTTTTTCATATAGATGGCTTATTCCAGCACTGTTTGCTAAAAAGAATGTCTTTTCCTGTAGAATTCTTTATCACTTGTTGAAAATCAGTATTTCATATTAAATATTTTTAAGCTATGAAATATGTTGTGTATAGCACACCCATACATGTAGATTGATATAGAGCATGAAAATTATGAAGCATAATTGGATCAGTTAAGATGCTTCTTGGGATATTTAGGGGGGAGGGGTTGGTTTTTAATTTTGTTTTTGCTGTTACGTGATCTGATTGTCATTTTTCTCCAAGTTGTATGTTACTAATTGTGCATAATGTCTGGTGGATCTGTCATAAAATTTTCTTCTTTTCCAGGTCATCTTGGAAAATCTAGGGTTGCAAAAATGTTTCCCTTAAAGGATGCTGAAATAGGTGCCTTTACCTTCTTTGCCTCGGCTTTGCCACATGATGTTTGTGGAAGCAATGGGCTTCCTCTCACACCAAATTCTATAAAAATTTTAGGGCGCTTTCAAATTCTTAAGACCATCACCCATCCCCGACTTTGTCAGTATGTGGATATATCTAGAGGAAAACATGGTGAGTCCCCCACCCCCATTTCCTATGTAATGTTCCTTTCTTTATAACCAAGATTTAAGTTGCAAACACATAGTAAATATATAAAGAAATCAATTTGCCTATGTTGTATATTTGCTCTCTATGTTTGAAGTTGGTAATTTTGGTTCTCCTCAGTTGGAAAGATAGTTAATAAATTGTGTTGAATTGCATTGGGCTTTTCATATAGAATTACATTTAGAGTGCTGAAATAAGTAAGCATTTCATCAGGAAGATGTTTACTGCCTTTTTACTGATAAAGTCAGTTCATCTGTGCCCCACATTCTGCATATGTTCTGTGTAATACTTTAATTATTTCATAATGATTTTTGGCAGCTTAATTGCTGTCTGTGCTTCTGTCCTCAAAATTATGTTAAAGGTATTTTAGTGTAAATTGTTTAATTTTTATATAAAATAATTGGGAGATATAAAAAAAGAAAATGAACCCTTTGATGATACTCAACTTTTTTCTATAAAAATGATTTTTTTTTCCTTTTTTTTAACAGGCAGAGTGGACAGTGAGAGAGATAGAGACAGAGAGAAAAGTCTTCCTTTTTGCCGTTGGTTCACCCTCCAATGGCCGCAGTGGCCAGCGTGCCGCGGCCGGCGCACCGCGCCGATCTGAAGGCAGGAGCCAGGTGTTTATCCTGGTCTCCCATGCAGGTGCAGGGCCCAAGGACCTGGGCCATCCTCCACTGCACTACCGGGCCACAGCAGAGAGCTGGCCTGGAAGAGGGGCAACCAGGACAGAATCCGGCACCCCGACCGGGACTAGAACCTGGTGTGCTGGCGCTGCAAGGTGGAGGGTTAGCCTATTGAGCCACGGCGCCGGCCTAAAAATGATAATTTTACATGTTTCAACTTAACATTAAAGACCTTCATAAATCCAAACTATATTTTCTTTAGTATTCTGCAAAAATGAGCTAACCTATACTTTGAGATTGTCTGCTCTATTTCTATTAATACTATTTTCTCTGAAAATATTTGCATTTATGGACTGAGTAGAAAATATTTATGTAATGATTATTAATGGCAAATATTTGAGTGTTTATTATGTATTTGGCACATCAGCTCCAGAAACAATAGACTACAAACATGATTTTAATAGGTTGTGTATAATATGTCATGCAATGAGAGTAAAAAGAAAGAATGCTAAAGTATGCTTTGAAGATTATTGATATTAATCAAGTTGCTATATAAAAAGTTTTAGTGAGGTTAGGAGTGAGTCTTTAACCTTTGGATGCCCTTGTCCCACGCTATATCATCTAGGGTCAATTTCCAGTTGCAGCTCCTACTTCTAGCTTCCTGCAATGTAGACCCTGAGTTGCAGCAGTGATGTAGTAGTTGGATTCCTACCACTTACATGGGAGAAATGTATTGATTTCTCTAGTCATGCTTTGGATCAGATTATTACAGGCATTTTGGAAGCAGAGTAATGGTTGGGAGGTGTTTTTATTATCCTTTTCTAATTTATGTTATCTACCTTATCTCTTCTTTCTGTCTCTCGATAATACTGCCTTTCAAATACATAAATTGTTAAAAAATAGTTTGGTGAAATTAAATATATTTCCAACACAGAGGGTTGATTCTGTCTGTGAAGTTTTATTTGCTTTATTTTTTATTCATTCTGATGGTGCTAGTGGCCTAAAAGCATAATGGATTTTCAAAGGATGTACTGTCCTTTAATTATTGACATTATCCTAAGAAACAAAATATTAATATCATTGTTAGTCATTATTTTTAAAAAGATATTTTCATTTCTTAATTATCTTTTTTCTAAAAAGAATTTTAGAACTGTATATTTATCTGTATAATTATATCTATATGACATTTAATATAGGTTAAATATCCTCCACCTAAAATTCCAAATCTGAAATGCCAAAGGCTGAAAAAGTTTTGGATTTAGGAGCATTTTGGGTTTCAGGTTTTCATACTAGGGCTGTTCAACCAGTAAAGTATATGAAAGCATTCCTAATTACAGAGGACTCCAAAGTCTGAAACATTTCTGGTTCAAGCATTTCAGATAAAAAAATACTCAACCTATACATATAGCATGGGGAAGAAAATGATATGATCAAAATGAGGATATAGGAAAGGAAAAAATTCTTCCTCTAACCTATTAGGTTTAGTGGATGGGGCCCATGAATCAAACTGATAAGACGGCCGGCGCCACGGCTCACTAGGCTAATCCTCCGCCTAGCGGCGCCGGCACACCGGGTTCTAGTCCCGGTTGGGGCGCCGGATTCTGTCCCGGTTGCCCCCTTCCAGGCCAGCTCTCTGCTGTGGCCAGGGAGTGCAGTGGAGGATGGCCCAGGTGCTTGGGCCCTGCACCCCATGGGAGACCAGGAGAAGCACCTGGCTCCTGCCATCGGATCAGCGCGGTGCGCCGGCCGCAGCGTGCCAGCCGCGGCGGCCATTGGAGGGTGAACCAACGGCAAAGGAAGACCTTTCTGTCTGTCTCTCTCTCTCACTGTCCACTCTGCCTGTCAAAAAAAAAAAAAAAAAAAAAACTGATAAGAGAGATTAATGGGAGGAAAGAAACCTGATTTAATTACATATATATGGAGTTCATGAAGGAATATTACTTAGTGAGGGAGTTAGGATTTGGGGTATATATACCTTCCTAACAAAGGGTGAAAAAATATGGAGACTAAACAAAAGAAAAAGGATTTTAGGTTTTGGGGGGGCGGGTAGAGGGAATAATTTATGGGAAGATGACTAGAAAGAAATTATTCAGTAAGGTTTGTTCTATAGATAAAAACCATTATCCTCTTCCATAGGGAGAATACAACTCTTTCACAAATGGAAATTTATGTCACCTTTACCTACGGAAATCTGTGTCCTGCTTTTAGTCCAAAATGAAGGGAGCACAGAATTGCCTTTAGTTTAAAACCATCCTAATGTCAAAATGTCATATTTGAAGTGACATGCACAGATTCGTTTCAGGGAGAGAAAACAAA
Organism: Oryctolagus cuniculus; assembly: GCF_051225735.1. Taxonomy (NCBI): domain Eukaryota; kingdom Metazoa; phylum Chordata; class Mammalia; order Lagomorpha; family Leporidae; genus Oryctolagus; species Oryctolagus cuniculus. Next base: position 88,425,041 of record NC_142874.1, read on the forward strand.
CCAACAAATGAGATAGATTAGTAATATCAATGAATATATAGTTTATGTTGGTGGACTACAAATTTGTTTTTTGTTTTTTATTAAAAATTTATTTTTATTTACTTGAAATCAGAGTTACACAGAGAGAGGAGAGGCAGAGAGAGAGAGAGGTCTTCATCCGCTGGTTCACTCCCCAGGTGGCTGCAACAGCCGGAGCTGCACTGATCCGTGAAGCCAGGAAGCAGGAGCTTCTTCTGGGTCTCCCACGCGGGTGCAGGGGTCCAGGGACTTGGGCCATCTTCCACGGCTTTCCGAGGTCATAGCAGAGAGCTGGATGGGAAGAGGAGCAGCTGGGACTAAAACTGGCGTCCATTTGGGATGCCGGCACTTCAGGCCAGGGCTTTAACCCACTGCGCCACAGCGCTAGCCCCAGTGGACTGCAAATTTGTATTGTTCTTGTAAGTCAGAGCAAAGAAGAAAATCCAAGTACTTAAAATGAGTTTCATAATGAGGCAACATATTAATGAATTGCTAGATCTTTACCTAAAAAGGAAAAATGGTCTGTTATGAGCTTTATAACCTATTGTTCAGGTGAGGCATTAAGACATTGATATATAGGCCGGCGCCATGGCTCACTAGGCTAATCCTCCACCTGTGGTGCCGGCACCCCCGGTTCTAGTCCTGGTTGGGACGCTGGGTACTAGTCAAGGTTGCTCCTCTTCCAGTCCAGCTCTCTGCTGTGGCCTGGGAGGGCAGGGGAGGATGGCCCAAGTGCTTGGGTCCCTGCATCCACATGGGAGACTGGGAGGAAGCACCTGGCTTCTGGCTAAGGATCGGTGCAGTGCTGGCCGTGGTGGCCATTAGGGGAGTGAACCAATGGAAGGAAGAGCTTTCTCTCTCTCTATCTCTCTCACTGTCTATAACTCTCTGTCTCTCCCTCACTGTCTAACTCTACCTTCTATATATATATATATATTTTATATATATATATTATATATATATAAAAGACATAGATATAGCAATGGAGAAAATAATCAGTTGCAAGCTTTATAACCTGTTGTACAGGTGAAGCATTAAGACATTGCTAAAAAAAATTTTTTGCTATGGATATCTGAGGTAAAGCCCCTAGGCCAGACATTCTCCACCCCTGGTGTGGGGTTTTGCTAGTTGCACACTCCACAACAGATTCTTTTTTTTTCTTCTTTAGTAACTTTATTCAGTCTTGCAACTATTTACCATAAGTCAGTTTTACACCATTTTCATCACCCAAATAAGATCTCCCGCCCACTGCATTCATCTACATTTCCCTTCTGAGCCCCAGGAAACCAGTAATCTTTCTGACTTTATTAACTTGTCTAGAATTATAGAATCCTATAATATATGCTCTTTTGTTTCTGGATTCTTTGACTTAGCATAGTTTATTTTTTTTTAATCCCCCCCCAAAACCTTTTATTTAAAGAATACAAACTTTATACATTTCATAATTACATCTTTAGGAACATGGTGATTCTTCCCATGTTACCTGCTCTCCTACCCACTTTCTCTTTTTTATTTTTTTCCCAAAGAAACCTTTTAGTTAAGGAATACTAACTTCATTCATTTCATAGGTACAATTTTAGGAATATAGTGATTTTTCCTATTGTACCTGTTCTCCCACCCACACTCCCATCCCTCCTCCTCCTCCCTTTTCCATTCCCAGTCCCATTCTCTACTAAGATCCATTTTCAATTAACTTTATACACAGCAGACCAACTCTATACTAAGTAAAGAGCTCAACAATTTGCATGAAAAAAGAAATAAAAGCAAAATACAAAAACACTCTTCAGCAGTTGAGACAAGGGCTGATCAAAGTCATTGCATCTTGAAGTTAATTTTACTTTTTTTTTTTTTAGAAACTTAATTAACTTTAAAAAGCACCCAAGTATGATACATCTTTTGCGAGCACTTAGGCATAAGTATCATTTGTGAGACCTAAGAATATGTATGTCTTAATACACTAAAAGGAAATAAATCTTTCAGAACAAATTTTACTGTTAGCTCTAATAATACAACTCTTTGATGACAGAAATCCTGCATGGGAAGTTAGTGCACAGTGACTCCTGTTGTAATTTTAATAATTAACACTCTTATGTATGAATTCTGTGCAAGACCCAAGGCTCTTGACATGAGCTGCCTAGGCTATGGAAACCTTTTGAATCCACAAACTCTGTCAGTATTTAGACAAGGCCTTAAGCAAAGTGGAAGTTTTCTTCTCCCTCAGAGAAAAGTACATCATTCTTTGATGACCAATTCTTTCCACTGGGGTCTCACCCACTGAGATCCTTCATATAGGACATTATTTGCCACAGTTTCTTGGCTTTCCATGCCTGAAATTCTTTTAAGATTTTTAGCCAGACCAGAATGCCCGAAAGGGCTAGTTCTGAGGTCACAGTGCTACTTAAAGCGATTGTCATTCTGTGAGTCTGCTGGGTGGACTGCTTCCCATATTGGAGCATTCACTCCTTTTTAATTCTATTATTATTATCAGACACTTAATCCTATTTATATGATTACTTTGTCACTTACTACTATCTATATGATTGCTTTAACACTAATGATGATACTTTTACCACCACGCTTAAGGGGATTTGGGGTCCCATGGCAAGTTTTTAAACAGTACCCTTAGAAGTAAGTCCTTAGGATTGTATGCAGAAGTATACAGCTTAAAATTTACAAACTTCATAATTACAACTTTACTAACATTGTGGTTCTTCTCACCATCTGCCCTCCCACCCACTCTCTCACCCCTCTTCCTCCTCCCTCTCCTATTTTTATTCTTATTTTTTTCGTAAGATCTATTTTCAATTAACTTTATACACATTTGATTAACTCTTAAATTTAAATAAAGAGCTCAACAAATGGTATGGAAAAACCAAAGTCTCCCATTAGTATTGTATTGGAGTCTATGTCTCCCTTTAGATCTATTAACATTTTTTTAAATAGCCAGGTGCCCTGTAATTGGGTACATACATGTTTATTATAATCATAGCTTCCTGTTGAACTGATCACTTAATTGTATAGTCCCATTCTTCATCTCTTTTAACAGTTTTTTTGGTTAAAATTTATATTGTTGTGCATAAGGAGTAAATAACTGAGTTAGCATAAGTGTTTTTGTAAAGGTCAGTTCTAAAACATCCCAGTCATTTCAGTTGCAATTACTTGGAAAATCTGAGAAGTTTCTACTCCATCGTCCGCACAGTGAACAGTGAATGACACTGTCTCAATGATGTAAAACCACATGGTTTGGGTTTGGGCTCCACTTAATTGTATCCTCAAAGAAGTTTTATTTGGTTCCACTTCTGTCCTTATTCTATTCTTGCTTTGGAGATAGCTTTCATTGTTAGTCCTCTTTCCTCCGTTCCCTCTGCTTGTTTGGCATTATGTGTGACATGTTTAGTAATGTTGTGTTTTCATTTGCTAGGTTAGCCCAGAAATCAGATTTTGCTTTTTTTGTAGATCATTTAAAATGATTCAAGGTAATACTATATTTTCTTGGCATCTCAGTGGCACGGGCATTTTGATTTCAACAGTAGTACGCATTTCACTAGAATTTGAGAACTTGATTTATTTTTAATAAATTTAGAAAGATATCTTTAAAAGAGAAAGCCAATAAGGCATGAAAGCTGTTAACAAATCTAGTCTTATTTTGAGCTTGAAATTTCAGTAGTGTTTAGAATCCTCCCTCATGATAAATCATAATGCATCCATTTTTTTAAATTTGGAATTGGTTATCCAGAAATTTTTCAGTAATTGCTGGTAAAAATCAAGATCACAGTTATTTTAACTATAGAATTTTAAATTCACATGGAGAATAATCAGGTAACTAAGGATCTATGTGATAATATATTCCATATATGTATCACATACGTTTCAGCATTAGTGTGTGTGTCAGCCAGGGTTTCATCAGAGAAACAGAACTAGCAGGAAATATGTGTGTGTGTGCATGTGTGTGTGTGTAAAGAGTGAAAGTTAGTTTAATGCTTGGTTGCTTGGACTTGATCTGTGGGATTGTGGAGACTGGCTAGGCAAGTTTGAAGTCCATACAGCAGGCCATCAGGAAGGATAAGCTAAACTGTTGGGCTGGGCTGAGACTGCATTCTTTGGGCAGGATGTCTTCTTCTTCAGTAAGCTTCAGTTCTGTTCTTAAGGCTGGTCAACCGAGTTATAAATCACCAAGTTTATCTAGGACATTCTTCCTTACTTAAAGTAAACTGATTGTAGACTTAATCTTTTCTCCCAATTAAAAAAACCACATTTTTTTCTTTTATTCCTACCTCTTTGCTTTTCATCTTATTCAGCTCCTCTGTTTTATCTCTCTTGCTTAATTATACACTGTTTTCAGTTTCTTCTCATTGACTTAATCCCTAGAGTTCAGGCTGGACATGCTACATAATACTTGGCATTCGTTAAATCTTTATGAAAAGAAAGATTCTTCCAGAGTTCCTGAATGTTCTATTCTTTAAGTTCAAACTTGTGTCACATTTGTTTTTCATAAATAATGCCACTACATTGCTGATTTATATTTGGCACATTATGATTTCCAAATATTTTGTTCTGTGAAACTATATTGTTTTTATAACAAACAGAAATTATTTTCGTACAGTGGTCCAGGGTTTCAGGAATAAAGATTCCCTAATAATTTCTTGAAAAAACATGTTCATATTGGAAACACTGTTTTGGTGTACATTCTATTACCTTGGGGAGAAACTTCAATACCCTGCCAAGGATTATGGCTCTGCAGTATTAAACTAACACTTAAAAGTTCCATAGAACCTTGAACTATTGGCAAACTCTAAATGATGATATTTTGAGAGAGTTTCCAGGAGAAGAATGATGAATTTTACTCTAGTGCGAAACACACACTTTGGAAGTTTCTTACAGATATAGAGACTTAATAATTTCCAATTTAAAACAGTTAATTTGAGGCCATGTTGTGTCATAGTAGGTTAAGTTTCCGCTTGTGATGCCAGCATTCCATATGGATTCCGGTTTGAAATCCGGCTGCTCCACTTCCTATCCAGCTCCTTGCTATTGTACCTGGGAAAGCAGTGGAAAATGGCCCAAATGCTACTGTTTCATTTTCACCAAACCTTCTCTATTCAGTTACCACAATTCTCAAGCACATGGCACATTTACTTCTTCATAGTGTTTCAATCCAGCATTATGTCTTTAATCCCCCCCACCCCATTAGGGAATTTAGAACTTATTTTGCCTAAATACTCACAACACCTGCATTTGTTTTAAAACAAACTTCTGAAATAACTTTATCAAGTTCTCAACTGCTTGTAAACTCAGTTACGTATTTTTTTTGTTCCTAGTAGATTAATTCATTTAAGAAAAATTATTGGCTTGATACTTTGTCAGATATCTTGTTAGTCACTAAGAATACCTTGTGAGAAAAACAAAACAAAAGATAGGGGCTGACTGTGGGAACTGTGCTGTTATTTTAAGAGACTTGATCAGTGAAAAATCCAAATTATACCATAATATTCATTGTGAGTACTACCATTTTATATTTAATTTAAACTCAGCAGGCCCCATAAAGCCAAGTCACTTTTCTATTCTTTCTCTATGGTCATGAATTAGAATATTTTTACTTTCCTCAAGTTTCTAAACTATGTTTCAAAACTCTGTTTTTGAATGAAACACCTATCTCTCACTCTCTGATTTCTCTTCACCTTCAAAATTTCTCTTCATCTTCATCCAATCTTACTTTTTCCAGTCTGTTTCAGAAAAAGAATCATTTTTTTTTTCTCAAGGTCAACTTTCCATCTGTTTTTTTTCCTGAAGCATGTAAGAGAAACTATAGAGGAACACATGGGATGGCAAAGGATTTTTATTTAATGTATTGGTTTACTAGACACTTGTCCTACTTTATTTGGTGATGATGTAATTAATATAGAGTTTGAAAAGCTCTTTTAAAATATTGTTTGTATCGTATCTTTCTGCCTTCAGTGGAATATATTGTTTTTGTTATTAAATTGTTGTATTAATCAAATATAAAGTAGATTTGCTTTGTTTTACTCAGAAAGACTCGTTGTGGTGGCTGAACACTGTGAACGGAGTCTGGAAGACTTGCTTCGAGAAAGGAAACCTGTGAGGTACTGTGTAATATAGCACAACAATTAAATGAATATTAAGACACTTAAATTAAAAGCATAAACTGACAAACAGGCATTTTAACTGGAAATTTCAGGGCTTTGGTTTCTTGTGTTACTTGTTTAATGATTTAATCTAGATACAAATTCTCATTTTGGGAAATTTAAAGCACAAGCTATAGAAAAATTCAGTATTGAGATTTTCCAGTGTTTGACGTTCATGAGATAAGCATTCTCCAAAGTACTTGACAAGTAATTCCTCAAGAGAATATACACACACTGAAGTCTTCCTAGTACTGAACATTTACTAGCTAATAGTTATTTTCCTGAAAGGGAACACGGTGACTTTTCACTGTATACTGGTATTCCTATTGATATAGTAAACTGTTTTAAGCAAAGACCATATTGAGGAGTAGGAGAAGTAACTATCATGACTTCGTAGAATTTAATGATGCAGTTCAAATCCAAGTATTTCAATAACTCAACAAATTTACTTTCTATATCTTGGCAAAAAGTGAATGTGGTCTAATTGTTTGTAACATACATACATTAAATAAGTGTTTTATACATTTTCTGAAATTATCCTAAAACTATCAAAATCTTGCTTTGGTTTAAGAAGTCGCATAAAACCAATAAAAACTACTTGCTATAAGTATTTATGGTATTGGAATGGTCCATTCCATTTTTTTTTAAGATTTTATTTATTTGAAAGGCAGGGTTACAGAGAGAAAGGGAGAGACAGAGAGCTCTTCTATTTGGTGATTCACTCTCTAAATGACCACAATGGCTGGGGCTGTGCCAGGCAGAAACCAGGAGCCTGGAACTCCATTGTGGTCTACCATATGGGTGACAGGGCCCAAATACAAGGGCCTGCTTCCACTCCCTTCCTAGGCACATTAGTAGGGACCTAGATTGGAAGTAGAACAACCAAGACTCAAACTGGCATTCACATAAGATGCTGGCATCATAGGCAGTGACTTAACCCAGTGTGTTACAATGCTGGCCACTAAAAGAATATTCTTTCTCTCACTGTGTAAAACTTTTTCATCATCACAATATTCTAGATGAATATAAATCTAATTATTCTTTACTCACTGTTTCAGATTTATAAGCCATTGCTGCTAAAAATTCTCTATGAAAGTTATTTGGCATCAACATTGGAAACCAATTGTAGCTACAATTGATTGTTATCTAAGAAAAAATATTTTAACTAAGCCTAGGTTAAATTTGTGCAAACACTTACAATGCAGTGTATATGATGAAAAAGTCACTAACTAGCTAAGCAATCTTGGACTAGTCTCTTAATGATTATCCTTATCTGTAAAACAAGTAGTTTTATTTGATTTAATTCTAAAGCAAATTATTCTCAACTTGACATTTTATTTAAAAATCATATATCTGATAATGTGTTGATACCTTATTTTTATAAGTATACATTGTTTTATTATGCTAATATATTAGCTAACTATTGCTCCTTATCTATATACTAGATTTCTTGACAAGAGTCCATGGCACATCTAAGTGTAAAATTTTAGTACTGTAACTTAATAATTAAATTTTAGAAGCATCTATTTTATGATATACCAATTGCACTCCTAGGAATAGGGCCTCTTTAAATGTTGTACACTAGGTGCCTCACTCTAATCCCAGCCCTGCCTATGTTTTTAACCACAAGAACAGAAAAATACATGTCCACTACAAGGCTTTGCATAGGATTGGTCCCAGAAACATTCATATTAGCTCCAAACTAGGAAGAACTCAAACATCCATCAATGGGAAAACTGATAAATCATGGTATTCTAATTGATAAAAAAGAATGACATAACACATGGATGAAACTTAAAAAGGTTATGAACAATGTACACCAAAGATGTAAACATTATTTACACATAAGTAAAATACCTCAATTTAACAAACACCTGTTGAGTTATTACTTGGTTTGAGTTCTGAATTGCTTATGTAGAAACATGTCATTAAAGGAGATGTTTATTCATTGGATTACATTGCCTTCTTTGCATTTCTTGGTTTTTAAAATAAATAGTATATATTAGTTATTGTTTAACAAATTACATCAATACTCAGTGACTTAAAGCTGCAATGAACATTTATTATCTTATATAACTTCTCTGGGTTTGGAATTCCGGATGGATTAGCTCAGTAGTTCTAGCTCAGTGTCTCACAAGGTTGCAGACCTCTGAAAGTTTGACAGGAGATGGGTGATCTGTCCCAAGAAGTTTTTTCTCATAATAAGGTGCCAGTTTTGGATGGGAGGCATTAGCTCTTCCTTTTGCTGAGGTCTTTTCCACGGGAATCTTGATTGGTGGTTGGCTTCTCTTAAGAGTGAGCAATCTGAGAGAAGAAAGCAAAGTAGAAGCTGCAATGTGTTTTGTGACCTAGCCTCAAAAAGTTCACATTGTCATTTCTACAGAGTCCTATTGGTTTCACAGGCCATTAACTCAATTCAAGTGTATGAGGAAACTAAAGAATGTGAATCTTAGGAATCAGGAGTCATTTGAGACCATCTTGAAGGCTGGCTACCTCAGAAGTCTTAGGCACAGAGGAGTGAGTTGCTAAAACAACATTAACACTAACTGAATTTGAAGTTCCTAAAATTATTCAGTATTCATTTACAGTATTTAAGGCAGAAGAAAGAAATGAGTTCACAATATGAAGAGATGGTAGAGTGCTAAAAGAATATCCAGAAATACCAGGATAGAATGTGGTCTTCATGGGCAGTACTCTGTGATAGTCAGCATTACTCTACATCCTGAAAATTGATACAACTTATGGTCTTGTGCTTTCAGCAGTCCCAGAGGAGTCTGTAGCTACAACTAGAGTAGTCTTCTGATCATCAGGATGATGGGATCTCTAGAATGTTTCTTCTGATTTCCACATTTTACTATCTGCCTGTATGTCCTTCCTTTGCCTATTTAAAAACAAACTAACGGGGCCAGTGTCGTGGCTCACTTGGTTAATCCTCCACCTGTGGCACTGGCATCCCATATGGGTACCAAGTTCTAGTCCCGGTTGCTCCTCTTCCAGTCCAGCTCTCTGCTGTGGCCTGGGAGGGCAGTGGAGGATAGCCCAGATGCTTGGGCCCCTGCACCCACATGGGAGACCAGGAGGAAGCTCCTGGCTTCGGATCAGTGCAGCGTGCCGGCTGCAGTGGTCATTTGGGGAGTGAACCAATGGACGGAAGACCTTTCTCTCTGTCTCTCTCTTTCACTGTCTAGCTCTACCTGTCAAATAAAAAAATAAATAAATAAACCCCACAAAACGGTGAGCAAAAAAAAAGGAAGTTCGTGACTCAGAAGACAAATTTTTGTCATTTTTCCTTAAATCTACCCTTTTTTCCTTTTTTTATAAGGCTACAGTTGATATTGTTTTGCTGATAAGATTTTATACAATATCTCATGAAAAGTTTGTGTCATTCTTTTTTAAAATATTTTTATTATTTGAAGGAGAGAGAGGGAGAGACAGAGCGAAAATGAGAATGAGTGTGAGGGATACAGAGGGAGCTCTTCCATCTGCTAATTCATTCCCCAAAAAGCTACAACATCCAGGTCTGGGCTAGTCTGAAGCCAGAACCAGGAACACCATCCTGGTCTCTGACATGGGTAGCCGAGGTCCAAGCATTTGGTCCATCTTCCACTGCCTTTCCTGGCTCATTAGCAGGAAGCTGAATCAGACATGCAGTAACCGAGACTCAACTGGCACTCTGTTATGGGGTGCTGGCAATATAAGGTGTTGCTTAGCCCACTGCAACACATCAATGGCCCATTGTCATTCCTTTTTATCTTTGTTTTAGAGAAGAATCTCATAGTGATGAATAATATTTTTCACAGTAAAAAGATGCCACCATTTTTCAATGCCTTTGGGTTTGTTTGCATAAGAGTATTATAGAAGGAAGCACATTCTTTGCAAATATATATGAACATGAGTAGAATGAAGCACAAAACTCATGTTGTCTTTCATGACACTTAAGTTTTATAATATTCTTTTTTTATTTATTTTACACAGAATGTAAAGGAATCTTTTCAGGTCTTTGTGATTTCTTCAAGTGAGATGTATTTAAATCTTTCTGTGATGATTCTGGTAATAGACTAAAATTTAATATATTACATGCACATTTTGGAATATAACATTCAGTAGTTACTGTCTTTGAGTAGAAATGATTCTATCCAGTTTATTTCTATGTTTTTTTTTATTTTTATTTTTTGCCAGGTAGTGTTAGACAGTGAGAGAGACAGAGAGAGTTATAGACAGTGACAGAGAGACAAAGAGAAAAGTCTTCCTTCTGTTGCTTCACTCCCCTAATGGCCGCTACGGCTGGCTCTGCGCCGATCCGAAGCCAGGAGCCGGGTACTTCCTCCTGGTCTCCTCTGCGGGTGCAGGGACCCAAACACTTGGGCCATCCTCCACTGCCTTCCCAGGCCACAGCAGAGAGCTGGACTGGAAGAGGAGCAACCGGGACTAGTACCGGCACCCCAGTCAGGACTAGAACTCAGAGTGCTGACACCACAGGCGGAGGATTAGCCAAGTGAGCCAAGGTGCCGGCCCCAAGTTTTTATCTGATCCATCCATCTAAGTTTTGTTGAGAACTTTCCCACATATTTGGATTACATTAGTCTCTAATAGCAGAGCAAGTTTCATGTGCAAAGTTGATGTACTGCAATTTTAATTCATTCTTTAACCTATTTAAGGAAAATGAGAAAATGGTCTTATAAATTAGTTCTTCCTTTACTGCCAAAAGTAAGCTGTCTGCACCTGTAAAAAGGCTGATGCAAAGTAAACAGGAAATCTTCTATTTAGATGGGATTGCAATATGAGACCCATCTGTCTATAACTGTTGTAAAACTCTAAGCTGCCAGTTGTCTGGTAGTTGTTCACAATAGATTTTCTAAAAATAAACATCATTCCAGATATATATTTTACTTGCTTTAATTTTTGGAAAAAAAATCTGTGTTGAATTGATGGGACAGGGAATATGGAAATGAAAATTAGAGATTAAAATACTAAATGTTTTCGTGCATATTTACTATCAGACTAAAAAATATTGTACTGCAATATCAGAGTAATACTTTGCATTGCTAATATTTATAACTTAAGATTCTCATGAAGTGTCAGATCTCACTAGACAATCAAGTATTGGAGCTGGTTCTGTGGAGTAGTAGGTTAAGCCTCTGCCTGCGGCACTGGCATCCCATATGGGTGCCAGTTCGAGTCCAGACTGCTCCACTTCCAATCCAGCTCCCTGTTGGACTGGGAAAGCAGCAGAAGATGGCCTAAGTGCTTGGGCTCCTGCACTCAAGTAGAGGACCCAGAAGAGGCTTCTGGATCCTAGCTTCACATCTGCCCAGCTGCTGCCATTGTAGTCATTTGGTGAGTGAACCAGCAAATGGAAGACCTCTGTCTCTCCCTCTATCTGTAACTCTGCCTCTCAAGTAAATAATAGATCTTTTATTAAAAAAAAGTGATTATTGAGTATTATCTTTCTTTATAGTTTAATATCCATAAAATTCATTAGAGAATTTGTGTTATCCAAACAAAAACTAGTATTTGTGCGGTGAACTTGAGTCCATTCAGGCTTGAATATAAGGATTTAATTTTGGCAGAGAGTTGCAATGTTTCCAGTGGCTTTTATATGTTACCTGGCCAAGGTTCTGTGTGTCAACTTTTATATCTACTTTTGATTAAATTTTCAAAATTACATTTTGGAAGCAGAGACATGGAATTAAACTCCTATCTCCAATAGGATTTTTTTTTTAAAAGCACAGCATTTGAAAGATTAGTTTGAAGTCATCTCCTAAGTTGTGCCTGTGCACCTACTTAACTGTTTCCTTTAAAGCCAGATTCAAGAGACTGAAAAGTGGGGAAATGTAGAGCTCAACTCTTTAAATATTTTCCAGTGAGTTTTTAAAAAGAGATTATACCTTCTTCACTTCTATTAAAGCAAACCTGAGGGAATGGTTTGTCTTTTAAGTCTAGGTGCTATATGGAAAGTGTGTCCCTGTTGTGTAGTATTATGTAGTCAGGGCACATACTTTTGCTTATTCTTTTTTTTTTTTTTAAACTTTTATTTAATGCATATAAATTTCCAAAGTACGACTTATGGATTACAATGGCTTCCCCCCCATACCGTCCCTCCCACCCACAACCCTCCCCTTTCCCACTCCCTCTCCCCTTCCATTCACATCAAGATTCATTTTCGATTATCTTAATATACAGAAGATCAGCTTAGTATACATTAAGTATGGATTTCAACAGTTTGTTCCCACACAGAAACATAAAGTGAAAAATAATAGATGATTTTTTTAAATGATGATGAAATCAGAGCAGACCTATTGTCATGTTTAATCCCAGTGAGAGTCAAGTTGGGAATTGATAATTTCTTTTTTTTTTTTTTTTTTACAGAGGATCAGTTTAGTATGCATTAAGTAAGGATTTCAACAGTTTGCACCCCCATAGAAACACAAAGTGAAATATATTGTTTGAGTACTCGTTATAGCATTAAATCTCAATGTACAGCACATTAAGGATAGAGATCCTACATGAGGAGTAAGTGCACAGTGACTCCTGTTGTTGACTTTACCAATTGACACTCCTGTCTATGGCATCAGTAATCTCCCTATGCTCCAGTCATGAGTTTCCAAGGCTATGGAAGCCCTCTGAGTTCTCCGACTCTTATCTTGTTTAGACAAGGTCATAGTCAAAGTGGAGGTTCTCTCCTCCCTTCAGAGAAAGGTACCTCCTTCTTTGATGACCTGTTCTTTCCACTGGGATCTCACTCGCAGAGATCTTTTGCCAGAGTGTCTTGGCTTTCCATGCCTGAAATACTCTCATGGGCTTTTCAGCCAGCTCCGAATGCCTTTAGGGCTGATTCTGAGGCCAGAGTGCTATTTAGGACATCTGCCATTCTATGAGTCTGCTGAGTATCTCACTTCCCATGTTGGATCACTCTCCCCTTTATTTACTCCATCAGTTAGCGTTAGCAGGTACTAGACTTGTCTATGTGCTCCCTTTGACTCCCAGTCCCTTCACCATGACCAACTGTGAACTGAAACTGATCACCTGGAACAGTGAGATGGCATTGGTACATGCCACCTCGATGGGATTGAATTGGAATCCCCTGGTATGCTTCCAACTCCACCACTTGGGGCAAGTCAGCCTGAGCATGTCCCAAATTATACATCTCTTCCCTCTCCCATTCCCACCACCATGTTCAACAGGGATCACATTTCAGTTAATTTTCAACACTTAAGAATAACTGTGCTTATTCTATAAAAGTACCAGCAATGCAGTTCATAGTCAGATACTCAACAGAGTTTTGGCAATTGCTGTAGAGTTTCTACATTATCCTGAAATTTGCAAGTGAACGCAGAGTGGATAGTGAAGGCATGTTTCTTTAATAAAATGTAGTTTTTCACATGTTTTTAGAGTTACGGTTTTGAAAATTTACCAGAATACCATCAGCAATGCAGAGGTTATACATGGATGCTCTGATGGGAAGCAGACGGTGTCTGCAGCTGTTTACTAGCTTGATGGAAAACATGGTATGACTTACTCGGTTGAATAAGTTTTAGTTGCCCCTGTTAAAACATTACCTGCTCACTGAATGAGATATTCCAAGGAATTTGGACACATTCTGGAATGTGGTCCAAGGTTGAATAATGAGCCACTGGTTATTGTCATCCGAAATAGGTAGCAGATATTATTTTAGGACATAAGCTGATGGTGGAAATTAAGGCTCTCATACTTTTTTTTTCATGCCATTTGAAATTATGGTAGTATGGTCATGTAAATTAGAGTCTTATATCCTGATCTATATTTTCCTACCTATCTTGCCTGCTTTGTTTAAAGAAGGAAAATAATATCAAAAAGTGCCCTTCATGCAAGCTTGGAATATTTTTTTTAAGATTTGTTTATTTAAGATGCAGAGTCACAGAGAGTGGGAGACACACACACACACACACACACACAGAGAGAGAGGAGAGAGGTAAGAAGAAAGAGAGAGGAGAGAGATCTTCCATCCACTGGTTCACTCCCCAAATGGCTACAACCACTGGAGCTGTGCTGATCTGAAGCCAGGAGCCTACTCTGAGTCTCAGATGGGTGCAGGGGCCCAAGTACTTGGGCCATCGTCTGTTGCATTTAAAGGCAAGAGCAGGGAACTAGATTGGAAATGGAGCAGCCAGGATCCAAACCATTGCCCAGATGGGGTGGTGGTGCCGCAGGTAGAGGCCTAACCTACTACAATGTAGCACTGGCCCCAGCTTTGGACTCTTGGGCAATCTTTTGCCTCTGCTTCTGTTGCACTATTGGTTCCTAGTATAGTATTTTTAATACAACCTTAGTAATAATTCCCATGTCTCTAGTGTCTTCTACTTTCTATAATTTATGCTTTTGCAAACAGCTTGACTATTTCATTGAAGTATTCTCTTAACTGTTCTTGACTTTTCAGTTTCTAGCTGCTTTTATTTTCCCTGCTATATTAAACTACATAAAGATCAGTATGTTCCGCTGGCGCCGCGGCTCACTAGGCTAATCCTCCGCCTGCGGCGCCAGCACCCTGGGTTCTAGTCCCGGTCGGGGCACCGGATTCTGTCCTGGTTGCTCCTCTTCCAGTCCAGCTCTGCTGTGACCTGGGAAGGCAGTGGAGGATGGCCCAAGTGCTTGGGCCCTGCACCTGCATGGGAGACCAGGAGAAGGCACCTGGCTCCTGGCTCAGATCAGCGCAGCACGCCGGCTGTAGCGGCCATTTGGGGGGTGAACCAACAGAAGGAAGCCCTTTCTCTCTGTCTCTCTCTCTCACTGTCTAACTCTGCCTGTCAAAAAAAAAAAAAAAAAATCAGTATGTTCTCTGATCAAAAATAATTTGGTGGCTTCTGTTTTTTTCTGAAGAAAATACATTCTATAAGATCTTCAATATAACTCTCTGGGTGATTTGCAAATATGTTAAATTGTGCCAATATTTTTTATTGTTACCAGTGAATAGTTGAAGAAATTGAGTACCAGTGGACTGAAATATTCCTTGAGCACTAAGTATTGCCTGTTCTCCCTACAGTATTATCTACAATCTTTAGCACAATATGTAGCATTTATTCTAAAATTAATATTCTTTTCTCTGTCTCCTTTTGTACTCTTCCTCTCAACCAAAGCAAAATTACATTCCTCCTCCAAATTTGTATTACATTTTGTCTACCTAGTTGTAAGGTATGTGTCCCCATTGAGTTATAATTGTTTCCTTGCAAATATAGAATTAAGGAAGGAATGGTTTGTCTTCCCTAGTTAACCTTTTTGATACACATACATAATTAAATTAGTTAATTTATTTTTCTATCTCTTTCATTCTTAGCATAAAAATTTGCATACAATAAATGTTTTGGTTAATGAACTCTTTTTAAGCTTTATTTATTGACTTGAGAAGCATAATTACAGAAAGAGAGAGGGAGAGACAGAGAGACACTTGGGCCATCCTCCACTGCTTTCCCAGGCCATCAGCAGGGAGCTGAATTGGAAGCAGAGCAGCCGGGAGTCCAATTGGCACCCATATGGGATGCTGGCACTGCAGGTGGACGCTTAACCCACTACACCACAGCTCTGGCCCCTGAACTATTGAATTAATTATATTTTTATTTTAGTCATGCAGTTTAAATTATATTGTCTACTATATTGCTTTTCATCAAGTGCTATAGTTTTGTTTCACAAACAAATGAATTTTGGCGAAAGGATGATACAAATATGATCTTCGTACTTTATTTTAAATTTTCCTGGAAGTGTTTTTTAAAATGGAATAGTTTTCACAGTTAGAGGAAACAAAATGTCTTTTCTTTTTCATGGCTCTGAGGAATAATCTATTTCTAAGCTATCTTCAACACCAGCAATGGAGAATTTCTTACACATCACACATTTCACTCATGCCTTGAATTTCTCTTATTTCCTCTATTTCTGAATCCTAGACTCAAATTTTAAAGAGTCATGTGAGCTAAGACCCTCTCAGATCATCCCCATTCTTAAATTCAAGTGCTTCATAGTGTAATTACATCGTGTGAGTAAAATCCATCATATTTATAGTATTGAGGATTTTTCAAAGTGTGTACATCAGGGACCAGGGATCTTGGAAGCCATCCTAGAATTGCACCTACCACGGTTTGGTTAGTAAAAATTTGGGAAACTGTTTGAGGCCTCTTTCATAATAGTAAGTCATAGTAGTTGAAGTGGTGGGAACCGTGGTGTTATGGGTTCCTAATACCACGCAACATACCCATTTATTTGCTAAGAACTTTAAGGTACTCTGAAGTCATTATGCTGATAGTTACACTGCATTATGGCAAAAGAATACGAAAAGAAAACTAGTGAAAGGAAAAGGCTTATGGAGGAAAGTATGGAAGAAATCAGGCTCAAGATTCCCAGAGTCGCCCTCCAGGACATAGTTGCTTAGTTTTTCCAGCAAATATCTCTAACCACACATTCAAGTTGTTGGCTGTTAGAGACGCCTGCCTTAACCTGGGTGTGAAGGGTTTTCATTGGGGGTGGGTCACATAGGCAAATAGTACCTGTCTGTGTGATCGATGTTACTGAAGTTCAGACCCCTAGAAAGTAGGCATTCAATATAAATCACAATGTTTGCACAAATTTTCTAAGCAAGCTGGTAGAGTATGATTGAAAACTTCAAGGGCGCAAACAGCTTTATCAAAACATTCCAAGAACACAACTCCCAGGAGCTTGTCAAGCACTCTCCAGGAACACATAATTCTTAGGGATGAGCAATATTTGATGACTGGTGAGATTTCTTTTTGAGGCGCATGAAAGTAGATTTTTACAGCTGCTTCTAGCAACTCATGATGTTATGACTTTATAAATGAATGGTTGTTGATCTTGTTCAGTTATGATTTAGATAAAGACAGTTTTGCTTTTTCTTTCACATTTTTGTATTAATTTTCTATTGGCTGCTGTAACGTTGCCACAGATTTAGGAGCATAACGCAATACACATTTTTCCATCGCTTAGTTCTGTGGGTCAGAAAGTTCAGTAAGCTTGGCTGGTTTGTCTGCTTCGGGGCTAACATGGCTGAAATCAAGGCATTGACAGGGCTACCAACCCTAGAGGTTCTGTGGGGAAATCTATTTCCAGGCATACTCAGATGGTTGGTATAAACATGCAGTTGCAGGATTGACATATCTGTTTCCTAGCTGGCTGTTGAGCAGGAGTGATTGACTTACAGAGGTACGAGCACACCTTGGTTTGTGGCCTCATTTCTTCATCTTCAGAGCTAGCAGCAGCAGATTTTGTCCTTCTCATGCTTTGAATCTTTTTTTCCTGCTGTCCTCTCTGACTGTTCTGCTTTACTTTTTTATATTTGGATGTAAGAGACTATGTGATTACATTAGGCCCAGCTGGATCATTTAGAGTACCCTCCCTTTGATAAGGTTAGCTGATTAACAACCTTAATTCCATCTACAGAGTCTTTTCTAAGCGGTACTTAGACTAGTGATTAAATAATAAAAGGGCAAGACTCTTGGGAGGACATCTTTAGAATTCTGCCTATCATATTCTTTATACAAATAAGTACTGAAGTTTTTCTTCACTGAAATCTAAATTTCATGTTGTTAATTACGCTTCAATTTCTATAGCATACTGAAATGATAGCAGTTCTAATCCTTTCAATAATTAGGAGCATATTTAACCTCTTTATTGATATAAGAAATATTTCTTTCTCCTTAAGCTGCTACTTATCTTCAAGGGGGAAAAAGCCTAAATTTAATAGGGTTTCAATTCAAACCTTTTTGTGCGCTATTTCCCAGAATAATTAAAGTAAACTGTGTTTATTAAAATCTTTCTTGAAGATCTGGAACTACCTTGGTTGCAGAAAACAATGGTTAGTGAATGTTTGAATATGTTGATAGAAAATACTAACCATTTTACATACTCTGATAAGCCAAATACTCTTTCAACTGGAATTTTTACTGAAATATTAGATATTTTGAATTTGAAAAGGAATTAGATTAAGGACTACAGTGAGGTAGAAGAGACAGGGTTTGAGATGGGCAATATAGGTAACAGACTGTAAATTCATTTGCATGCAGATACACAGTGTAAATGAAGTGAACTGACCTAGCACTGTGTTAACCTGGAAAGCATGAATCACATTGAAATAGCTACGTTAATGCCCAACTCCTTTCTCTTGTTGAGATGTGAGAATATAAATTGGTGTTAAGTATATCTTTTAGATTTTCAAAAGAACTAAGAATCTGGTTTCTTAAACAAAATCTCTAAATTTCTAAATGTTGTTGAATAATTTAAAGTTTTAAAAACCATGATCTAAACAAAACAAAACAGGCAGAATTGGGCTAATAGGCAAACAGTATGCAACTATCTGATAAAAGATGTTATCAGTGAAGGAAGGTAATATTTGTTTTGTCTGAATTAAATGGATGAAATGAAAAGCATTTGGTGTTTATTAAGAATCATTTGCTTATTTTAACACATTGGAAGGAGAAAGTAAAATGTCTGCACTCGCAATTTTTCCAGGAAGCTGAGAGATTACATATCCTTGAAAGAATAATTTTTAATAGAATGATCTGACAATGATAGGTGTCATCTGTGCTGGAAATTATTTTCACCTATGAAAACTTTCAGTTAGAAAAATCATCTGATTTTAATTTAGCTGCAATGCTTTTCCTTTTAACTAATTCCTTCAGTAAGTGAGAAATTTTCAATGAACTAACTCAGGTAAGAGATCTATGCTTAGGAGTTGCACTGACTTCAAGGGAACTCTGAATTTTATTTTGTGGTATTGTCTAAATACATAAATGAGAAAAACCAAAAAACAATAATGAAGTTAATCAGTATAATTTCCTATTGGGAAGTCTTCGGAGAGCAGAAACTGCTGAGTTAATAAATAAGATGTTAATTTAAAGGGACTATAATTAAATAAGCACTTGAAGTCAGGCTAACCAGAGAGGCTCAGAGGTTTGTTGTTTTGTTTTTACATTTTAGCCATAATTTGGTGTTTGTTCCTTTAGTTATATATCACAGTAGGGATTATAATTTGCATCCTTAATTTATCAGTCTTCCATGAGTTAATATTACGCCACTTCACATATAATGTAGGAACATTCTAACAGTATTCTTCCAATTCCTCTCCTCCATCTTTTGGCTATTGTTACACACTTTACATTTTATATTTAATTTTACGTATATTATAAATCTAATTTTATGTTGTTATTGTTTCTACTTGAGATGGCTTCCTTAAAGACCTTAAGAAATGAGGGAAAAATTATTTTACATTCTACTCTGTATTTACCATTTCCTGAGCTCTTTATTCCTTTTTTTGATCCAAATTCCGTCTGGTATCATTTTCTTTCAGCCTGAAAAACATCCTACTCAGATGCCAATAAACTTAAAAATTTTGGTCACCTGAAAATGTCTTCATATCATCTTGATTTTTTTCTTGGCTAGCATTTTATAACTCAAACATGGCACAGTTGAAAGAATTGTACACTGTACCTAGATTCCAAATTAACATTTGCTATCTTTGCTTTATCATGTATCTATATAGCCTTCAACTCATTAATTTATCTTATCATTTTGACGCATTTTAAATTAAGTTGCAGATATGAATACACTTCATCCCTAAATATTCCAACAGGTGTATTATTAACTGGAGTGGCAATATGTGTTTATGTTTTACTTTTAGGTAAAATTTCAATTCAGTGAAGTATAAAAATTTTTAGGTGTGCCATTTGACGAATTTTAAGAGCTATATTCACAAATGTAACTCAACTACATACGAGGGGCCTTCAAAAGTTCAAAGAAAATACACATTATGAAAAAATTAAGCATAGATTTAAAAAATCTCTGCATCAAAATATACTTATTTTTACTCCATTTTTCCACAGACTTCTTAAAGTACCTCTGTGATAAGAATAGATCACCACCATCAAACTAGAAATTTCCCTATGTTCCTTCCCAGTAAATCTGTTCCGCTTCACTCCCACAATGGGCAACCACATTTCTTATTTTTTCATCTCAGGTTAGTTTTGCTTATTGTAGCACTTTATACAATTCTGCCATACATCTTCTTATGCAAGAGTTCTTTTATTCAGCACAATGTCTTTGAGTCTCCCTTGTGGTTTCACATATTTTAGCCTATTCCTTTTTTTTATTTCTCTGGTATATTCCATTTTATGAATATACCATAGTTTTGCAGTTTTTATTGGTAAACTCTTGGTCTGTTTCCAAGGTTTTTGGCTATTATGGCTATAGCTGTTATGAGTGTTCTTGTAAATCTTTTTTTCTGGCCATATATTTTCATTTTTCTTGAGTAAATAGTAGGTATATCATTGATGAGTTATAGGGTTGGTATATCATTAAATTATGGAATACCACCAGACCTTATCTAGATTATTCTGCCTTTTACATTCCAGCCAACAATATAAGAGAGTTTTAGTTCTTCATCATTCTCCCTAGCAATTGGTATTTTTAGCCTTTAATTTTAGCCATGGTGAATTTTACTGAGTAAAAATTGTCGTCTTGTAGATTTAATTTGCATTCCACTTTAATATGCTTATTGGAAATTCATATCATAATATACAAAAAAAGGAATTTGTGTTTCTTTTAAAAAACATACCATGTGATTCTATCATGTAATGAAATGACAATATCATGGAAGCCAAGAGCATATTATTGTTGTCAGGAGTGAAGTAGATTTCAGGACTTGAAGAAAGTGAGTTTTGACTATTAAAAGGTGCAAAGATGTCTTTGTGGCAGTGAAAATATCCTAGAGCTTGACTGTATTGGGGTTAATATACTGATTGTCACATTGTAGAATGGTTCTGCAAGATGTTACCCTGGAGAAAACTGTGTAAAAGGTACCTGGATCTGTATTATATCTTGCATGTGAATCCACAATTATCTCAGGATAATTTTTTAAATTGTTATGCTAAAATGAAAGAAGCCTGACACACAAAGCCAAATATTGTATGATTTTATTTGTGTGATGACATCAGCATGTCATTATGTGGGTACTAGTTCAAGTCCTGAATGTCCCACTTCTTATCCAGTACCCTGCTAATGGCTTGAGAACAGCAGCAGAGGGAGGTCCAAGTGTTTGGGCCCCTGCAACCTATATGGGAGACCAGAAAGAAGCTCCTGGCTCCTGGCTTCTATGTGATCCAGCCTTGGCCATTGCAGCCTTCTGGGGAGTGAACTAGCATATGGAAGACGTCTCTCTCCCTCTCTATAGCTCTGACTTTCCAATAAAAATAAATATTTTTTAAAAAAATTGACTTAAAGCTAAACTAAAATGAAAAACATAACATTTTAAAATAATTTTATTTTACTTAATAATTTAAAAATTGTTTTCCTCTCCTAATAAGGCTATCTGAATATTTTTCACTAATTTTGAAAAGAATCTGGGTTTAATACTTTCTCTTACAGCAATCCAAAGTCATACTCTGTGTTCAGGGCATCCTTTTATACTCTGGTGTTCATGAATGTCAGGGTTTATCAGAACTAACATATTTGTCAGCTATGCTACTTTTCACTTATGCTTGCATTATAGTATCATCTTCACTTCCCATTTTGTTTTAGTTTGGAGAGGGAAGAGTGGGGTGTAGATCTTTTATCCATGGCAATTCTATATGGTGGTCCCTAAATCCACTTATCTGGACTTTACTAGGTGACTTACAAATGAATAATTTCATGAAGGAAGCCTGCTGTCAACCCTTCTATTGATTGAAGATAGAAACCTTTCCCTTTGGATGCTTTCCTTACTTGATGTAACATATGGACTGAGTGGGAGTGTGTGGGTCACTTTCTGTGTTCAATTCTGCAATGCATATTTCTTATTTTAGGTCAACTGTTAGCATAAACATAATATTGCTAGCTATATCTCATTGGATATGTTAAATGTCTCTGACTGTATGCACCTAGAAGCTATAAAATTAAACTAGTGTAAAAGAAAACAGTTTGAAATCTTTACTTAGTATAGAGTTGATCTTCTGTATATAAAGATAATTAAAAATGAATCTTAATGAAGAATGGGATGGGAGAGGGAGTAGGAGGTGGGATAGTTTGGGGGTGGGAGGGCGAGTATGGAGGGACGAACTGCTATAATCCAAAAGTTGTACTTATGAAATTTATATTTATCAAAAGCTTTCTATAAAAAATAGAAATAAAAAAACAGTTATATTCCAGACACTTTGTGACTTACTAGAACATTATCAGTTCAGTCTGATAAGGTTATATTTAAGAGGAAGACATTTTTTAATGTATTTTTACTTATGAATTTATTGGTTGCTGATTTTTTGAATTCCTTATTCGAAGTATTAACTTTGTGAGATGTATCATTTGCAAATATTTTCTTCCATTGTGTTTGTTGTCTGTTCACTCTGGTTATTGTCTCCTTTGCTGTCCTCCTTAGCTTGATGTAATATCTATTTTTACTTTTGTTCTCTATGCTTTTTGGGGTCTTATCCTAAAAGGAATTGCCCATGCTATCCTCTTGAAGTGTTTCTGTAATGTTTTCTTCTAATAGTTTCAATTCTTCAAATTAGATCTTTGATCAATTTTCAAAAATTTTTATTGATAATTATATGTATTCATGAGCTACAGCACAATACTTCAGTACATGTGTATAATCTATACTGATCAAATCAGTATTCCTTTTAAAGTATTGTCCTTTTATTGTAGGCATATTTTGTATATTCTGTATGCACTATATACTATTTTTTATTTTTTTAAAAGATTTATTTATTTATTTGAAAGTCCACAGAGAGAAGGAGAGGCAGAGAGAGAAAAGTCTTTCATTCGCTGGTTCACTCCTCAGTTGGCCACAATGGCCAGAGCTGCACTGATCTGAAGCCAGGAGTCAGGATCTTCCTCTGAGTCTTCCACACAGGTGCAGGGGCCCAAGGATTTGGGCCATCTTCTGCTCTTCCAGGTCACAGCAGAGAGCTAGATTGGAAATAGAGCAGCTGGGTCTTGAACTGGCACCCATATGGGATACCTCACTGCAGGCGGCAGCTTTACCCACTATGCCACAGCACCAGCCCCGTGTACATATTTTTAATTATATTATTTCACAAATATTTGCTGGCAGCTTAGATTTCCTGTTTTGTTTTATTTATTTATTTATTTATGCATGCATGCATGCCAGGCAGAGTTAGAGAGAGGGAGAGAGGAAGAGAGAGTTAGAGAGAAAGGTCTTCCTTTCGTTGGTTCACTCCCCTAATGGCTGCTACAGCTGGCGCCGCACCGATCCGAAGCCAGGGTACTTCCTCCCGGTCTCCCATGCGGGTGCAGGGACCCAAGCACTTGGGCCATCCTCCCCTGCCCTCCCAGGCCACAGCAGAGAGCTGGACTGGGAGAGGAGCAACCGGGACTAGTACCTGGTGCCCCAACCAGGACTAGAACCCGGGGTGCTGGCGCCGCAGGTGGAGGATTAGCCAAGTGAGCCATGGCGCCGACCATCCTGTTTACTTTTTAAAATGTATCTTCATGAGAAACCAGCTCTGTGGCACAGTGTGTTAAGCAACATCAGCATTCCATAAGGGCACTGGTTTGAGTCACGGCTGCACTTCCCATCCAGCTCACTGATAATGTGCCTAGTAAGGCACCTAAGCACCAGAAGATGGTCCAAGTGCCTGGACCCTTACCACCCATGTTGGAGACCTGAATGAAGCTCCTGGCTATTGGCTTCATTGCATTCATTTGGGGAGTGAACTAGCAGATAGAAAATTGATCTCTCTCTGTCTCTCTCTCTCTCTAACTCTGCTTTCCTATCAATAAATATATCTTTTTAAAAAAAACCCTACATCTTCATGAGTAGAAATTATTCTTTATAATGAAGTCCCATAAAGTTTTAGCTTCTTTTGTATCTATTTGAGAACTGTTTTCCTACTTGCAAGTCATGAAGATACTCTCATATCATGTTTTCTTCTAGGAGCATTATAGTTTTACATTTTATGTAGGATCTATGATCTGTCTCATTTTAATATTTGTATATAATGTTCAGGTTAGTTTTTGCCATATGGATATCTAATCGGTCTAGCTTTGTTTGTTTAAAAGTCTTTCCTTTTCCTGTTGGATGGCTTTGGTGTTTTTATTGAAAATTAAATGGCCATGTAAATGTAGGTCTGTTTCTAGGCTGCATTGTTTTATTCATCTGTTTTTCTGTCCTCATGCCAGCACATACCATCTTGATTACTATAATTTTATAGTAAACCTTGAAGTCAACAAGTATAAGTTCTCCAGTTTTGTTGTTTTAGGATTGGTTTAGCTATTGTTGGCTGTTTGCATTTTAAGTTTTATGATACACTGCTCTGTTTCCAAAAATGTTTCTTAGCATTCTGATTGAGATTTGTTGGGTTGCTTTGGGAAAAGTTGAAATCTTCACAATATCAAATCTTCCAGTAGATTAACATATTTCTTCCTAGATTTTTAAATCTTACTTAATTTCTCCAGCAATATATCATAGTTTAACAAGAAATTTAGTGCTTGCTTTTCTTTAAATTTATTCCTATCATTTTTATAACTATAGTTAAAATTGTGTTTTCATGTCATTTTCCAATTGTTTGATGCTAGTAATATCTGTGTTTTATCATATCAACCATGCTTCTTGAAATCTTGCTAAATTATTATTTCAAATAGTTCTTTTGTAAATTCCTTAGGAACTTCTACGTAAACAACTATATCATCATTAAATAGAAATATGTTTTAATCATCTTCTTGTTGGAAATATTTCTGGTTTGTATTTATTTTTCTTGACCTATTTCACTAGATAAGGCCTCTACTACGATGATGAATGCAAGCATTGATTGGTCATCCTTTCTTGGCTTTTTGATATTAGTGGATAAATCTTAGGTATTTCATCATTGTGTATGATGTTAGCGGTAGTTTTTTTTTTTTTTTTTAAGAAAGCTTTTATTTAATGAATACAAATTTCATAGGTACAGCTTTAGGAATATAGTGGTTCTTCCCCCAATACTGGCCCTCCCACCCCCATCCCATTCTTCATTAAGATTCATTTTTAATTAACTTTAAATACAGAATACCAACTCTATACTAAGTAAAGATTTCAACAATTTGCACACACATATACACACACACAAAGTATTAAGTACTGTTTGAGAACAAGTTTTACATTAATTCTCATAGTATATCTCATTAAGGATAGAGGTCCTACATGGGGATTAAGTACACCCTGACTCCTATTGTTGATTTAACAATTAACACTCTTATTTATGACATCAATGATCACCCAAGGCTTTTGCCATGAGCTGCCAAGGCTATGGAAGCCTTTTGAGTCCACGAACATTGTCAGTATTTAGAAAGGGCCATAAGCAAAGTGGAAGTTCTCTTCTCTCTTCAGAGAAAAGTACATCCTTCTTTGATGGCCCCTTCTTTGCACTGGGGTCTCACAGAAATCCTTCATGTAGAACATTTTTTTGCCACAGTGTCTTGGCTCTCCATGCCTGAAATGCTCTCATGAGTTCTTCAGCCAGATCCAAATGCCTTAAGGGCTGATTCTGAGGTCAGAATGCTCTGTAGGGTGTTTGTCATTCTATGGGTCTGCTGTGTGGACCACTGTTCATGTTGTGACATTCCTTTTTAATTGTATCTGTTGTTATTACAAGATACCTAGAATTTTTTATGTGATCCCTTTGACACATAATCCTGTCTATATAATTCCACACTTATTGTGATCACTTTAATACATAAGATGGCATTAATGGGATTTGGAGTCTCAGGGCAAGTTTTTGGCTTTATCCATAGTGATAAGGCTATGGGAATCAGTGCTGAACTGTACACCTCATCCCTCTCTTATGGCCACTTTTTTATTGGGATCTATTTTCTTTTTCTTTTTCTTTTCTTTTCTTTTCTTTCTTTCTTTCTTTTTTTTTTTTTTTTTTTTTTGACAGGCAGAGTGGAGAGAGAGAGAGAGACAGAAAGGTCTTCCTTTTCCATTGGCTCACCCCCCAAATGGCCACTACAGCTGGCACACCGCGCCAATCCAAAGCCAGGAGCCAGGTGCTTCCTCCTGGTCTCCCATGCGGGTTCATGATTCCATGTCTTAGCTATTGTGAATTGAGCTGCAATAAGCATGGAGTTGCAGGTAACTCTTTTATTTGCTGATTTTATTTCCCTTGGGTTAATCAAGGAGTAGGATCGCTGGGTCATATGGTAGGACTATATTTGGATTTCTGGGGTATCTTTAAGCTGTCTTCCATAGTGGTTTTACCAGTTTGGATTCCACTAACAGTGGATTAGGGCACCTTCTTCCCCATATACTTGCTAGCATTTGTTGTTTGCTGATTTCTGTATGAAAGCCATTCTAAAGGTGGTTTTGATTTGCATTTCCCTGATGGCTAGTAATCTTGAGCATTTTTTCATGTGTCTTTTGGCCATTAAGAATTCCTCTATTTAGAAATGTCTGTTTAAGTCCTTTGCCCATTTCATGACTGGGTTGTTTTGTTGTTTAGTTTTTTTGATAACTTTATATTAATCCTTTATCAGTTGGATGGTTTACAAATAATTTCTTCCATTCTGTTGGTTGCCTCTCCACTTCCCTGACTGTTTCTTTTGCTGTACAGAAACTCAGTTTAGGGAGGTTATATGTGTTTAGGTTTCCCAGTTTGTCGGCATACAGCTCTTTGTAGTGATTTCCGATGATTCTTTTTATTTCTGTGGTGTCTTTTGTTATATTTTCTTTTTCCCACCACTAATTTTATTGATTTGGGTCTTCTCCCTTCTTTTTTTTGGTTAGTTGCACCAGTGGTGTGTTAATTTTGTTTATTTTTTCAAAAAAAAAAAAAAAAAACAGTTCTTCATTTTGCTGAGCTTTTGTATTTTTTTTTTGTTTCAGTTTTGTTGATTTCTTCTCTAATTTTAATTATTTCTGTTTTCTACTGGTTTTGGATTTGATTTGAAATTATTTTTCTAGATCCTTGAGGTACATAGATAGTTCATTTTTTTGGTGCCTTTCCAGTTTCTCAATGTAGGATCCAATTGTTATAAACTTTCCTCTTAACACTGCTTTTGCTGTATCTCACAAATTTTAGTATGTCATCTTCATTTGTTTCCAGAAATTTTTCGAGTTCTCTTTTGACTTCTTCTTTGACCCGTTGTTCATTCAGGAACATGTTTTTCTTTCTCCATGTTTTTGCATATGATGTAGAGATTCTTGAGTTGTTGACTTCCAGCTTCATTGTTTTGTTGTCCTTAATATGCATGGTATGAGGCCGGCGCGTACAGTTTATGGATTACAATGGCTTTTCCCCCCCATAACTTCCCTCCCACTCGCAACCCTCCCATCTCCTGCTCCCTCTCCCATTCCATTCACATCAAGATTCATTTTCGATTATCTTTATATACAGAAGATCAATTTAGTATATATTAAGTAAAGATTTCATCAGTTTGCCCCCACACAGAACACAAAGTGCAAAATACTGTTTGAGCACTAGTCATATCATTAATTCACATTGAACTACACACTAAGGACAGAGATCCTACATGGGGAGTAGGTGCACAGTGACTCCTGTTGTTGACTTAACAAATTGACACTCTTGTTTAAGGCGTCAGCAATCTCCCCAGGCTCTAGTCATGAGTTGCCAAGGCCATGGAAGCCCCCTGAGCTCGCCAACTTTGATCTTATTTCGACAAGGCCATAGTCAAAGTGGAAGTGGCTGAGATATTTTTAAATCATGAATGAGTATTGAATTTTTTCAAATTCTTTCCTGGGTATCTGTGAAGACTATGGTATGATTTTTCTCTTTCATTAAATATGTAAATTGTTTTGATTTTAATTCATAAATAATAAAATTCATTTATTAAAAATTCATTTTTGAAGTATAAAATTCAGTGATGTTTTAATACCTTCACAAAATTCTGTAGCCTTCACCACTAGCTAATTCCAGAACAATCTCATCACCTCAGAATAAATTAATAGTCCACTAGTTCACTCCCCAGATGTCTGCAACAGCCAGAGCTGAGCCAGACCCTAACAAGGACCCAGGAACTTTGTCTGAGTCTCCCTCATAGATGCAAGAGCCGAAGCACTTGGGCCTTCTGCTGTTTTCCTGGGTGTACTAGCATAGAGCTGGATTGAAAGTGGAGCAGCAAAAACTCAAATTGGCACTCATATGGGATCCTGGCATTACAGGTAGCAGCTTAACCCATTATACCACAATACTGGCCCCGTGTTTTATTTTAAGGTCATCAGTATCCTGTACAGGGCCAACAGAACATTGCTGAAATTTAATTCCTACTTGGTGTTATATTTTCCAACTTTATAAGTTAGGAAACTGAAGTGGGGAGAAGTCTGAACACTCTCCAAGCCTTGCAAATAACTGATAGAAACTCTTGAATTATGTCTGAACTTCAAAGTCAATTTATTGCATACTATTGAGATTTAGTTACATTCCAGATTTGTACTGTTAGATCGTGGTTTCCTGGTTTCTTTATATATTTTGTTCTTATCAAATTCTGCTATGAAGAAGAATTCTCTAGTATTTAATCTGGAATTCTAATTTCCTGAACTTATTGTATACCATTGAGATATAGTTATATTCCAGATTTATAGTGTTCAATTTTGATCACTTTGGAATAAAACTGAGTTATAAAAAATGTCTATTATCACCACATAGAGAAAGATAAAATGATATATTTTTAAATTTATGTATTTTTATTTGAAAGGCAGTGAGACAGAAACAGAGATCTTCTGTCCACATGTTTACTCACCAAATGCCTATAACAGCTGAGGCTGGCCTAGGACAAAACTAGGAGCCAGGAAATCAATCCATTTCTCCCACGTAGATGGCAGAGACCCAAGTACTTGAGCCATCATCCAGTGTCTTCCATGGTTCACAATATCAGGAAGCTGGAATCAGAAGCACAGACAGAACTTCAGTGAGGCATTGTGAGATGAGATATGAGCATCCCAGGTGGCATCGTAAGTGCTGTCAAATGCTTGCCCCTAATTTTTTTAAACTTACTAGAAAATAATCTTTATGTAGTAATTATCAACGCAACTTCCATTTCTAAATACCTGTGAAAAGTTAATTCTTAAGATTTAGTGGCCAGCGCCGCGGCTCACTAGGCTAATCTTCCGCCTTGCGGCGCCAGCACACTGGGTTCTAGTCCCAGTCGGGGTGCCGGATTCTGTCCCGGTTGCCCCTCTTCCAGGCCAGCTCTCTGCTGTGGCCAGGGAGTGCAGTGGAGGATGGCCCAAGTACTTGGGCCCTGCACCCCATGGGAGACCAGGAGAAGCACCTGGCTCCTGCCATCGGATCAGCGCAGTGCGCTGGCCGCAGCGCGCCAGCCGCAGCGACCATTGGAGGGTGAACCAATGGCAAAAGGAAGACCTTTCTCTCTGTCTCTCTCTCTCTCACTGTCCACTCTGCCTGTCAAAAAATTTAAAAAAAAAAAAAGATTTAGTGTAGATGGCTCTCTTTCCAGGCTAAAACATAAATACTGTGATATTTTTAACAAAACATTAAAATTTAGTAAGTGATAAGTGTCAAAATCCTCAAAAACATCAGCTCATCATTAAAATATCTCAAATTCTGAAGTCTAAACCAGTCAGTCTTGACAAGTTGCATATTCTTTGAGGTAATTTCTTGAAGTTATAAAAGGAGAGTGTCTTTAAAGATAACGCTATATACTATAGGTATAACATTGTGTGAACATTATTTATTAATAAATATTGTCTTTCTTTTCTCCATTTTTTAAGTCCCACAGTAGCTTGCTGTATTTAATTTGTGTTTCTTCTCCCTTAATATTTTACCTCAGGCTGATCCCAAGAAAGGAAAGTTTTAGGCCAAAAGGAAAATTTCTATGGGAGTAATCAGGTTTTATAAGGTGAAAGAACATCTTGAACTCATAGAATCTAGAAGTGTGTTTCCTCCCTTGGTCTGCTGACAGTATGGGTGTTTTGGCCTGTGCAATGGCCCTTAGAAATATTATGGATCTGAGGAAATAGCATGTATGGTTTTGGTTACCACCTATATATGAATGACTTCCAAATTTATCTCAGTAACGTTGACCTCTCATTCTTTCCTGGCCTGTATTTCTTAGACTCTGAATAACATCTCTTCTTGGAAACATTGCAAATATGTTAAACACACACACACACACACACACACACAAGAAAAGTAAAGAGAAAAAAAATCCAAATCGATGCTTTCAGGACAATAGGAATCTCTCTTAAAACTTTAGTTCCATTTAAAATTTTAGCCAGATTTTAAGAAGATTATTCTATTTCCCACACACCTTTGTTCTTGAATCTTCAGTAAATAAGACTGAGAGAGATGTGTTTATAAAATGAGTAGTTTCTGTTGCTAGACATTGTATGAATTTGAGCAGTTTATGTTTTCCTGGCTGACTGAAGGAATTTACATTTTCTCATATGAATGAATTTAACATTATTAGTGCATTGCTATAAAAATAAATATATTTCAAGCTGTTATTTCTTTAGTGGTAAAGAATTTAATTGGATTATTCTCTTATACCATTGTGTGGTAAATATCATTTGATATATCGAACATTTATTACTTGAAACATAATTATTAAACACCTACCTTATAAGCACTGTGATAAGCCTAGGTAGTCATAGTTGAATAAGTTAGTACTTACTTCAGGGTACATGCAATAGAGAAATTCATAGAGAAATAATTACCATAAAATTACTAAATCTTGGTGCCAGCACTGTGGCGTAATGGGTAAAGCCACTGCCTGTGAAGCCAGTTTCCCATATGGGTGCCAATTTGTGTCCTGGCTGCTCCACTTCCAGTCCAGCTCTCTCGGAGTGAACCAGCAGGTGGAAGATCTTTCTTTGTCTCTGTAACTCTGACTTTAAAAATAAATAAATAAATCTTTACAAAAATTTAATAAATCTTGCAACTGTGTATTGTCAGAATACAGGGCAGGAATTATATAGTAGGTGGTGGAGCTACTAGATGAGAAGCCACCAAGGTTCTTTGTAAAACATTGAAATGATAGAACAAATGTAAAATAAAGAAAGATGTGGAAAGGGGGCTTGCTGTGTGAGATAAGAGAAGAGCCTTAGAAAATGGGGACCTCAAGTTCTTGAGGTAAAATAATGGGGAACAGGGGCCCGAACTGTGGCATAGCAGGTAATGCTGCTGCCTGCAGTGCTGGCATCCCATGTGGGCAACGATTTGAGTCCCGGCTCCTCCACTTCTGATCCAGCTTTCTGCTAAGGCCTGGAAAAGCAGTAGAAAATGGCCCAAGTTTTTGGGCCCCTTTACCTGCGTGGTGGACCTAGAAGAAGCTCCTGGTTTTGGATCAAGTGCAGCTCCAGCCATTGTAGCCATCTAGGGAATGAACCAGAGGATGGAAGACCTTTCTCTCTGACTCTGCTCTGCCTCTCTGTAACTCTGCCTTTCAAATAAATGACTAAATCTTAAAAAAAAAAAAAAAAAGAATAGGGAACAGAGAAATAAAGGAGATTGTAGTTGAACAACTGCATGTTTTCAGTAAATACAGGTTGAATAATGTCTCATTGAAACAAACTATCTGGGAAGATTGGCTGGGATTATATGAAAACCTCTGGCTGTGAGCACGTAAAGTCAAGTAATCCATACAGATATTACTCCTATGATCTTAACCTCAGTATGTTTTAACCAACAGTTACAGTTGGCTTAGGGATGATTTTTATAGAAATGCATGGTGAATTTCTTTGGAATGCCTCTGGAAAAAGCTAAACAAACATTTGGGATTCTTTTGCCCTAACAGATTTGAACATTCTTTAAACTATGTTCAAAATATAAATATAAATATATAAATGAGTTGGTTCATGGTTCATGTCTAAAAACTATTTTTGTGGTGGTTATAGTGTATTTCTCTTTTTAATATTACCTTTTCCTATGATTTATGACTTTTTAGGCTTATTCAGTCTTACCAGTCTAATAAACTAAATTTGCATGTTTTCATTTCTTTTGAAGACAAAACAAAGGATGAATAATTATCTCCTACCTTAATTACTTGTATTGAAATAATTAATTTTTAATTTGTCTTTCCACCTTTCTATAGTGCTCCTGATTGTGGAGATCAGTTCTTCCTTTTGGTGTCCATGGGGCATGCAGTACCAAGTAGCTAACAGCCTCTCAGTTAATGTGTTTGAATACAAATAAAAATATCTTGAATTATCATCTTTATTATAAATTATCAAAATTATTTTGAGAACTACCTCTTGGTCATGTTTGTTTTTCTATTAAAGGGGACTTTAAAAGTTATTAGAGGCTGGCGCTGTGGCTCAATAGGCTAATCCTCCACCTAGCGGCGCCGGTACACCGGGTTCTAGTCCCAGTCGGGTGCCGGATTCTTTCCCGGTTGCCCCTCTTCCAGGCCAGCTCTCTGCTATGGCCCGGGAAGGCAGTGGAGGATGGCCCAAGTACTTGGGCCCTGCACCCCATGGGAGACCAGGAGAAGGCACCTGGCTCCTGCCTTCGGATCAGCGTGGTGCGCCGGCCGCAGCGCGCCAGCCGTGGTGGCCATTGGAGGGTGAACTAACAGCAAAAGGAAGACCTGTCTCTCTGTCTCTCTCTCTCTCACTATCCATTCTGCCTGTCAAAAAAAAAAAAAAGTTATTAGAAAATGCAATTGACAGATAGTTTATTTGGAGGCAAAGAACCTTTGAAATGTAGGTGTGGTTTCTTCATAGTATACATTTTCCATGAACTTTTGGTGCCCCCAGTTATTCTTAGGTCCATTTG
This sequence comes from Oryctolagus cuniculus, assembly GCF_051225735.1. Lineage (NCBI taxonomy): Eukaryota > Metazoa > Chordata > Mammalia > Lagomorpha > Leporidae > Oryctolagus > Oryctolagus cuniculus. Next base: position 88,457,895 of record NC_142874.1, read on the forward strand.
TCAGGGGCAATGATAGAAAAAATGCTACCTGCCTAGTATCTGGAGTAACAATTAGGTTGGAACATTTCAAAAAGAAGAGAATATTTTCTGACTTGAAGTATAATTTACATTTTCCAAGTTAGAAATGGATTTCACTATTAACATAATTAGCATATTTCTGAACTGGAAGTTGTGTTTCATGATAAAAGTTCTTGTCAGTTTTAAGGACTACCGCTTAAAAACGGGTAACATAAAATCCCACGAATAATGATTCTTCCTACTCCTCAATATATAAAATAACATTGTATAATTCTTTTTTCTTCTCTATATCTTATATTTTAAAATAAAATTTAAGATTAAATCCTAAGAGTACAAGAAGCAGGAAAGAAAAATCTGATTTACTGCCTAACTTAGACTGAAGAGTACGGAGTCCATTTGCTGTAATTCACATGTAGTCTCAAAAATAGTTTAAAAAGGATATGGAATAACTTCTACTATTTTCATATGTTTAAATTTTTAAAATTTATTTGGGTGTATGTGCTTGTATCAACTTGCTTTTAATATGAGTGTGCTTTTTGACATGCAATTCTAATATCTAGTATTTCACAATAAATTAGAAAAAACACAGTGTTGAAAGCAGAACATGCAATCTTCAATGTTTGGCAATTTTGGACCTTATTTAATGGAAAAATCACTCTAAAGGTTTGGCTTTAATTCCATGAAGGTGTCTATATTGTAGTAGTAGGCAACTGAGGTCCCCTAGTGTCACAGCTGAAAATGGCATGCATTTCTATGATTTTGTGAAGGGTGTATGGTGGGGGCAGGGTGGGGTGGAGAGTTGTGGGCACATACAAAGAACAAAAGATATTACTTTAAAATTGACTTATTATTTTAAAGCTGAGGTGAAAGAGTTGTAGAACTAGATTCACTTTGTTTTTTTAGTCAAATCTCAAGGCAAGTTTTTCTTTATTTTTAAGGGAAGAGGAGTTTGTATTTCTTTCATGTGCATAAATTTGTCATTGTAATAAAGATGATTTTTCACAAAATCCTCATCTTTGTGATTATCAACATTTATTAATCATCAAGTGGCATTATGACAATCATTTCCCTGTTATCTCAGAGTAAATGCAAAAGACCTTGTCATGGTCTAAAAGGTCTTACACAGTGTTTCTCTTACCACTTTATCTTTTGCTCATTCTACTGCATGCATTCCGAAACTACTGAGTATTCTGCCATTTCAGGTCCTGCTCTTTATCTTTCCTACTTTAGTTTTTCTTTGCTACTTAATCACTATATGTCATCTTACCTATTTATTTAGTCTTCAAGAAAGGAGTGTAAGTCTATTTTATGCCACATATATAATTTGATAATGTAAAAATCATATAATGAAAATCAGGTGTTGTAGAGAAATATTGTAAAAACTGTAAATAAACTGTAAATAAAAATTGTCTTGCATAGCATGAATAGTTAACCATATTAAATAAAAATCTAACTTTCTAGGAGGTGGAAATGGAAAGTGACATAGATGATTATCTCTGCAAAGTCAAACTACAGGAAGGAGAGAGGGAGATTTTTAACTATCCGTCTCTGTTCTTTGTCTCATGGTATTAATTTAAAGGAGGGGGTCCACTTGCAGTAACTCTTTTAAAAAAATATGAAACTCAGTATTTTTTAAACTTGGATTTATTGATGTAGAATATATATACCTTAAAATTTACCTTCTTTAGTGTACAAGTGAATTTGAGAAATGAACTCATGTAATCACAAATAGAAGAGTTTTCTCATCCAACAAAATTTCCCCATACTCCTTTATATTGCATCCTTTCCTCCCCTACCCTCAAACCCTTGGCAATCACTTATTTCTTATTCCATCCTTTTCCTTTATTTTTTTTATTTTTATTTTTTTGACAGACAGAGTGGACAGTGCAAGAGAGAGACAGAGAGAAAGGTCTTCCTTTTGCCATTGGTTCACCCTCCAATGGCCGCCGCGGCCGGCACACCACGCTGATCCGAAGGCAGGAGCCAGGTACTTCTCCTGGCCTCCCATGGGGTGCAGGGCCCAAGTACTTGGGCCATCCTCCACTGCACTCCCTGGCCACAGCAGAGAGCTGGCCTGGAAGAGGGGCAACTGGGACAGAATCCGGCGCCCGACCAGGACTAGTACCCGGCATGCCGGCGCCGCAAGGCGGAGGATTAGCCTAGTGAGCCGCGGTGCCGGCCCCATCCTTTTCCTTTAAATTCATTTATTTGTTTTATATTCCTCATAGACTAAATATAGTTGAGTTTTAATTATTACCAAATTGGACAACTCTTATGTTTTAATTGGTGAGTTTAGACCAATTACATTTCATGTAATTGTTGATATATCTGGATTAAAAATTATTACTGGGGCGGGGCTTGGTACAACAGGTTAAAGCCTTGGCTTGCAGCATTGGCATCCCATATAGGCACTGCTTTGAGTCCTGGCTGCTCCACTTCTTATCCAGCTTTCTCTCTGTCTCTACCTCTCTATAACTCTTTCAAATAAATAATATAAATCTTTAAACTAAAAATAAAAAATGTTACTCTTCTGATTGTTCTATTTTTTTAAGATATATTTATTTATTTGAAAGTCAGAGTTACACAGAGAGACAAGGAGAGGCAGAGAGAGAAAGGTCTTTCATTCCCAGGTTCACTCCCCAATTGGCTGCAAAGGTCGGAGCTGTGCCATTCCGAAGCCAGGAGCTTCTTCCGGGTCTCCCAGGTGGGTGCCAGGACCCAAGCACTTGTGCCATCTTCTACGGCTTTCCCATGCTGTAGCAGAGAGCTGGACTGGAAGTGGAGCAGCCAGGACTTGAACCAGCACCAAAATGGGGTGCTGGCACTGCAGGCGGCAGCTTTATCCTCTACGCCACAGCTCCAGCCCCTCTATTTGTTCTTTATTCCTTTTTTCTGTTCATTCTGCTTACTTGTGGATAGTTATTTTTAGTGTTCTATTTTATCTCCATTGTTGGTTCATTGTTTATAGCTCTTTTAAAGATTAGTTTTGGTGGTTACCTACACATTTTAATTTTTAAAAAATAAGAAATGATAGAAAATAAATTTGTACTATATTAATATTGGTGGTTTGGAGATTGGACTTGAATGACTCTCCCTTACCTTTCTGTGTATTTATTATTCCTAGCTTCCAACATGGATAGTAAGATAGGAAAGGAAGTAAGAGAAAGTAGACATCTGTGTGCTAGGTGGATTAAAGAGAATAAGTTAAGAATTAAATAGAACTGTTTGATAATTCATAATTACAACAAGCTGCTTTATGGAATGGTATAGAAAATAAGTTAATGTTTATATATTGTAAAATATATGATGATACCTTTTTGTTAGAGCTCACATATTTAGTCTTGAGCAGAATGAACGGTTTTCATGGACATAGTTTTGCCCTATTTTCTGAAGCTTTCCTGAATATTTAACAAAGCCAAGTCTTCCAGAGGTCAGTTGTACCTGACAACAAATAATACAGGCCATTAAAATAAAAATCGTTTCCTATAAAGAATACATACTATTACAATAGCCTTTAGAACATTGTAGATCATTTCTGTTAATATTCTAAAATATATACAAGTGAATATTTTAGAAAATGTATGGGTTCTGTTGTCAAGGAGGAGGTGTAATACAAATGTAATTCTGAATGTTTTCAGTAGGCCTCTTTTCATTTTTTAAAAACAGATTCTATATCTGCTTTGTAATGCATTCTGGACTTTTTGTTTTCTCTCTAGCTATTCAAAGGTTTTGTGCATAGCATTTGAAGTACTTCAGGGCTTACAGTATATGAACAAACATGGTATAGTACACCGAGCACTGTCTCCTCATAATATCCTGTTGGACCAAAAGGTAATTGTCAAATAATAAAATAAACATTTCTGTATTGTTTGGAATTGGATGCTACTGAAATCATGCCCATTCAATTTATCAGAGTAACCATAAGAATAATAATGCAATTTAAGAGTGTTCATAATGAAAGGTCTATATGAAATTGATATGCTTCTCATTATTAGAAAAAAGAATATTTCAATTACTTGAAATCTGTGTGTCTTTTACCAGGACTCATTTTAACGTTGTATTTTTTTTTTCCTTCTACTGCTTTGTTTTTGGGGGGGTGAAGAGGGAAGGGTTCCTGGCCCCCAACTCCCATCCTGCCCAGAACTAGAGTGAACCAGCAAATTGGAAGCAGGATTGGATAAATGTCTTTGCCCTAGGTCTCCCAAATACATAGTTTTTTAAATAGAAAAATATGATTTATTTATATATATATTATGTATATACATGCTTTACATATTTACATATTTAATGAGTATAAATCAGACTAAGTATTGACAGATTTTTCCTAAAATTATGGTATTTTATAACATTTTACATATTGACACTTTAATAAAATAGTATATCTTATTATTTAATAGTTGCCTTACATTTAAAATATATAATAATAATTTTTCCTTGTCGAATATATATTTCATGGTGATTTTTCTTCATTTTTTTGATAGGGACATATTAAATTGGCTAAATTTGGACTTTATCACATGACAGCTCACGGTGATGATGTTGATTTTCCAATTGGGTAAGGAGGTTTCCATCTATTTTAAATTCTGTCTTTAATTTTGTAATCTTTCATAAAATTAAAAATTTATATTTATTTTTGACATGAAAACAGTTTTCCTGTGTTTTAAATCTTGTTTTTTCACATACCTTTTTAAAAGATTATACAGGCCGGCACCGCGGCTCAATAGGCTAACCCTCTGCCTACGGCGCCGGCACACCGGGTTCTAGTCCCAGTCAGGGCACTGGATTCTGTCCCGGTTGCTCCTCTTCCAGTCCAGCTCTCTGCTGTGGCCCGGGAGGGCAGTGGAGGAAGGCCCAAGTCCTTGGGCCCTGCACCCACATGGGAGACCAGGAGAAGCACCTGGCTCTTGGCTTCGGATCAGCGCAATGCACCGGCTGCAACTGCCATTGAGGGGTGAACCAATGGAAGGAAGACCTTTCTATCTGTCTCTCTCACTGCCCCACTCTGCCTGTCAAAAAAAAAAAAGTATACAATGAGTTTTTCCTGTCATCCAAAAATCCCTGGTATTGATCTTTCATTGAATTGGCAGAGAGGCCAATAAATTATTGCCCTTTTTTTTTTTAACCTTATAGTATTTCATAGTACTATAAGAGAATTATACTTCATTGAGAATTAAATAGTAGTCTAAGGCAAGAAGACTGATCAGATACTAAATTAATAATATTGTGTATATGAAGAGACTGAAAAGCAATACCCTTATATTATTTTGATTAAATGTTTTAATTCCCAGTTCTTTAAGTTATTATCATATATTAGGGTCCAACTTGAGTATTGCTAATATGACTCAAGGAAATGTGATAAATTACACTATATGTGTAATTTCAGAGACATTTATTTAATTATTTCTTTAATAGAATTCCATATGTGTATTGCCCTCCAAAAAAGAAAAGGAGATTCATGCGGGCATTGTGGTGAAACTGGATAAGCCACTGCTTCGGATGCCCACATCCTGTATCGGAATGCTGATTTGAGTCCAGTTTAACTTCCTGCTAATGCATCCTAGAGGCAGCAGTGATAGCCTACGTGGTTGGGGATCCACCAGTCATGTAATTAGGCCTGAATGAAATTGTAGACTCCTGGCTTCAGCCTGCTCCAGCCCAGCTATTGTGGGCATTTGTAGAGTAAACCAAGGATTAGAAGATCTTTGTCTCTCTGCTTTTCAAATAAGTAGACAAACAAATCTTTACCAAAAAGAAAGGAGTGGAGATTTCTTTCATGCTATACTCAAATAGATGCTTTTGATATAGACTTATGTGTTTTATTATTTGTATGATCACTTTTAAACATTTTAATAATGTGATTGTTGTGATTCTTTTCTGAGTATTTAAATTGACATTGTTTTAGTTACAAACACAGTACAAAGAATTCTTTCATTCCCCTTGTCAGATTCCCCAAATGTTAACATTTCACTACATATACCTTATCTGTCTTTTCTTAGTGACTATATTGTAAATGTGTATAATGATTTTTTTCAGATATACTTAAGAGTAATTACCATACATCATTGCCCTTTATTCCTGAATACTTTAGTTTATATTTCCTAAAGAATTTTCTCAATCTCAGAATAATTATCAAAATGAGGAAACTGAAATTAATACAATATTATTATCTATCCTAGAGAACCTAACCATGTTTTTAAAAATTGTGTTTAATGTTTTTTAAAATTTTTTAACAAAAATTTTTTAAAAGACACATAAAAATTATACACATTTATTGGCTAGCATGTAATGTTTCCATATATGGCATATATATTGTGCAATTTACTATCAAGGTAATGTATATGTTTCCTCTGACATTAGTACATCTCTATGTTGAAAACATTTAGAATCCAATTTTCTATTTTTTAAACATAGGAATATATAATACCTTAACATTATGTGTAGTCAGTGAGCAATAGAACTCTAGAACTTACAGTGTGATTTTTTTTTAATAGTATTCATTTCTGGTTTGCTCTTTGGGCTTCCTACAATGAATTCTGTCATACTTTTGCTGAGAATAATGAGTCATGGAGTGTGTTTCTGATGTAGACTATTGCTGAAAAGTTTAATTAGATTTTTAAAGCCCAATTTGTGTGTTGCCATTTTATCTTTAAAACTTAGATTTTTTATTTTTTTCCTACCTAAAATTTTCATTACTTAAGATTACCTCATAATCTTAGGTTGTATTCAATAAAGAAACACTTATTGAGCACTTTTTGGCCTGATGAATATAAAAAAAATGATGGTAGATTCCTATGCTCAACCTCATTTCTGAGTTGGAAAATTTTCTGTTTCGATGTCTCACTTCTTAAGATGTGTAAATTCATAATCTTACAGTTTTGCGGTCACATGGAAACCTAGTTCTTTTGATAAGCATAACAATATTTTGTCAAGACAGCCTATAATTTCTTATTTTAAAAACCCTTTTGAATGTAATAGGTTCTCAACCTCTGTTCTTTTTTATTGTTATTAATTTTTATTTATTTGAAAGGCAGAGAGACAGAGAGAGACAGGAATCTTCTAAACACTGGTTCACTCCCTAAATGGTCTCAGCATTCAGGGTTAGGGCAGACTGAAGCCAGTAGCCTGGAACTCTATCCAGGTATTCCATGTGGGTGGCAGGGACCCAAGTATTTGAGCCATCACCTACTGCCTCTCTAGGTCTGCATTAGCAGGAAGCTGGAATAAGAAGTGGAGCCAGGACTCAAGTCCAGGTACTCTGATGTGGGATGCCAGCATCCCAAGCTGCGTCTTAACTGCACCCTCAAACATACAACCTGTATCTTCTTTGTCATGTATGATAATTGCCTTTCAAAGCAGGACTTAGAAGCTGAAGTAAATGATTGTTAATGATTCTTCCTTTTGTCTAAATCAAATTGTGTAAGAGAAGACTCCAAAAACATAGTTCAAACCTAGATTATGTTAAGTTTTTTCTTTAAGTTAAAGGTGCTTTAATGGTAAATAAAAGGAGGAGGATTTTCTTTAAACATATTGAGCAGTTTGAAGGACTACACTTGAATTTAAAATGTTTGGATAAATTGATCTTGTTTTACCATTTGGTCTGGCTTACTTTGAAGTCATAGACCCAAAGGGTCTTACCAGAAAGTATCAAAGAGTAAAACGTGAAACATTAGCCAGGAAAAATAAAGTGATCAAACAGCTATGGCATGAAAGAAAATATTTACATCAGAAGAAGCTTGCAGTTGATTCAAAAGACAAATATTAAGGAACAACAAAGTAAAATGTTACCATCTGTTTCAAAATATTGTAAAGAGTTAGAAATTGGACACTCATTTCAGTTGGCCAGTAGCTTAATACCTTGTTAAAACATCAAACAGATGATGAAAGCCATTTATATTTATCTCACCAGTCATACTCACAGCAAAGATCTGGTAATTATCTTTGAGTGCTAAAATGCTATGCTAAAGAAGAGAAGGATATTGAAAGATAACATACATCAAAAACAATTCTGAGGATTGTTGTTTTTATTAATTTGTCTTGATTAAAAGGAAAATTGGAATTTCTGTAGCAAGGGTTACCTCTGTACTTCTGTCAGAAGTTTTTGATATGAAAATTTACCCATGGTTTTGTTTTTTGCCCATATTGTCATTTTTGTATTATATGTACTGGAAATCAGGAAAAAGGTAAAGTTTGCTTTTCAGATTGCATTGTGGTGGTAATGATGAAAGCACAATGTTGTATTTGTGTCACATTTTCCATTTTTATAAAGCATCTTTTTGTATTCACTAATATTTATAACAGTTTTATGAGGTAAGTACTATTATTCGATTTTATAGATGTAAGTACCCAAAGCACATATAAAGTAAGTGGTAGAACTGAAATTAAAGCATTGTTGTTATAGCAACAAGCCCAGGGCTTTTCCCAGTAGGTTTCAGCTGTTCTAGAGATTTCAGATATTCATTTAAAAGAGCAGTGTGATTATCTTAGGGTAAAATAAGATAATACAAATTTGTATATGAGAGAACTACTTGTGTAAATTAGAAGATGCTGATGTCAGAATGAGTAAAATGAAAAGGGATTTAAAAGTTTAATTTGCCTATTTGAATTTATTTTTAATGCCTTGACTTATTTGATGCACATTTCACACATAAATAAGAAATACTGGCAATAAGAATGTGAGAAAGTGGCCATAGAAAAGGAGAAATGGAAGTAATATTTGAGACCTACTTTACATATATTATATCAGTATTACATAATGCTTAAATACATTTTGATTATAGTTATTTCAGGATGGCATAGTTTAATTAAATTGAAACATCTAGATTATTGTGCTCATAATTAGGTATGACCATTAAAAAAGTGCATGTATATATATATATAATAAAGAGGGCAAAATTCCATTAGTTTTTCTTCTAAACCTGTTCTTGTTCCTTTTACTTAATAGGCAGAGAGATTCAAATACAACAACTGGTTATATATATCTAATTCTTATTTACTGTTGGCTTTTTGTTTATTAAAGATTTAATTTATTGAAAGGCAGAGTTACAGAGAGAGAGAGAGACAGAGACAGAGAGATCTTCCAGCTGCTGGTTCACTCCCCAAAAAGGCTGCAATGGCCAGAGCTGGACCAATCCGAAGCCAAGAGCCAGGAGCTTCTCCTGGGTCTTGGCCATCTTCTGCTGCTTTCTCAGGTGCACTAGCAAAAAGCTGGATTAGAAGCGGAGCAGCAGAAACCTGAAATGGCACTCATATGGGATGGCGGCATCACAGGTGGTGGATTTACCCACTATGCCACTGCGCCAGCCCCTACTGTTGGCTTTTTAAACTGTTGTTTGTAAGATAGTCCCAATGAGCATTTCAAAAGGAAATTTTATTTTGAACAAACCTATACTACATATTCTATGTTTAAATTCCATTGTTAGTTGCAGAGGGTTTATAAAATAAGTAAGATATAGGAGTGCCCTCAGTGAGTTTTTAAACTTTTACATTGAAATTCTTATTTTATATATGAAGTTTAGCATATAAGACAAAAATGTAAAGCACTATACAAGTAGATTTCAAAAGGTTGATGGAAATATATTAAAATGTAAATTTATTCAAAAAGCATTTTTTAATTTCAGCAAATTCGTGTATTTTATGTATACAGATTTTGAAAAAGGTTTGAGACCCATACGTATGTAGTTATTCAAAAAGTTCGTGGAAAATTCATATTATGAAATTATAAAAATTCATATTATGAAAGGTTTCAAATTTTTTTGGACTCTTAATTCTAGTTTTCCACAAAGTTTTTTAATTAACCTCATATATCTCTATAGTCTGTTACATAATGTATAGAATAGACAAAATGAGTACCTTATGGACTCAGGCATGTTGAATTCCTTTGTGGGGAAAAATTTAAATCTTTTGTGGAGTCATTATAGAAGAATAAAATAATTATGGAGAAAGCAGAAATATGCTAATCTTCCCCTCATTTATATTCATATTTGATGTGTTTTCAATAAAAATTCCAACTGTGTATAAAAGACAACATGGCAAAATAGTCCCAAATTTATACAAAAATGGAATAAATACAATCTACTTCTGAAGAGAAACTAAAAGATCTGTTTTTTTTTTGAAAAGGCTGTTTTAACAGTTACCAATAATTATTTGTAGAAAGTTATAGACAAAAACTAATGTAGTAGGATAGCATTAGACAAATTGTCCAATGGAACAGAAGATGGTGCTAAGAAGCAAACCTACACATATGTGGAGAGTCGTTTCATGTAGCCCTAGTATTGCAGACTAACTGGGGAAAAAAACATTTTATTAAACGAACATTGTGCAACTGACAATCAGCCATGGCTTTTTCTCCCCTCATATTAGAAATAGATTCCAAGTGGATCAAAAAACTTAAATATGAAATGCTAAACTATTAAACTTTTAGTAAGTAACATAGGAGATCATTTTGACAGTATAAAGATTAAAAATTAATGAATTTGAAAGATTAAGAACTTCTCATTCATAAGCAGACACCATAAAGAACATGAAAACACAAGCCACAAACTGGTAGGTAGTATTTGAAGTCATAATTACTGAAAAAGATAAAGAGCTCTTTCAAGACAATAAGAAGAAGTTCAACTGTACAGAAAAAAGGTTAACATAAGAAATCTGAGACTGCCTTCTTTAGAAACTAGGTCCTACTTGGAAGATTTGTCCTTGGCGTGTGCTGGGAAATTGAATTTTAGAAGTATTCCTATGTTACCCTGCTTGCTGAGGCCAATTAACCGTGCTTCCTTGCACAAACAATATGATTTATGATGCATATTTGCTCTCCTTCAAGGAGTGTTGAATCTCCATACATGCCAGTCAGTGAGTGCCTGTGTGACCAGTCCCTGAGAAAACCATGACAATGATTCTTCTTAATATATTATTTCAGAGATAGAGACACACACACATAGGTAAGAAGAGAGACTGACACAGATAGAGCTCCAATCCCTAGTTCATTTAGCAAATGCCTGCAATGGCTAGGGTTGGTCTGGATCCAGCCAGGAACACAATCCAGGACTCCCATATTGGTGGCAGGAACCCAGTTACTGCAGTCATCACCTCTGCATCCCAGTGTCTGCAATTTGCAAGAAGGTGGAATAAGGAACCAGAGCCAAGAATCTAACCCAAGCAAACTGATGAAGGATGTGTTCATCATAAACCTCTGGGCTAAACACTATTTCTGATAATGGTTTTTTAATGAGCTTCTCTTGCCTGAATCATAGCACACATCCTGCTACATTTTTGTTTCTGAGGGAAGAGACAATCCTGTGTGATCACTGATAAGAGGGAACAAGCATAAGGAAGCCTGCATAGAGTTTTCTCAGGACTTCTTTTTCCTTTGTTATTCATCCATGTATCCTTACTATTTCATTGTAATAAATCTTAGCCAAAAGGAAACTAGATGAAGTCCCATGAGTCCTTCTACTGAATTTCCGAAGATGGAGGTAGTCTTGGGTACTCCAACATAATTAACCTACTAGAGAAATGAGCAGAAGATTTGAATGGATACATCCATCACACAGTAATAAACTAAACGGCTAATAAACATAAGCATACACCTCAAACTAGTTAATATTTGAGGCAATCAAAATTGAAATCACAAAGACATACAGATCTTTCTCACCAGATTATCAAATATTAAAAATTCTGCCCAATAACAAATGTTGGTAAAGAAGTAAGCAATAGGGACTGTCATATGCTGCTGGTGGGTATATGGGTTGGCTTAAGTCCTTTTGGAAAATATTTGGCATGATGTAATAAAGCTGAAAGGGCACATATATAATGGCCTAGAAATTCAAATTTGTAAATGTATACTATATAGAGTATTCTGTGCAGAATTGCTTATATTAAAAGTCAATAAATCATTGACATTTGAATGGATACATCAATTATGATATATTTGTAAAATAGAAGTAAAAGTGGTGTGCAGTTACATGCGTTAATTTAGATAACTTTCAGATAATTAATGTTGATTGAAAAAGCAAAAGAATATGATCAACCTAATTCCAACGGGGTGTGTGTCTGTGTGTGTGTGTGTATGCTAGACTGAACAGTATTTTTTTTAGAGTTAGAAACAGGTGGAAAAACTATAAGGAAATGATAGTTAAGATATTGTTACTTTTTTGAGGGATAGGAATATAGATGCAATCTGGCCAAGCAGAGAAGGTGCTTTAGTGAAAATTTGATATTCTTCACTTTAACTGCTTTTTGATAAGTTGATGTTCATGAAAACTTTATTCCATATTCATATTTAATATGCAGCCTTTTCACAGACTGGTTGAATGGTTTAAGGAACAAAGCCCATCTATTTGCTGCCTACAAGAAACACATCTTTCCAACAAAGATGCACGCAGACTGAAAGTAAAAGGTTGGAAAAAGATATTCCATGGCAACAGAAACCAAAAAAAAGCAGGTGTAACCATATTAATATCAGACAAAATAAACTTTAACACAAAAATTGTTGAGAGAGACAAAGAGGGGCACTATATAATGATTAAGGGTTCAATTCAACAGGAAGATGTAATTATTATAAATGTATATGCACCTAATTACAGGGCACCAGTCTATTTAAAAGATATGTTAAGGGACTTAAAGGGAGACTTAGATTCCAATACAGTAGTACTGGGGGACTTCAGTACTCCACTCTCAGAACTAGACAGGCCAACCGGACAGAAGATCAACAAAGAAACAGATTTAATCGACACTTGCCCAAATGGACCTAACAGATATCTACAGAACTTTCAATCCTACATTTAAAGAATTTACATTCTTCTCAGCAGTGCATGGAACCTTCTCTAGGATTGACCACATACTAGGCCATAAAGCAAGTCTCAGCAAGTTTAAAAGAAATAGAATCACACCATGCAGCTTCTCAGACCACAGCGGAATGAAGGTAGAAATTAGCAACTCAGGAATCCCTAGAGTATGCAAACACGTGGAGACTGAACAGCATGCTCCTGAATGAACACTGGGTCATAGAAGAAGTCAAAAGAGAAATCTAAAACTTTCTGGAGGTAAATGAGGATAACACAACAACATATCAAAACTTACGGGATACGGCAAAAGCAGTGTTAAGAGGAAAGTTTATAGCAATAGGTGCCTACATCAAGAGATTGGAAAGGCACCAAATAAATGAGCTTTCAACGTATCTCAAAAATCTAGAAAATCTGCAGCAAACCAGAACCAAATCTAGTAGGAGAAGAGAAATAATTAAAATCAGAGAAGAAATTAACAGGATTGAATCAAAAAAAATTACAAAAAATCAGTCAAGCGAAGATCTGGTTTTTTGAAGAAATGAATAAATTTGACACACCATTGGCTGAACTAACTAAAAAAAAAGAGAGAAAAGACCCAAATCAATAAAATCAGAGATGAAAAAGGAAACGTAACAACAGACACCACAGAAATAAAAAAGAATCATCAGAAACTACTACAAAGAGTTGTATGCCAGCAAACAGGAAAATCTATCAGAAATGGATAGATTCCTGGACACATGCAACCTACCTAAATTGAACCATGAAGACATAGAAAACCTAAACAGACCCATAACTGAGACAGAAATTGAAACAGCAATAAAGGCCCTCCCAAAAAAGAAAAGCCCAGGACCAGATGGATTCACTGCTGAATTCTACCAGACATTTAAAGAAGAACTAACTCCAATTCTTCTCAAACTATTCAGAGCAATCGAAAAAGATGGAATCCTCCCAAATTCTTTCTATGAAGCCAGCATCACCTTAATCCCTAAGCCAGAGAAAGATGCAGAATTGGAAGAAAATTACCAGTATCCCTGATGAATATAGATGCAAAAATCCTCAATAAAATTCTGGCCAATAGAATGCAACAACACATCAGAAAGATCATCCACCCAGACCAAGTGGGATTTATCCCTGGTATGCAGGGATGGTTCAATATTCGCAAATCAATCAATGTGATACACCACATTAACAGACTGCAGAAGAAAAACCATATGATTATCTCAATAGATGCAGAGAAAGCATTCGATAAAATTCAACACCTTTTCATGATTAATACTCTAAGCAAATTGGGTAGAGAAGGAACATTCCTTAATACAATCAAAGCAATTTATGAAAAACCCACGGCCAGCATCCTATTGAATGGGGAAAAGTTGGAAGCATTTCCACTGAGATCTGGTAGCAGACAGGGATGCCCACTCTCACCACTGCTGTTCAATATAGTTCTGGAAGTTTTAGCCAGAGCCATCAGACAAGAAAAAGAAATTAAATGGATACAAATTAGAAAGGAAGAAGTCAAACTATCCCTCTTTGCAGATGATATGATTCTTTACTTAGGGGACCCAAAGAACTCTACTAAGAGACTATTGGAACTCATAGAAGAGTTTGGCAAAGTAGCAGGGTATAAAATCAATGCACAAAAATCAACAGCCTTTGTATACACAGACAATGCCATGGCTGAGGAAGAACTGCTAAGATCAATCCCATTCACAATAGCTACAAAAACAATCAAATACCTTGGAATAAACTTAACCAAGGACGTTAAAGATCTCTACGAAGAGAATTACAAAACCTTAAAGACAGAAATAGAAGAAGATACCAAGAAATGGAAAAATCTTCCATGCTCATGGATTGGAAGAATCAATATCATCAAAATGTCCATTCTCCCAAAAGCACTTTACAGATTCAATGCAATAGGAATCAAAATACTGAAGACATTCTTCTCAGATCTAGAAAAAATGCTGAAATTCATATGCAGACACAGGAGACCTCGAATAGCTAAAGCAATCTTGTACAACAAAAACAAAGCCAGAGGCATCACAATACCAGATTTCAGGACATACTACAGGGCAGTTGTAATCAAAACAGCATGGTACTGGTACAGAAACAGATGGATAGACCAATGGAACAGAATAGAAACACCAGAAATCAATCCAAACATCTACAGCCAACTTATATTTGATCAAGAAGCTAAAACTAATTCCTGGAGCAAGTACAGTCTATTCAATAAATGGTGCTGGGAAAACTGGATTTCCACATGCAGAATCATGAAGCAAGACCCCTACCTTTCACCTTACACAAAAATTCACTCAACATTGA
Organism: Oryctolagus cuniculus; assembly: GCF_051225735.1. Taxonomy (NCBI): domain Eukaryota; kingdom Metazoa; phylum Chordata; class Mammalia; order Lagomorpha; family Leporidae; genus Oryctolagus; species Oryctolagus cuniculus. The sequence goes on from NC_142874.1 coordinate 88,473,008, forward strand.
TTAAAGACTTAAATCTACGACCCGACACCATCAAATTATTAGAGAACATTGGGGAAATCCAGCAAGATATTGGCACCAGCAAAGACTTCTTGGAAAAGACCCTGGAGGCACAGGCAGTCAAAGCCAAATTTAACTATTTGGATTGCATCTAATTGAGAAGTTTCTGTACTACAAAAGAAATAGTCATGAAAGTGATAAGGCAACCGACAGAATGGGAAAAAATATTTGCAAACTATGCAACAGATAAAGGGTTGATAACCAGAATCTACAAAGAGATCAAGAAACTCCACAACAACAAAACAAACAACCCATTCAAGAGATGGGCCAAGGACCTCAATAGACAGTTTTCTGAAGAGGAAATCCAGATGACCAACAGGCACATGAAGAAATGTTCAAGATCACTAGCAACCAGGGAAATGCAAATCAAAACCACAATGAGGTTTCACCTTACCCTGGTGAGAATGGTTCACATACAGAAATCTACCAGCAACAGATTCTGGCAAGGATGTGGGGAAAAAGGGAATGCAAACTTGTAAAGGCATTATGGAAGTCAATCTGGAGATTCCTCAGAAACCTGAATATAACCCTACCATACAACCTAGCCATCCCACTCCTTGGAATTTACCCAAAGGAAATTAAATTGGCAAACAAAAAAGCTGTCTGCACATTAATGTTTATTGCAGCTCAATTCACAATAGCTAAGACCTGGAATCAACCTAAATGCTCATCAAAAGTAGACTGGATAAAGAAATTATGGGACATGCACTCTATAGAATACTATACAGCAGTTAAAAACAGTGAAATCTGGTCATTTGCAACAAAATGGAGGAATCTGGAACACATCATGCTGAGTGAAGTAAGACAGTCCCAAAGGGACAAATATCATATGTTCTCCCTGATCATTGACAACTAACCGAGCACCAAAAAGGAAACCTGTTGAAGTGAAATGGACACTATGAGAAACGGTGACTTGATCAGCCCTTGTCCTGACTGTTGATGAACAACTTAATACTTTATCCCTTTTAGTATTTTTTTGGTTGTTCTGCTTAATACTATTGGTTGAATTCTGTAATTAATACACAGTTATTCTTAATTGTTGAAATTTAACTGAAAAGTGATCTCTGTTAAATATAAGAGTGGGAATAAGAGAGTGAAGAGATGTACAATTTGGGACATGCGCAATCAGACTTGACCCAAATAGAAGAGTTAGAAACATACCAGGGGATTCCAATTCAATCCCATCAAGGTGGCATGTACCAATGCCATCTCACTAGTCCAAGTGATCAATTTCTGTTCACAGTTGATCATAATGATAGGTCTAAGAGTCAAAGGGATCACATAAACAAGACTAGTGTCTGCAAATACTAGCTGATAGAATAAAAAAGGGAGAGAATGATCCAACATGGGAAGCAGGATACACAGAAGACTCATAGAATAGTGGATGTCCTAAACAGCACTCTGGCCTCAGAATCAGCCCTTAAGGCTTTCGGATCTGGCTGAAGAGCCCAGATGTATTTCAGGGATGGAATGCCAAGACACTCTGGCAAAAAAACAAACAAACAAACAAAAAAAACCTAAATGATAGATCTCTGCGAGTGAGATCCCAGTGGAAAGAACAGGTCATCAAAGAAGGAGGTACCTTTCTCTGAAGGGAACAGAGAACTTCCACTTTGCCTATGACCTTGTCTAAACATGATCAGAGTCGGCGAACTCAAAAGGCTTCCATAGCCTTGGCAGCTCATGACAAGAGCCTAGGGTGATTACTGACGCCATTAACAAGAGTGTCTATTTGTTAAGTCAACAATAGAAGTCCCTGTGTACTTACTCCTCATGTAGGATCTCTGTCCTTATTGTGTTGTTCAATGCGATTTAATGCTATAACTAGTACTCAAACAGTATTTTTCACTTTGTGTTTCTATGTGGATGCAAACTGTTGAAATCTTTATTTAATATATACTAAATCGATCTTCTCTATATAAAGATAATTGAAAATAAATCTTGATGTGAATGGAAGGGGAGGGGGAGGATTGCAGGTGGGAGAAAAGTTATTGGGGGGGGGCAAAGCTATTGTAATCCATAAGCTGTACTTTGGAAATTTATATTTATTAAATAAAAGTTAAAAAATTTCAAAAAATATATGCAGCCTTTAATCAACATTTGCTAAAACAGTTTTTAAAAAAATTTTTGAGTGTGAGGACATAGGTGTCCTTATACGTTGCTTTGAGAATATGAGTTAAAGTTGATAGAACTTCTGCAAAAGGCAACTTGTTATGATACATCAAGTGCATGCACCTTGTAACAGCACTTTGAAGGCTTTATCTTGCATGTATACATATATTTGAAGGAAATGGTATATTTATGTTATCTTTATTTTAATCTTGTTTCTAGTATCAAAAGAATGGAACTCCCAAAATGTCCTTTGTCAGTTCAGTCAAATAAAAGTTAGTGCATCAACACAATGAAATTATCGGCAGTTTTGAAAAAAAAAAATGGGACACTGTATACTTCTGGGTTTTTTTTTTTTATTTTTTTGATAGAGTGGACATTGAGAGAGAGAGAGACACGGGGAAATGTCTTCCTTTGCCTTTGGTTCACTCTCCAGTGGCCGCTGCGGCTGGCGCACCACGCTGATCTGATGCCAGGAGCCAGGTGCTTCTGGTCTCCCATACAAGTGCAGGGTGCAAGGACTTGGGCCTTCCTCCACTGCACTCCCGGGCCACAGCAGAGAGCTGGCCCAGAAGAGGGCAACCGGGACAGAATCCGGCACCCTGACTGGGTCTAGAACCCGGTGTGCCGGCACAGCAGGCGGAGGATTAGCTTATTGAGCTGCGGCACCGGCCTTGTATACTTCTGTTTAAAGAATTATTTCTAAAATATTATTTAAGTGAAAAAAATGATCGAGTGCAGAGTACATTCTAACAGGAGGACATAAGTGATTGTAAGTTTATAAATGGGAACAGAGATATGAGAGAGCCTTTTTCATTCATATAATTTTGCAGCTTTGAATTTCTGTTGCTAAATAAATGCTGTATTGAGAGATAAAGTGTACTTTATTTTTTGTTGTTGTTGAAGTGTAAAAATGTACTTTAAATAATAATACAATGTTAATAAAAGATACGCAAGTGCTGGCATTGAGGAATAGTGGATTAAGCCACTGCCTGCAAGGCCAGAATTCAATATCAGCACCAGTTCCTGTCCCAGCGGCTCCAGGTCACATGCACCTCCCTACTAACAGCCTGAGAAAGCAGCAGAAAATGGCCCAAGTACCGTGGCTTTTGCCACCCACGTGAGAGACTTGGATGAAACACTTGGCTTCAGCCTGCCCAACCCTGGATATTGTGGCCATCTGGAGAGTAAACCAGTGGATGTACAGTCTCTTTTTGTGTCTCTCTCTCTCTGTAACTCTTTCAAATAAATAAATAAATAAATCTTTTAAAAAAGAAAAGGTAGGCAGTAAGGAGGAAGGAAAAACTCCTAAAAACCTAGAGGACTACAAGAAAGTCAACAACTTGAAAACAGGAAAGCAAAGCAAAGAGCAAATGCTACAGAGAAATGTGATGATTTTAGAATTGTTTGGAACTGGTATATATTTACTCTTTATTCCTAGAATAAAGGCCTGTATTTTTATGGTTAGTTCAGAATTCTTCCTCACAATAGTTAATTTAAATGCTTGAGATATTTACATAGATATTACAATACTGATAGTAAAAATGCCCTACTGTTTCTTTTCCCAACTTTAGTTCTTAGTAATTATTACATTATTTTAATCTATCCTTACATGTAGGTATCCATCATACTTGGCACCGGAGGTAATTGCACAAGGAATTTCTAGAACAACTGATCATGTGCCCAGTGAAAAACCATTGCCTTCTGGCCCCAAATCAGATGTGTGGTCTCTTGGAATCATTTTGTTTGAGCTTTGTGTGGTATGTATAAGGAAATATTAAATTGATAAATTTAATATCTTTTACTATGCAAATTGATGAGATATGGGGGGAGGGCTTAACTCTCTGATTTCTTAGAAATACTGTTCCATTATAATTATATTTTTGGTATCTCTAGAAGTGTTTATACTGTTAATAAATATAATTATTACTAAGTAAATATTATCTTGGTGTCTAAAAATGTTTATATGTTACTAAGCACAAAAATACACTTTTCCTGACTAAGCAATCTTAGAAATATTTACACTAAAACTACTTTATATGTGTGTGTGTGTATTATATTTTCAAGATTCTCCGCCCTCTGCTATTCTTTACTCCCTAAATATCTTCACCTCTCCTTTTCTGTTTCCTCTAAGATTTGATTTGCAGTTAGGCTTTTTACAAGGTCTTTTCCATACATCGTCTATGTTAAAAACTAAGCTACTATTAAAAATTAATGATGAATAGAGTAATTTAAAGATCGTGAACATTTTCTTCCTCATGTAAAAGCCCAGGGAAGTTGAAGTTGGCTACGTTCCACAGTGTTATACATACAGCTTGGCAGTTGGGAATTTGTCTTCCATTCTCAACATCTAGTTCCCAAAATTTCTCTCCTCATCACCTTCTCTAGCTAGAAGGGAAGGAGAGAAGTGAGTTCAGCATTACTTTTTTTCAGGAGTTGATCTAAGTTTTGCAAATATCAGTCCAATATACTTACCAGTGACAGTTTACTCATGTGACTGCATGTGGATACAAGGGAGACTAGGACATACAATATTTAGCTGGGTATTTAAATATTTAGTTATGAGAATGAGTTTGGTGGTACAATTAACAGTTTATAAATCATACCTCCAAATTCCTGCCAGTGTTGGGTACCCTTTCTTCTGGCTTCTCCTTCTAGTATAACATTTGTCTACTTTCTCTGGACTGTGATATTTTTTGAGACAGAAGTTTTCATTATTCATCTATTGTCTCTTTCTTCCAAAGGATTTTTACAATATTTTGAAAATATGTATTCAATGATCTTAACTAACTCCAAGAAAAGGGTTGACTTTTATTTTTTTTTTTTTTTTTTTGGTTTTGTATGTTTAAGAACTAACTCAGTATCAGAGGTATTACATAATCATTAAGATACAAACTTCTGTGGTCAGAAAGAACTAGGTTTAAATTTTGATGCTACAAAATAAAACCATGTAACTTTGGGTAACTAATATAACTTCTTAAGCTTCATATTCTTCTGTGAATATTAATAGTATCTGTTGTTTTATACTTGTTGAATAAATTTAATGAAGTCATGTATATAAAGTATGTAGTACAGGTAATTGTATTAAAATTAGTCTATAAGTTAGCTTTTCTTATTTAGTAATATTAAAATATTCACAACATGGTAGCACTGCTTTTTCAAAGAGAAAATTTAGATTTTCCCACTTTGCTATGCTCTGCTCAGGTCATCCTACTCTTTATTGGTATGAAAATAGTTGTACATGTCACAGTTTCATAAATGTGCAGCATGTAGCTTTTCCTGTTTTTATTATATAAGAGGAGTCTTCAGAAAGTTGGTGGAAAATATATATTATGGAAAAATTATGCATGATTTAAAAAATTGTCACCAATAATTCTTTTAGTTCTGTTTTTGCATGAACTTTTTGAAATACAATTGTATATCTAAACGATCAAGACATGTCTTTTTTTTTTTTAAAGATTTATTTATTTGAGAGGCAGAGTTACAGATAGAGAGAGAGACAGATAAAAAGGTCTTCCTTCCATTGGTTCATTCTCCAAATGACCGCAATGGCTGGAGCTGTGCCAATTGAAGCCAGGAACCAGGAGCTTCCTGCAGGTCTCCCATGTGGGTGTAGGGGCCCCAGGACTTGGGCCATTTTCCACTGCTATCCCAGGCCATAGCAGAGAACTGGATTGGAATACAGGCAGCTGGGACTAGAACCGGTGACCATATGGGACGCAAGCACCACAGGTGGAGGATTAACCTGTGCCACAGAGCCGGCCCCAAAACATGTCTTTTCTGAATAATAATTTAATTCAGCAAATACTGAGTATTTGCTGTACATATGGTCATCATGACAGCTACAGTAAAGAATAAAACATGATTAACGCATATTACCTAAGTACTCATAATTTGATTAAAATACATAAACTTGAAGATAAAAACAGAAAACTATGTGAAATCAAAGAAAAAAAGATTAATTCTGTAATAGGGACTTGGCATTTTAAGTGCTACTCAAAGCTTTAGCATCCAGCATAAAGATAGCAGAATAAATATGAAATGAAATATTCCTTTATCAAATCCTTAAATTTCATATAAAATATTGAGCTATAAATTAAAAATACACCTAAACTAACAAAGGGAACTATTGACACATTACAAATTTGAAGTGAATATATGATAAGTCATATGAAAACCACTTGGCTAGAAAGCACTTGCCATCTCCAGAAAGTTTGTACTGCCTCTCTGCCATTGTTTTCATACTCTAAAACATAGAGCTGAATTCTCTATTAAAGGATCCATGCATATTTAGGAAATACCAAACACCAAAAATGACCCTTACAATAAAAAAAGGAACAAATGGTAGACTTTATACTACTAAGTGGACTTTAAAATAATTTTATGTGTTCTTTACAAGATAAAGGAAACAGTGCTACTCAACAAACAATTATAGAATCCAGGAAACAAGAGGAATCACTGAATTGATCAAGAATTGGAGTTTTAAGAAAAAATGTAACTATTAAAATATGGAACCTAATACATGATCATAGGAAACTAGATGAACTGAGAGAAGATATAATTAATTCACCCAGAGTTTAGCACAAAGACATACAATGATGGAAAACATAAAGGTAGATTTTAAAAGACAAGGAAGGTAGATTCAGAAGTCCTAATATCTGCCTTACAGAAGTGCCAGACAGGGGCCGGCACTGTGGTGTAGTGGTTAAACCCTCTGCTTGCAGTGCCAGCATCCCATATGGGCACCGGTTCAATCCCAGCTGCTGCACTTCCGATCCAGCTCTGTGCTATGGCCTGGGAAAGCAGTACAAGATGGCCCAAGTCCTTGGGCCCCTGCACCCATGTGGGAGAACTGGAAGAAGCTCCTGGCTCCTGGCTTCAGATTGGTGCAGCACCAGCAGTTTCGGCCAACTTGGGAGTGACCCAGTGGATGGAAGACCTCTCTCTTTCTCTCTCTCTCTGCCTCTCTTCTCACTCTGCATAACTCTGACTTCAAGTAAATAAATAAATCTTAAAAAAAAAAAAAAAAAGAGGCCGGTGCCACAGCTCATTATGCTAATCCTCTGCCTGCAGCGCACCGGGTTCTAGTCCCGATCAGAGCACCGGATTCTCCTCTTCCAGTCCAGCTCTCTGCTGTGGCTCGGGAGTGCAGTGGAGGATGGCCCAAGTCCTTGGGCCCTGCACCTGCATGGGAGACCAGGAGGAAGCACCTGGCTCCTGGCTTCGGATCAGCACGGTGCGCTGGCCACAGCACACCAGCCGCAGCTGCCATTGAGGAGTGAACCAACGGAAGGAAGACCTTTCTCTCTGTCTCTGTCTCTGTCTCTGTCTTTCTCTCTCTCTCTCTCTCTCTCTCTCTCTCTCACTGTCCACTCTGCCTGTCAATAAATAAATAGAAAGATAAATAATTAAAAAAGAAAGAAGTGCCAGGCAGACAGATTAAAGTTTACCAGTTAGAAAGACCCACTTTTGAAGGAGATTTCAAGATGTTGGATTATGGAATGACATACTGTACTAGGCTAAGGATAAACAGTTAAAATGAACTGCTCCCTAAAAGAAACACATCTCACCAACAAAGATATATGAGCCTGAAAGTAAAAGGATGGAAAAAGATATTCTATGGTAACAGAAACCAAAAAAGAGCTGGTGTTGCCATCCTAATATCAGATGAAAACCACTTTAACATAAAAATTGTTAAAAGAGATGAAGACAGGCACTATGTAATGATAAGGGATTGGATTCAACAGGAAGATGTGACTATAATAAATGTATATCCACTCAATTACAGTGTACCAGGCTATTTAAAAGACATGTTAATGAACTAAAGGCAGACATAGACTCCAATACAATAATAACAGGGACTTCAAAACCCCACATTCAGCAATGGACAGATCAACCAGTTAGAAAATCAGGAAGGAAACAACAAAGTTAATTGACACTCTAGACCAAATGGACCTGATGGACATCTACAAAACTGTTCACTCCAGTGTGGCAGAATACACATTCTTCTCATCAGTGCATAGATATTTTCTTTAGGATAGATCATATGCTAAGCCATAAAGCAAATCTCAGCAAATTAAAAAAAAAAATTAAAATCATACCATGCATCTTCTCTTACCACAATGGAATAAAGCTGGAAATCAATAACCCAAGAATCTCTAGATCATATGCAAATACATGGAGATTGAGCAACATGATCCTGAATGAACAGTGAGTCATAGAGGAAATCAAAAAAGAAATCAAAAAATTTCTGGAAACAAATGTAGATAACAATAGATCATATCAAAAATTATGGGATACAGCAAAAGCAATGTTAAGATGGAAGTTTTTAGCAATTGGTGCCTACGTGAATTGTAAAGGTACCAAATAAATGAGTTATCAATGCATCGCAAGGATAATACAGCATATCAAAATATATGGGATACAACAAAAGCAATGTTAAGAGGGAAATTTGGGCCCGGCGCCGTGGCTCACTTGGCTATCCTCCACCTGCGGCGCCAGCATCCCATGTGGGCGCTGGGTTCTAGTCCCAGTTGCTCCTCTTCCAGTCCAGCTCTCTGCTGTGGCCCAGGAGGCCCAAGTGCTTGAGACCCTGCACCCGCATGAGAGACTGTGTGGAGGCTCCTGGCTCCTGGCTTCGTATTGGCACAGCGCCAGCCATGGCTGCCATTTTGGGGTGAACCAATGGAAGGAAGACCTTTCTCTCTCTCTTTCTCTCTCACTGTCTATAACTCTACCTGTTAAATAAATAATTAAAAACATAAGAAAAAAGAGGGAAATTTAGCAATTGACATCAACATCAAGAAATTAGAAAGGCATCAAATAAATGAGTAGATGTATCTCAAGGACTTAGGAAAACAACAAACCAAACCCCAAATTCAAATTAGTAGGAAGAAAGCAATAATTAAAATTAGAGAAGAAATAGACCTGTGCCCCGGCTCACTTGGCTAGTCCTCCGCCTACGGCACCGGCATCCCGGGTTCTAATTCCTGTTGGGGCGCCGGATTCTGTCCCGGTTGCTCCTCTTCCAGTCCAGCTCTCTGTTATGGCCCAGGAAGGCAGTGGAGGATGGCCCAGGTGCTTGGGCCCTGCACCTGCATGGGAGACCAGGAGGAAGCTCCTGGCTCCTGGCTCGGATCAGCACAGCACGCCGGCTGTCGTGGCCATTTGTGGAGTGAACCAATGGAAGGAAGACCTTTCTCTCTGTCTCTCTCTCTCACTGTCTAACTCTGCTGGTCAAAAAAAAAAAAAAAAAAAATTAGAGAAGAAATAAACAAAATTGAAAATATACCAAAAAATCAGTAAAATTAAAAGTTGTTTTTTTGAAAAAATAAACGAAATTGATAAACCATTGTTGCAACAATCAAATAAAAGATGGAGAATACCCAAATCAGTAAAATCAAGATGAAAAGGAAATGTAACAACAAATGCCACAGAAATAAAAAGAATCATTAGACTTACCACAAAGATCTATATGCCAACAAATTGGGAAACCTAGGAGAAATGGATAGATTCCTAGACACATGCAATCCAACAAAATTGTGTCATGAAGACATAGAAAACTTAAACAGACCAATAACCAAGACAGAAATTGAATTAGTAATAAAGACCCCCCCCCCCCGAAAAAAAATCCCAGACCTGATGGCCTCACTGCTGAATTCTACCAGATATTTAAAGAAGAACTAATTCCAATTCTTCTGAAGCTATTCAATACAATTGAAAGGGAGGGAATCCTGCCAAGCTCCATCTATGAAGGCTGCACTATCTTAATTCCTAAGCCAGAAAAACATGCCACAGAGAAAGAGAACTGTAGATCAATATCCCTGATGAACATAGATGCAAAAATCATCAAAAAAAAAAAAATCAGCTAACTGAATCCAACAACACATCAGAAAGGTCATTCACCTGAACCAAGTGAGATTTGTTCCTGGTATGCAGGGATGGTTCAACATTTGCAAATCGATAAATATGATACATCACAGTGACCAATTGAAAAACAAAACCTTAAGATTATCTCAATAGATGCAGAGAAAGCATTTGATAAAATACAGCATCCTTTTATGATGAAAACCTTAAGCAAATAGAGTATAGTAAGAACATTCCGCAACACAATCAGGCAATTTATGACAAACCCACAATCAGCATCTCATTGAAAGGGGGCAAGTTGGAAGCATTCCCCCTAAGATCCTGAACCAGACAAGGATGCTCGCCCTCTCACCATTGCTACTTACTATAGTCCTGGAAGTTTTAGTCAGAGCCATCAGGGAAGAAAAAGGAATCAAACAGATACAAATTGGAAAGGAAGAAATCAAACTATCCCTGTTTACAGATGACATGATCCTATAGAGGATCCAAAAGATTTCACTGAAAGAATATTTGAACTCAAAAGATTTTGGTAAAGTGGAAGGATATAAAATAAGCACAGAAAAATCAGTAGCCTTTGTGTACATGAACAATGTCATGGCTGAGAAGGAATTTTTAAGATCAATTCCATTTACAGTAGCTCCAAAAAGAATGCTTGGCATAAATTTAACCAAGGATGTTAACGACCCCTATGATGAAAATTACAAAACACTAAAGAAAAAACTATAAAAAGACATTAAAAAATGGAAAAATCTTCCATGTTCATGGTTTGAAAATCAACCTATTCAATATGTCCATGCTACCAAAAGCAATTTACAGATTCAATGTGATCCTAATCCAAATACCAATGACAATCTCCATAAATATAGAAAAAATGATGCTAAAATTCATATGGAAACACAAGAGACTCCAAATAGCTGAAACAGTCTTATACAGCAAAAATAAACCTGGAGTCATACAATACCAGATATCAGGACACTACGTGAGGCTAGCACTTTGGCTTAGTGGGTAAAGCTGCAGTGCTGGCATCCCTTATAGGTACCAGTTCCAGTCCCGGGTGCTTCACTTCCTATCCAGCTCTCTGCTATGGCCTGGGAAAGCAGTGGAAGGTGGCCCAAGTCCTTGTGCCTCTGCACTTGCATGGGAGACCCCTGAAGAAGCTCCTGGTTGCTGGCTTCGGATTGACACAGATCCAGCCAGTGCAGCCATCTGGGGAGTGAACCAGCAGATGGAAGTCCTCTCTTTCATCTCTGCCTCTATAAATCTGCCTTTCAAATAAATAAATGAATCGTTAGAACAAAAAAAGGACTTACTATATGGCAGTTATAATCAACACAGCCTGATAGTGGCACAAAAATAGACTTGTAGACCAATGGAACAGAATAGATACTACAGAAATAATCCATGCATCTATACCCAACTTATCTTTGACAAAGCAGCTAAAATAAGTCCTTGGAGCAAGGAGCATCTCTTTTAATAAACTTTGCTGGGGAAACTAGATCTCCATGTGCAGAAGTATGAAACTAGATGCCTACCTTACACATTACACAAAAATCCACTCAAAGTGGATCAAAAACCTAAATCTATGATCCGATAACAGATTATTAGAGAACATTGGGGAAACTCTGCAAGACATAGCATACGCAAAGACTTTTTTTGGAAAAGACCCTAGAGGCACAGACAATCAAAGCCCAAATTAACAAATGGGACTATATCAAGCTGAAATGCTTCTGCACTGTAAAAGAAACAGCAAACTGACGAGGCAACCAACAGAATGGGAGAAAAGTATTAAACTACACAACTGATAAAGGGTTAACATCCAGAATCTATAAAGAACTCAAGAAACTCAGCAACAACAAAATTAATAAAATTAAGAAATGGGCAGAGGATTTGAACACACATTTTTTCAAGAGTGGAAGTTCAGATGGCTAACAGAGACTTGAGAAAATGCTTGGGATCACTAGCCATCTGTGAAGTGGAAATCAAAATCACAATGAGGTTTCACCTCACTCCAGTTAGAATGGCTCTCAAAAAGAAAACAACAAACGACAAATGCTGGCGAGGATGTGGGAAAATGGTACCCTGGTCCACTGTTGGTGGGAATGTAAACTAGTAAAACCACAATAGAAGACAGTATGGAGATACCTCAGAAATCTGAATATAGGCCGGCGCCGCGGCTCACTAGGCTAATCCTCCGCCTTGCGGCGCTGGCACACCGGGTTCTAGTCCCGGTTGGGGCGCCGGATTCTGTCCCGGTTGCCCCTCTTCCAGGCCAGCTCTCTGCTGTGGCCAGGGAGTGCAGTGGAGGATGGCCCAGGTGCTTGGGCCCTGCACCCCATGGGAGACCAGGAAAAGCACCTGGCTCCTGGCTCCTGCCATCGGATCAGCGCGGTGCGCCCGCCGCGGCGGCCATTGGAGAGTGAAGCAACGGCAAAGAAAGACCTTTCTCTCTGTCTCTCTCTCTCACTGTCCACTCTGCCTGTTAAAAAAAAAAAAAAGAAAAAGAAAAAAAAAAAGAAATCTGAATATAGACCTACCATATGATCCAGCCATCCCTCTCCTGGGAATTTACCCAAACCAAAAGAGATCAACATATGAAAGAGTTATCCCTACCCCATGTTTATTGTAGCACAATTCACAATAGCTACAATATGGAATCAACCCAGATGTCTTTCAACTGTTGATTGGATAAAGAAATTATGGTATATCCCCACGTTGGAGTACTACTTAGTTGTAAAATAAAAAAAAAAAATGAAATCCTTTCTTTTGGGACAAGATGGATGCAACTGGAAACCATTATACTTAGTGAAATAAGCCAGTCCCCAGAAGACAGATATCATATGTTTTCCCTGATCAGTGGTAACTAATAGAGTGCCTGAAATGTAATGTGTAGGTGTGAAATGGATAGTCTGAGATTTGATGATTGTTTACAGCCCTTGTCTCTTCCATTGAGGAACAGTGTTTTTTTTTTTCTTCATACTGTTTGTTGAACTCATAGTTAGAATAGAGTTAACTATATGATCATTAAGTAAACTGAAAATAAATCTTTTTTTAAAAATTAAGGGTTGGAATGTGAGAGGAAGGGGGGAGAGGGTTGGAGTTTGGGCTGGAAGGAGGGTAGGAAAAGAAGTGCCACTATGTTGCTCCATCTGTATATATGAAATAATGTGAAAATTTTATGTCTTAAATAAAATTTTCAAAAAGACCAGCTTTCTTTAAAATATGCAAAAATAAAAGCGTATAAATAATAACAAAAGTACTTGGAAATACTATAGTAAACTTTTAGGATAAAATCAATAATGAAATAATAGGTAATATATTTAAGCATTTACCAAAAAGCTGAAAGATTTCTTGTCTCTTTACACTTTTATCTCAAATCTCATATTAGTCTAATAAAGTGTATCCAACTATCTGTTCAGATTAGTAAATTGTGCTACAGATTGTTAAGCATCCTCAAAGGTACTAACAATAGTTAGGAACTCTCACCTATAATACTAAACCATCTTTGGTAAACTCTAATGTCTTACCAGTGTTAAAGATAGAATCTTTTTTTTTTTTTTTTTTTTTTTTGACAGGGAGTGTTAGATAGTGAGAGAGAGAAAGACAGAGAGAAAGGTCTTTTTTTTTTTTTTTTTTCATTGGTTCACCCCAGAAGTGGCTGCTACGGCCGGCGTGTTGCAGCCGGTTGCACTGCCTGATCCAAAGCCAGGAGCCAGGTGCTTCCTCCTGATCTCCCTTGCGGGTGCAGGACCCAAGCACTTGGGCCATCTTCCACTGCACTCCCGGGCCACAGCAGAGAGCTGTCCTGGAAGAGGAGCAACTGGGACAGAATCCAGTGCCCCTACCTTGACTAGAACCTGGGGTGCCGGCGCCGCAGGCTGAGGACTAGCCTAGGGAGCTGCGGCACCAGCCTAAAGATAAAATCTTAAAACCTGCCAGAGAGAGAGAAGAGACTTTTTCTGTGAAAAATAAGAATTAAAATTACATTAAATTTTTAGCAGTGCAGATGCAATACAACAGTACAACATCAAAGTGCTGAGAGAAAACAATTTTGAATTTTGAACTGATTAACTCATGAAATTTAGCATTCAATTGTGATGGTGAAATAAGAGGCAAATAGAATATTAAAAGAAGTTAAAGCCTGAAGCCAAAATACATAAGTGTATGTTCAATGCCTTTATAGTAATATCATTTCAGTGTTTTATGGTTTATATATGACTTCATCACAGGGTAATTGAATAGTAAGGAATTAGACTGAAAAGTATATGTTGGATTCATATTCTAGGGGATTTTGAATACTAAACTGACATGTTTATATTTAGCTATACAAGGGATGGGGGGCGCTTACCACAACCTGTACTATATGTTTAATATTTCAGTTTTGCAGATGAGGAAACTAAGACTTGAGGTGGTTAAGTAATTTGCCCAAGTTATATACTGTTTGGTGATAGAAGAGACCAGTTTGGCACACAGTCAATTGCTCAATACATAATTGTTGGAGGTATGTTTGTCTGCAGACTCTGTGTCAAGGCTAATAAGGAAACAGTTATAATAAAATGTAAGCTTAAAAACAAGGGAGCACAAAGGATGGCTGTCTGAAATTATTATTGGAAGGAGTATTATGAAATGTTTCTCAGTGCAGACAACTGATGACCTTAATCATGATATATAAGGAACAATTTGTTGAATATTTGAAAGGGTAATTTGAATCTCTCCCAAGAGGCATTTTGGTATCTTAATTAAATAAAACTCTGGTGGCCTGGAATACCTCCAGATATCCAGGTATATATGAATCTAAAAAACAAAATGAACAGTGTTTAATAACAAGCTAGAATGTAATGAACCCGAGGTGCATGTTAAATATTTTACAACACTTTTGCAACATTTTAAAAACTGTTATTTCATTAATATTTTTTATCAGAGGTGACATTAAAAATCCAATAGGAGTTCTAGAGAGAAACAGAGGTAAATAACAAAATCAGTGTCAGTTACAGGGGGAAAAAAGATCTCTTTGTGAAAAAAAAAAATGTAAGTAGTAAGAATTTTTTTTCTCCTTTTATTTAGGGAAGAAAATTATTTCAGAGCTTGGATATTTCTGAAAGACTAAAATTTTTGCTTACTCTGGGTAAGTTTCATGCAATTGATAATCTTTCAAGAGTAAGTATAATCTTTAACAACTTTAGTAATCATGAACATTGAAGATGTGTTCTTTTGAAATAGTGAAATATCTCACTTTTCTCCTAGGTTCTTATCACTGGTAAGCATTAAGAGGACAGCTTAAGAAGTGCCTACTGAGATATTACAGCAGAGGTTACTTTCTTCACTAAAGCTTATTAATCTGGTTGAAAATAATCTTAGTTTCATGATCTAGCCAAGTAAATTAATTTGTGAGATCAAAGTGTGAGAATATAAAATTACATTCTCTGTAGTAGTTTACTTACAGATAATAAATTGTAACTTTGGGCTATTTTCTATTTGTGATAAATCATGTATGAGTAAAAGCTCAAGAAGAATATTTATTTTTCTTATAACAAGCTTATATATTTTATCCATAAGTATAGATGCAAGCATTTGTAATTCAAATGAATTAAAATTTGGGTAGCAAATTAAGTATGTGTGTTAATAAAGGATGGAAAATAGCAATAGAATGCTTTATGAAGAATAATGACACATTAGTGTCCAGATTAAGAGAATTTCCAAATAAGGGTATGTGCAGAAAAGTATCAATAAATATTAAAACCATATTGAATTCTAAATAGAATTGCATAAAATCTTACCAGATTTACCATATTTTCTTACAAAGATAATGCACATCCAAGGAAGCAGCAAAGGATGACTCAAGTGCTTGGGTCCCTAACATCTTCATTGGAGGCCTGGATGGAGTTCTGAGCCCTGGCAGTTGTGGGCATTTGGGGAATGAACCAGTAGATGGATCACTCACTCTCTCTCTCTCTCTCTCTCTCTCTCTGTGTGTGTGTGTGTGTGTGTGTGTGTATAAGTGTCTGTGTCTGCTTTTCAAATAAATTTAAAAATTAAAAATATTTCTAGAATTTAAATCCATTCATAATTATTCATAACAGGCATTTTCCATGAATTTTTTGAAGACCTCTTGTAGTTTCGTAGGGAGAAGGGAGAGAGAAAGAGTGGGAGAGAGGACCCGGTGCTGCGGTGTGGCAGGTAAAGCCGCCAACTGTGGTGCTGGCATCCCATGTGGGTGCCGGTTCAAGTCCCAGTTGATCCACTTCCACTCCAGCTTTCTGCTATGGCCTAGGAAAACTGTGGAAGATGGCCCAAGTCCTCGGGCCCCTGCTCCCATGTTGGAGACCCGGAGCAAGTTCCTGGCTTCTGGCTTTAATTTGCTCAGTTCTTGTCATTGCAGTGACCTGGGTGTGTGTGTGTGTGTCTCTCTCTCTCTGTAGCTCTTCCTTTCAAATAAATAAATCAATATTTAAAAAAAAAAGAGTGGGGGAGAGAGAGAATACCTTTACCTTTTTTGAATCATTCTTTTATATTAGTATTTACCCTACTAACAGTATCTGTAATTCAATTAGTGTTTGAGATTCTTTATTTTTATCAAAACATCTAAGAGATGTTAACAAAATCACAATCTTGCCAAACTGCATTTCACTATTTTAAAAGTTTTGGTTAGAATTCATTTCCTGGTTAGTCTAATAGATTAGAAATGCATCATTTATTCATATAGTTTTTCTGTTTTATAGACTGTGTAGATGACACTATTACAGTTCTGGCTGAAGAGCATGGGTGTCTGGACATTATAAAGGTTTGTTCCTCAGTGTTAGTTCATTTGTGCTGCCCTCTCAAAACACCTGAGACTGTTTAAATAATAGAAAGGAAAGATATATATTCTCACATTTCTAGAGGCTAGCATGATGTCCAAGGTCAAGGCACTGGAGGTTTCAGTTTTCTGGTAGGAACTACATCCCATGAAAGAGAGGAATGCTGTGTCCTCACAGAGTATCTAGAAGAATACTGAATGAGTTTTTTTTTTTCAGTAAATTTTTTTATTTATATAAAGTGAATAAATCTCATATATACAGATTTAGAAACATCATAATACTTAAAAACCTTAAACCAATCCACAAAGATAGGAACCTTTATGATGCTGGAAGGCCCAATCACTTAATGCCATCACATTAGCCCTTAAGTTTGAAAACCTGAATTTCAGAAGCAATACATCTACTCCATGGCAATCTGTTAATGAAAATTTGTTTATTTTGCATATTTGGGAACTATCAGCATGTTATTTTAAAGCTATGTTTATTTTTCATTACATATTTGCTTTTTCAGAGCAACAAATTAATATAAATTTGTAGTTAATTTAAGAGTTTTTTTTTTTTTAATCAAAACCTGCTAGAGTAGCAGACATTTCAATAAAGTTTAAAAATTTACTTTCTCAGGACTGGCGTTGTGGTGTAGCAGATAAAGCCTCCACCTGTGGCACCAGTATCCCATTTGGGCACCAGTTTGAGTGCTGGCTGTTTTACTTTTGATCTAGCTCCCTGCTAATGTACCTGGGAAAGCAACAGAAGGTGGCCCAGGTGCTTGAGACCCTGCATCAAAGTGGGAGACCTAGGAAGAACTCCTGGTTCCTGGCTTCAGTCTGGCCCAGTCTGGCCTAGCCTGGCCACTGGGGCCATTTGGAGAGTGAACCAACAGATGGAAGATCTTTTTCTTCTATATCTCTCCTTCTCTCTCTGTAACTCTGTCTTTAAAATGAATAAAATAAAAATCTTTAAAAATTTATTTTCTCTCTTCATTTACCAGGAGCTTCCTGAAAATGTGATAGATCTTTTGAAGAAGTGTCTCACCTTCCACCCTTCAAAGAGGTTGGTTTTATTAAGAGTTTGGGATTACTGTTAGATCCCTTATATAAAAGCAGTTAAATAAAGACATTTACATATATAGTAGTACATAAATGATATCAGTATCATAACTGTGTGTGACTTGACATTAATTTTTATTAATAAAAGAAAAATATTAAATGATTAAACAATGGTCAGAAAATTAACATACCAAAAGAGGTTAACCAGCTACTTTCTAGGCTTCAAATAGAAACCAATTAAATTGCAGAGTATAGATTCTCCTCGACTCAAGGAGAATATCAAAGAAATGAGAGCAAAAGTTTGTTAACAATATATATTATAGCAGTGAGCTTGGATAAATGGTGAGGGAAATTAAAAATTATTGATAAAATTTCTTTGAAGTTTTATTAATTTGCTTTCATTTGATGATGTGACTTTGAGTCATAAAGATATTCCTAAATTCCTTGAACATATAATGTTTAAAAATAATGTGCTGTAATTTGTCTTTTGAAAAACAGCTATTTCAAGTCATGTTAGAAATAGAGTATTGGTATTTAAATCATATTTTTCAGTGAATTTTGCCACATTAAATTAAAAGAGTAAGAAAACCCAAAAGGTATTGATTTGCATATTTATGAGATTCTATAATGCAAGAGTATGCTAGTTAGGCTATTAATAAAAAATGCAAGACCTTTTATGGGATGATTTTTGGTATATCATAAGGTATGATAGTACAATGAAGTAAAATCTTTCCATATTTATTCACAATCATTTGGTTGTTTTATAGAGGTATAGATGTAGACTCTGCTGCAGATAACTTTATTATTTTCTGTGCAAATGCGTTACTTAAGACTTGTAACTATCCCTTTGAATATTTGCCATTATTCTAGAAACATTGTTAAAGCTATCACTTATGTATTTTAAATATGCTTCTCAAGGCCAACTCCAGATGAATTGATGAAGGACAAATTGTTCAGTGAAGTGTCACCTTTATATACCCCCTTTATCAAACCTGCCAGTCTGTTTTCATCTTCTTTGAGATGTGCTGACTTAACTTTGCCTGAGGATATCAGTCAGTTGTGCAAAGGTAATGATAAATAAAACAGGTAATAATATGAACCAGATTTTTAAAGTAAATCCCATTATCCTATTTTCAATTTTGCACTTAACAATTTTAAACACACACAAACACACAATTAGTGTAATTTTATGAATAATTATTTGGGAAATTAAGAGAGTATTCTAGAAGTACTTAAAACAGCTGAACTAATATTTTAATTGTTTAACCTTCAATTATTGTTATTCCATGTAACTTACTATCCATGAACTATAAAAATCATGTTATTGATAGAAAATCCATACTATTATGTTTTTCATGCTAAAGAGAATACAAGTTAGCATCTCTAATCTGAAAGTCCAGAATCTGGAACATTTTGAACAATGACATGATGCTATGAAGTATAGCAAAAGGAGCACCTAATTATGCCAGAGACATTACAAAATCACTTCTCAGAAGAGACATCTATTGCCTTGAAATACAAATGACAGGACAGTTTGTGTCAATTGCCTACCCAAGTGCTTCCCTCCTCCCATTCTTTTCCCAATATAAAGGGCAAACATTCCAATTCTATGTCTCCAATATAACAGGTAAAAGCTCCAGACTTTCTATTTTCTAGATTCCCTCATTACAGGAAGTAGATTTGTAAACTAGAGTTGTCTAATGGAGTTCAAATGGAAGTCAGCTGGGACTCAGGGTGTCTTCTAGGGAAAAAAAAATTAAAGGAAACAACAACAAAAAAACACTTTATTGGACAGTAAAGGCACTGTAATAGTCATTTGCCTTCTCTTCTGAATAAAGGAAATGGTTCTAGAATTTTGCCAGACTTAGGCCCCTGAGCAATTTGTACCAATGCTTTAATTAAGAGACTTGAATACATTGTTATTGTGTAATCTATTTTTACTGGAATATTTATCTTTAGCCTAGAGCATTCAAACTATTACAAAAGACAAGTCAGGATCTGCCAGTCACAGCATCCTTTCATGGTGAGAGAAAGGAAACACCCAACTCCAGATCATTCTAGCCATTCTCTTCTACCTCAGGGCAGGATGCACTTGGGAAAAAAACAGACCAGACACACAGGCTCATTAAAAGATTGAGATCTAATCATAGGACTATGGAATGCTTTCCTTCTCTCTCCTTCCGTCCCACCACACAGAAAGCTATTTCCTTTTTCTCTGTCAGCTATGGTCAGATAACACTCCTAGTTAACTAGTTTCTCCTATGGCAGACCTAGAGATAAAACTCAGAAAAGTCTTGAGTTCCCCTGTGACTGGGTATCCCTGAAGTTTTTAACTCTCAGGTTAGTCCATATTCGACTTCCAGCAATTGACCAATTATAGTTCAAGTTTTACTGCCCCATGACTGGTTCCTAAGATGTTTCTGCTGATGAGTCTGCTCTAGGTCACCATGACTCTGTAATTTTCTGTCTGTCCCTCCAATCTTGGAGGCAGTGGTTTGCCCTGTGTTCTAACCTCTCTTATAATTCAAGGAAGAAGTGTTGATTTTGCAGTCTGTTTAGCTATTGACTTGTTGGCATTGAGTGGTGATTTAAAGCTCCTTATATCCAAAACCAGGAATAGGAAGTGTGTTCATTTTTGTATTTTTTTATAGAATGTGAGCTGTTATTGTCTATTGAATTTTAATAAAAACTTTAATTTCTGATTGTTTTTAATTTGACATTAATAGATACAAACAGTGATTACCTGGCAGAAAGATCTATTGAAGAAGTTTATTACCTTTGGTGTTTGGCTGGAGGTGACTTGGAGAAAGAGCTTGTCAACAAGGAAATCATTCGATCCAAGCCACCTATCTGCACACTCCCCAAGTAAGGAAATGAAAACTCCTCTTAAAACGATACAAAGCTAGAGGAGAGGGCATTTAGCTTAACAGTTAAGATGCCTGCCTGCTATATCAGGGTATGTGGATTCAGTTCCCACCTCCAGCTTCTGACTCCAGCTGGCTGCCAGTGGAAACCCTGGGAGATAGCCTGTAATGGCATAAGTAATTCAGTCCCTGACACCCATGGGGAAGACTTGATTGAGTTCCAACTCCCGGATGCCATGCACTGGCCATTGTTGGCATTTGGGGAGTAAATCAGCAGATGGGGATATCTCAATCTCTGTTTCTCTCTTAAAAGTTAAAATAAATTAATAAAGAACATTTTCAATTTTAGATTTTAGGATTTAGATTTAATCATGCAGACAACCATAGAAATCATCTGCCAAGCATATTTTTCTTTACTTGTTACATTTTTAGGTTATTGGGAGACACCATTAATTTTCTACTATTTTCCCTTTTAAATTGATTTTTTAATATTAACGTTAACTATATCATTCATCCATTAAGTCGAAAATCAGAAATACCACAGTGGAAAAGTCCAAGAAGAAAGGATTTGAAGGATATGTAGATTCTTAATATTCTAAAAATGTACACAAATTTACTGTATGTGTTAGTCAATATTCTTTCTCCTAAGAAGTTACTATCCAATGCACTTTTTCTTTGTTCATTTTTCACCTACGTAAACTTTCTTGGGAGTACATTTGGATAATATTGGGAGAGTAAATTTAATGCTGAATCTGCATGAATAGAGTTGTAGATAACACCCTTGTATTTTTAGAGTGCATTATACTTTTATGGTGTGTTCACATTAACTGAAGATACCTAAAAATTAGGTTTATTTGGAGAAGTTGCAACCAACAGTTTTATTTTTTAATTAACCATGTATCTAAAATTTACTTCTTTCTTGATGAAAGGAGGGAAGTTTGATTATATTCTTAGAATCTTATCTGTGAAATTCATGAACTCTTTTCTTTGTTAATAAATTACAAAATGTAAAAAAAAGTGAATTCTATTTTCTAGAAAAAGTAAATTGGATATTTGTGCTCATTATAATAATTATTTTTGAAATCTCTTTCCAGTTTTCTCTTTGAAGATGGTGAAAGTTTTGGACAAGGCCGAGATAGAAGTTCACTTTTAGATGATACCACTGTGACATTGTCATTGTGCCAGCTAAGAAATGTAAGAATGGTATTTTGCCAAATTTTCTTCAGATTTTTTAAAATTTAAACATTATAAATGCACATTAAGCCTTGTGTTTCTCTCTGAATTCATATAATAAATAAGAGCTTCTTTAAAATGTATGTCCTAGTGTGGAATTGCTAGAAAATAACATATATCATTTGAACTTTAATATATGTTGCCTGATTTTTCAAAAATGATTGGATCAGTTTATTTTCATCATCATTAGGTAAATGCTCTCATTTCTCAGTTACTCAGTAACTCTTGGTGGTATCCAATTAAAAAATTGCTATTTTAATATTATAGGATTGTGTTTTTGTATAATACTAATTTTAATTCCTGATTATTTAGCAGTTGTGAGTCTTCATACTTTATATCTGTTTGTTTTTTAACTTCTTCTCTACATTCGCACTTGTCAGTTTGTCTTTTGGATGATTTCTTATTGATTTAAGGACTTCCAAAGATACATTACAGATATTATCTTTGGGGAACTATATCTTGCAAAGATCTTCTAATTGATTTTTTTTAAGTTTTTGATTGTATCTTAATAGATTCTAAATTTTTATCAGTGTTTTAATTTATAGTCAAATATATATATACATATACATAATTTATTTTTTATTTGAAAGTCAGAGTGATGAGAGAGGGAGAGACAGAAGGAGTTGTCTTCCATCTGCTGATTCACTCCCAAATGCATCCAACAGACAGGACTGGGCCAGGCCAAAGCAAGGAGGCAGGAATTCCATCCTGGTCTACCCCATGTATAGCAAGGACCAAAGTACTTGGGACATCAATCACTACCTTCCCAGGTGCATTAGCAGATTGCATTCTAATACGGGATGCTGTCATCCAAAGCGGCAGCTTACCCTCCTGCATCATGACACCCACCCTTGTAGTCAAATATATTATATTTGATAAATTTTTCTTTTTGTAATTTAATATTATACCAGGGTTATAATTATTTTTCTTTAATATTCCCTTGTATTTTTTGAGATTTTAAGAATTTTATTTATATTTAGTTTTTAATTCACCTAGAATTTAGTTTTGAGACATTTGTGAGCAAGGCATCCAGTGTCATGTTTCATTGAAAAGAAATTATGCCCTTCCTCAGTTTGTATATTAGAATAGTTTATACTCTTTGCTTTCATTTAAAGATCTATTTGTTTATTTGTTTGTTTATTTGAAAGAGTTACAGCAAAAGAGGTAGAGAGAGAGAGAGAGAGATCTTCCGTCCACATGGTTCACTCCCTAGATGGCCACAGTAGCCAGCACTGGGCCAGTCCGAAGCCAGGAGCCAGTAGCTTCCTCTGGGTCTGCCACATTGATGGTAGAGGCCCAAATGCTTAGGCCATCTGCCACTGCTTTTCCTAGGCCATTAGCAAGGAGCTGGTTCAGGGGTGGACTAGCTGGCATATGGAGTGGCACCGTATCACTAGCTTTATCTGCTGTGCCACAGCAACAGCCCCACTCTTTGCTTTCTTGATTTATGGTACCAACTCTTTGGTGTAAGTGTAGATGTATTTGTGGGCTCTTGTATTATGACCTGTGGTAGTTTATCTCAACATTGGCCAACACCACACTTGAATTAACATATAGCATTATGTGAAGACTGGATGTCCAGCAAGGGAAAATCTTCAACTTATTGTTTGCAAAAAAGACTATGATTAAGATATTTCTTGAGAGCCGGCGCCGTGGCTCAATAGGCTAATCCTCCACCTTGCGGTGCCGGCACACCGGGTTCGAGTCCCGGTTGGGGCGCCGGATTCTGTCCCGGTTGCCCCTCTTCCAGGCCAGCTCTCTGCTATGGCCAGGGAGTGCAGTGGAGGATGGCCCAGGTGCTTGGGCCCTGCACCCCATGGGAGACCAGGAAAAGCACCTGGCTCCTGGCTCCTGCCAGGATCAGCGCGGTGCGCCGGCTGCAGCGGCGGCCATTGGAGGGTGAACCAACGGCAAAAAGGAAGACCTTTCTCTCTCTGTCTCTCTCTCTCACTGTCCACTCTGCCTGTCAAAAAAAAAAAAAATAAATAAAAAAAAAAAAAAAAAAAAAAAAAGATATTTCTTGCTGTACTTTCTGATTTTTGTAATCATCTGATTGAGTTTCATAAATAAATTTATAGAATGTTAATTTAAATGTCATTGACTTTAGGTTAATTTATATCTTTAAAATATAAAATCCTGTTTCTTGAACATGCTATAGATATATCATTTAAGTTTTTTTTCACATCTTAATTTCCTTTTTTGATGTATATATCAGCTTTAAAATTTCTTACTAAGGTATTTAGTATTGCAGTTGTAAACTGAATATATGTATGTACAAATAAATTTTTCTAAAATTTTATCTTGAAAATTTTCAGAAAAAGTTGAAATGATTTTACAGTGGACAAGGTATCATCTAGATTAAGAGTTACTATGATCTATTGGCCAAATCAAGTTGTCCCCATTTGTTTATCTATTGTTTATGACTATGTTACACTGTGGCAAAGTTAGTTGTCATAGAGGCCATATGATCCACAAAGCTGAAAATAGTTATTATCTGACCCTTTGTAGGAACATTTGCTAACTCACACCTGGATTCAATAATTAACACTTATTTGACTTATCACATGCTATCAGCCCCTCTGTGTCATTCATCAGTCTGTCATATTTATATTTGTTGTTACATTTCAAAGTATGAAGAAGACATTACTATACTTCAGGCAAATTGTATTTCTTAAAATATAAACTATGACGTCAAAATAAGAGAGTACATAGCACATCAGTTTTTAATCAGTTTTTAGATTAGCCATAACTCCTTTTTTTTTAAAATTCTCAGTGTTGGGCAAAATACTTTTCTTGGTCTTTTACAATTCTGGAATTAACTTACATGGATGCACAATGACTGTAATCAACAGAAGATCAGTGCTGGCTACACAAAGACCTTCAATTTGTGTGTCAGTACACATAGGAATAGGTACTTTTTGCCTTCCAATTGGAAATTTAAAAACAGAATATCAGGAAAGATGGCATTAACATTAATCAGCCACATTACTAAGATATTACTTTAATACTGCCTATGTAATACATATTTTTTTAATTCAGAGATTGAAAGACGTTGGTGGAGAGGCATTTTATCCATTACTTGAAGATGAGTGAGTATAAATACATTTATTTTCTGTTTGTGTTAAATGTGTAAAAAGTTTGTACCTTTTATTTTTTAAAAAAAAATTATGTAAGGTATACAAGTTTCATGTATTATATATATACAGATTTAGGAACACAGTGGCACTTCCTCTCCCCACCCAGGCACCATCTCGTCTTCCTCCTCCCTCTCACAATCTCACTCTTAATTTTTACAAAGCTCTACTTTCAGTTTACTTAATGATTATATAGCTAATCCTACACTAAGTACAAGAATTCAAAATAGTATGAGAAAAAAAATTGTTCCTCAACAGAAGATGCCAGGGCTATTACAATCATCAGAATTCAAACGGTCCATTTCACTACTACACACTACATTCCAGGTATTCTATTAGTTACCACTGATCAGGGAAAACATATGATATCTGTCTTTTGGGTACTGGCTTATTTCACTAAGTATAATGGTTTCCAGTTATCTTGTCCCAAAAGAAAGGATTTCATTTTTTTATTTTACAACTGAGTAGTACTCCAACGTGGGGATATACCATAATTTCTTTATCCAATCAACAGTTGAAAGACATCTGGGTTGATTCCATATTGTAGCTATTGTGAATTGTGCTACAATAAACATGGGGTAGAGATAACTCTTTCATATGTTGATTTCTTTTGGTTTGGGTAAATTCCCAGGAGAGGGATGGCTGGATCATATGGTAGGTCTATATTGAGATTACTGAGGTATCTCCATACTGTCTTCTATTGTGGTTTTACCAGATTACATTCCCACCAATAGTGGACCAGGGTACCATTTTCCCACATCCTCGCCAGCATTTGTCGTTTGTTGTTTTCTTTTTGAGAGCCATTCTAACTGGAGTGAGGTGAAACCTCATTGTGGTTTTGATTTTCACTTCATTGATGGCTAGTGATCCCGAGCATCTTCTCAAGGGGCTGTTGGCCATTTGAATTTTCTCTCTTGAAAAATGCCTGTTGGCCGGCGCCGCGGCTCACTAGGCTAATCCTCCGCCTTGCGGCGCCAGCACACCAGGTTCTAGCCCCAGTCGGGGCGCCGGGTTCTGTCCTGGTTGCCCCTCTTCCAGGCCAGCTCTCTGCTGTGGCCAGGGAGTGCAGTGGAGGATGGCCCAGGTACTTGGGCCCTGCACCCCATGGGAGACCAGGAGAAGCACCTGGCTCCTGCCATTGGATCAGCGCAGTGCGCTGGCCGCAGTGCGCCAGCCGCGGTGGCCATTAGAGGGTGAACCAACAGCAAAAGGAAGACCTTTCTCTCTGTCTCTCTCACACTGTCCACTCTGCCTGTTAAAAAAAAAAAAAAAAAAAAAAAAGAAAGAAAGAAAGAAAGAAAGAAAAATGCCTTTTGAAGTCTTTTGCCCATTTCTTAATTTTATTTTTTGTTTTGTTGTTGTTGAGTTTCTTGAGCCCTTTGTAGATTATGGATGTTAATACTTTATCAGTTGCATAGTTTGTGAATACTTTTCCCCGTTCTGTCAGTTGCCTCTTCAGTTTGCTGAGTGTTTCTTTTGCAGTGCAGAAGCATCTCAGCTTGACATACTCCCATTTGTCAATTTTGGCTTTGATTGCCCATGCTTCTGGCGTCTTTTCCAAGAAGTCTTTGCCTATGCCAGTGTCTTACAGAGTTTCCCCAATGTTCTCTGGTGTTTTGATGCTATCCTGTTGTAGATTTAGGTCTTTGATCCAATTTGAGTGGATTTTTGTGTAAGGTGTAAGGTACGGGTTTAGTTTCATACTCCTGCACATGAACATCTAGGTTTCCCCGAATCATTTGTTGAAGAGATTGACCTTGCTCCAGGAACTGCTTTTAGAGTGTGTATGTTTTTTTAGTAATATATTTTCTAAACAGATAATAAAAATATATTACTTTGGCTTATTAAAATGTTTTACCTTTTTTCATTTACTTTGCTTTTATGCTTCTTTTATAGCCAGTCGAATTTACCTCATTCAAACAGCAATAATGAGTTGTCTGCAGCTGCCACTCTTCCTTTAATCATCCGAGAGAGGGACACAGAGTACCAGCTAAACAGAATCATTCTCTTTGACAGGCTGCTAAAGGTAAGGATTCTCATGTATGAAGTGTTAACAATAGCCCATATACAATGAATTTTTAGAATTCTGTTAATTCTTATTGAATCTTGATGTCATGAGAGGACAGAGTCTTATAAATCTTTCCAAATAGGCCGGCGCTGCAGCTCACTAGGCTAATCCTCAGCCTATGGAGGTACCACAGGTTCTAATCCTGGTTGGGGTGCCAGATTCTGTCCCAGTTGCTCCTCTTCCAGTCCAGCTCTTTGCTGTGGCCCGGGAAGGCAGTGGAGGATGGCCCAAGTCCTTGGGCCCTGCACTTGCATGGGAGCCCAGGAGGAAGCACCTGACTCCTGGCTTTGGATCAGCGCAGCGTGCCACCCCTACCAACCATTTGAGGAGGAACCAACGGAAGGAAAACCTTTCTCTCTGTCTCTCTCTATCACTGTCTAACTCTGCCTGTCCAAAAAAAATAAATAAATAAAGCTTTCCAAGTAACTCTATTTTTTGTAAAAATGATGCAGAATTAGGATAAGTAACATCAAAAGTACAAATTAAGTGTAATAATATATGCGCAATTATGTTAAACAAAGGATTAGTATCTTTTTTAAGAAGACTTAAAAATCCATAGGAGGAAGCATTGCCATTGAAATACGGAAATAGATAAAGTAAATAATATAAAATCAGTTAACAATTATTAACTAACAATTAAAAATAGTAAATGAAAGTCAGGGCTTTTGCATACCAAATTAAGAAAGTGAGCAAAGGTACCCTGAAACTGGAACTGTCATTCTTTTGAAATAATTGTAAATGAAAACATTTTGTAAAGCAATTTGAAAGTATACATCACAAAATTTGACATCCATATCTTTTGTTTTAATAGTTCTCTTCTAAAAATCTCTCCTAAATTCAAATTTATAAAAGGACAAATTTATATGCAATATGCAGGGGTAGCTGTAATAACACTTTCTACAAGGATAGTTGGAGGCCGGCGCCGCGGCTAAATAGGCTAATCCTCTGCCTTGCGGCGCCGGCACACCGGGTTCTAGTCCTGGTGGGGGCGCCGGATTCTGTCCCGGTTGCCCCTCTTCCAGGCTAGCTCTCTGCTGTGGCCCGGGAGTGCAGTGAAGGATGGCCCAAGTCCTTGGGCCCTGCACCCCATGGGAGACCAGGAGAAGCACCTGGCTCCTGGCTTTGGATCAGCGCAGTGTGCTGGCTGCAGCGGCCATTGGAGGGTGAACCAATGGTAAAGGAAGACCTTTCTCTCTGTCTCTCTCTCACTGTCCACTCTGTCAAAAAAAAAAAAAAAAAAAAAAGGATAGTTGGAAAAGTTTATGGGAAATGGAATTTAATGATGTTTATTTTGGTGTAAAATAATTTTGAAATCCATGCATAATTTGTTGATAATATGCATATTCCATAGTTTGAAGACACCTCCTATATTCCTCACATTTTTATAACATGCTTTACATGTTACCTTATTTAACTCCTGGTACTATGATTGTCCACTTGACTGATTCATAATCTACCCAAAGCACAATTACAAATGGTTTTTAAAAAGTAGAATCAGCTCTTCATTTTAAATATTATGCATGCTTTAGTGAGAGTTGAGGCTTCCTATTCCATTGATTAAATATATGGGTTAGCAAAAACAGGTCTGATAATTGTAAATACTTTAAAATGTATTGTAGATAATGATTTCGTCACTGGTGTGTTTAGAACTGTCCAGATTAAAACAAGGCACTTTGTAATTTGAATATTTTCCACTTCTTTTTCATATCCTAGGCTTATCCCTATAAAAAAAATCAAATTTGGAAAGAAGCAAGAGTTGACATTCCTCCTCTGATGAGAGGATTAACCTGGGCTGCTCTTCTGGGAGTTGAGGTAAGAAAGCAAAGAGAAGGTTAGAAGCTGATTAATAGTGCTAAGATAGGATAAAGAAAAATATAGTTTTCTGATTATGTATTCTTCAAGTTATAGAAAGTATATAGTAAAATATGACCATTAGAATGTTTGAAAATTTTGAGTTAAACACAAGAAATGAATTAATTAGAAAAATATAATGAAGATTTGTTATATTTTCACTGGTTAATATTTAATAGGACTCACAGGAAATATCTTGATTATTAATTACAAAATTAGAATATTTAAAAAGGTAAATCATAAGTAGGTAGGTAGTCTTGCTTATAAAGTGTGCTAATTTTGGCATGTGATCACTTAGAAAGTGATTCTGTATTAATGGGCCAGCACTGTGGCTCATGTGGTTAATCCTCTGCCTGTGGTGCCTGTTCTAGTCCCGGTTGCTCCTCTTCCAGTCCAGCTCTCTGCCGTGGCCCAGGAGGGCAGTGGAGGATGGCCCAAGTGCTTGGGCCCTGCACCCGCATGGGAGATCAGGAAGAGGCACCTGGCTCCTGGCTTTGGATCTGCATAGCTCCAGCTGTGGCAGCCATTTGAGGGGTGAACCAACAGAAGGAAGACCTTTCTTTCTGTCTCTCTCTCACTGTCTAACTCTGTGAAATAAATGAATACATACATACATACATACATAGAAAAGAAAGTGATTATATATTTAGAAAAATCTTTCAATCCAATTTATGCCTTGTCAAAATCACTAATGTAATATACTTGCTTTGGCACACATATGTTCTCGGCCACACATTTCTCTATGGCAGTGAGGAAAAGAGAGATGTCACAAAATGATTAGGGCAGCTTGCATTCCTAAGAGAACTCTGTGATTGCCACCAACATGGGCTGAATTGTTGCCAGGCTTTTTCATTTCCTGTTAATTTCTTTGTTGTCATGTTTTCCTATGTTCTCTTACACATATCTATTATTTTTTTAATTTCCTCAACTGGTTTTCTTTTTTTAAAATTCTCTATTAGAATTTTCTTTTAATCCTGATCTCCCTCAATAAGAATTTACAAATATTTTTTGTTTGAATGGTTACTTTGCAAGAATAGCTATTATATGATACTATACACCAATCATTCGAATTGCTGAGTCATATAATGCTAATGTTCAGGAGGGTTGCTGGTGTCAGGTTGTCCAAACATCTCATTAAATAAATGTTCCAAAGAAGTAGGTACAGGGGCCGGTGCTGTGGGCTCTGCTCTCTGCTAATGTACCTGGGAATGCAGCAGCACATGGCCCAAATCCCTGGCACCCATTTGGGAGACAGATGAAGTTCCTGTCCCCTGCCTTAAGGCTGGCCCGGCGTGTGCAGCCACTTGGGGAGTGAACCTGTGAATGGAAGGTATCTCTTCTTCTTTCTCTGACCCTCCCTCTCTCTCCGTAACTTTGCCTTTCCAATAAACCAATAAATCTTAAAAAAAATTTAAATCCAACAAAATATGTGTGATTTTGAGTCCAAATTTCTGGTTCGTACTGTACTGTGATGGTAAAACGGAATAAAGATAACTTTTTCATGCTTCGTCCTATAGAACATAAACAAAATTTGAAGTAATTTCAATTATTCCTTCTATAACAATAAAACTGAAAAATGTTAATGAATCCTTGTGTTTAATGATTATATGATATCAACTGTTTAAGTTATCCCAAACTTCTATTTCCTGGTGTTGAGTTATCTCCTCCTTTGAATAGTTTATTTCTTTTTTGCTTTCATTAACAATGTTAAAAGAAAAATTTCTTATACAATGACACCTCCTCCCAAAAATGTTTTGTTTCCTCATGGATGTTGCTATTTATGAAATAGCAATGACAAGAGAACAACAAGGCTGTTTTGTGTTGTACTTACTAGCTAATTGATTCATCTTTGCCTCTTATATTCTGGTGTATATAAATAAGAGGCCTGCCTCAGCAAAACGGCCCATTGGCACTTGTTGTAGACCTTCATATTAGATTGTCAGACATGTAGAGAAGTTCTTTTAAGTTGAGATATAATATAGACTTGAAATACTTATCTGTAGTTGGGTAGGTTTCAGAAGATAACTGTTTATAAGAGATATATTTTCCTCTACAGGTTAATACAAAATTCTAAAGTCTAATGCAGTAACACTGAAGGGTTTTTTTTGTTTTTATTTTTTAAGATTTATTTATTTATTTGAGAGTTATACAGAAAGAGAAGGAGAGGCAGAGAGAGAGAGAGGTCTTCCATCCACTGTTTCACTCCCCAGTTGGCTGCAACAGCTGGAGCTGCACTGATCCAAAGCCAAGAGCCAGGAGCTTCCTCCAGGTCTTCCCATGTGGGTGTACGGACCCAAGGACTTGGGCCATCTTCTACTGTTTTCCAGGCCATAGCAGAGAACTGTATAGGAAGTGGAGCAGCCGGGACTTGAACCGGTAACTGTATGGGATGCTGGCATTGCAAGCAGCAGTTTTACCCACTTAGCCACAGTGCTGGCCCCCTGAAGTTTTTAAAGTAAACAAGTAAATGTTATGCGGAGAGTCTAAAAATCAAAAAAGACATTGAGATCTGAAACACTCCTAATCCCTAGCACATTGGATAAGGGACACTTAAGTAACTTGCATTTTTAATTTTTTAATGATATGATGAATTAATATACTATTTTTTTGCAGGGGGCTATTCATGCCAAATATGATGCGATTGATAAAGACACACCAATTCCTACAGATAGACAGGTATGATTTAGATGCTTTTAAGTAACCTAAGATAATTCTACCAAATGTTTAAATTTTAGAAAAGCATGGAGGAAGTTTCTTCCTTTCATTATGAATATACAGCTATTGCTATATACATAGGTGTTAGAATAAGCATAACTCTAATAAATTAGAACAATGCTTAAAAGACTTCAAATGAATTTTTTAAATGTATTTAATTTTTGTTTCTGTTTTAGCTTTTAACATCATATAGTTCATACAGTTCTAAGAATATAATGATAAACCTTTCTCTTTCACTTTCTCCCCTCCCTCCCTCCCTCCCTCCCTCCCTCCCTTCCTCCCTTCCTCCCTTCCTCTCTCTCTCTCTTTCTCTTCCTTTCTCCTCTCTCTCTCTCCTTTGTTTCTTTCTTTTTTAGTTTTTGAGATAACACATTTTTAATTTACATAACAGCTAAGGGCTTAATGCTGCACCAGACAAAATGTTTACCAAAGTAAAAAGCGGAAAAATCCTAGTTTAGTGAGGAATATAGGCAAGGACTATAAATAACTGAATAGAAGGATGATCATTTCACCCATATACAATAAATTTTAAAGTAATCACAGATCATTAAAACTATACTAGTGTAACATTTCAGGTAAACTTTTTTTAATAACTTTACTTCATCTAAAGAATTTTCCCTTTATAGTAATAAGAAGGTATTATTTAAAACTACATTCACAAGGGTATTTGAGAAAGTTTGTGGGAAAATAGAATTTAAAGATAGGCTTATTTTGAAATAAAAAATTTTTTAGATTTATGCTTAGTTTTTTTTTACATAATATGCATTCTCCAAGAACTTTTTGAAGAACTCTCTTACATATTTTTCAAATGAAATAGCCTGTTTCTTCTGTTTAACTGGGTGTACAATTTTTTGATTAGTCCAGAAATTAATGAAAAAATTTAAATTCTTTAGATACAGGGATAATGCAGGTGTTCTATTCTGCAATTCATATTGCAATCACTCCTCTTCCTTACTATTCTAAGAAATAAGGGTTTTGAGTATATTGGGTATCACCTTGACTTTTATAGTTGCACTTTATTCCTTTGCTGTTTTTCAGATTGAAGTGGATATTCCTCGCTGTCATCAGTATGATGAACTGTTATCATCACCAGAAGGTCATGCAAAATTTAGGCGTGTATTAAAAGCCTGGGTGGTATCACATCCTGATCTTGTATACTGGCAAGGTAACTTTTTTACTTGTTGAGACTTTTCTTGGAGTTCTAGGAGCTTGGTGCATGATTGATAATATTTTTTAAGATTTATTTATTTATTTATTTACTTATTTGAAAGGCAGAGAGAGAGGGAGACGAAGAAAGTGAGATTTTCCATCCACTAGTTCACTTCCCAAAAAGCTACAGGCTAAAGTCAGGAGCCAGAAACTCCATCTTGGTGTCCCACATAGGTGGCAGCTGCCCATGTACTTGGGGCATCTTCCACTGCCTTCTCAGGCACATTAACCAGGTGCTGGATGGAAGCAAAGCAGGTTCTTTGATATGGGATACTGGATTGCAAGCTATGGCTTAACCCACTGTGCCATGTTGCCTACCCCCTTTGACAATTTTAAAATTTTAACAAAATTTCAAAGCGTCCTTGGCTTTGAGAAAAGTCAACACTAAAACTCTGATTCATTTGTTGAGAGATTTATGTGAGAGCTTTGGAAAATACCTGTCTAAATGCCTCATAGACATCAAATAAATGATATCTAAAATAAAAGTTTGCCATCACATTTATTAGGAAGGCTGAAAGAATATTTATTGCTGTTATAATGTTTATAGATTCATTTATTAATGCTTATGCAAATAATAAAATAATTTTGTGCAGTCCCTCTTTTTAAAATATTTTGATATTGCACATATTCATGGGATACAATGTGATAATGTGATACATATATACAATGTCTGATGATTGAATCCTATTAATTGGCATTTTCATTTCCTTAAACACTTATTTTTTTGTGTTTGGAGCCTATTGATTCCCCTCTTCCAGTTCTTTATAAAGTATATAATGAATTTTGTAGATTATAATCATGTGATCAATCTATAGAATGCTAGAACTTACTCCTCTTTTCTAACTGTGTGTTGGTGCACATTATCAAAGTTCTCTCTAACGCTCACTCTCACTCTTCTTGGCCTCTAAGTAATGACTATTCAAATAATAAAGTAATTTTATACCATAAGTAATTTTGGACTAATCAATATTCCCATTATTTAGTGATTATAGTTTATGCTTAATGTTATTGTTACAAGTTAAAGCAGAGGATATCACCCTAAACTGCTTATTAATTGTACATTTTTTCTCTCAGTTATCATCAGTACCTAGATTGTTGATTTTTAGCTTTTGCCATTATTATTTTTATGATCATTGAAAATTTCAATAATATGAAGCCCATTCCACCCATCTCTATGTCTAAATGTGTTGTTATAAGCAGCTATTTGTTTTTAAATTTATTTATTTATTTGAAAGAGTTATAGAGAGGAAGAGGCAGAGAGAGAGAAAGAGAGAGAGAGAGAAGTATTCAATCTGCTGGTTCACTCCCCAAATGGCTGCAACAGCTGGAGCAGGGCTGACCTGAAGCCAGAAGGCAGGAGCTTCTTCCGGGTCTCCCACATGGGAGCAGGGGCCCAAGGACTTGGGCCATCTTGTACTACTTTCCCAGGTCATAGCACAGAGCTGGATCAGAAAAGGAGCAGCCAAGACTTGAACCAGCACCCATATGGATTTCCAGCACTGCAGGCAGTGGCTTAACTCACTATGCCATAGCGCTGGCCCCCAAGCAGTTATTTGTATCTCAGTTCTCCATCTTTGGCCATAGTTAAAGTGAAACTAATTTTTTTTTCTAGTTCTGTCCATTTATGAGGTATTGTGAATCTTCCTAGCAGCTATAAAGAGACTCATGTGCATTCTTTGAGCATAAGAACATATGAACAAAATTATTATCCATAAAATATATACAATATATTTTTATATCAGTGCAGTGAACAATTTTCAAAAATATTGTTTCATAATCCCAAAGGGAGAAAAAAAACATATAAAGCAAATCTCCATGTCTTAGATGAGAAAATGTGCTTGAAGGTAACTAATTAACAATTTCGAACAGGGCCAGAGATGGGACCATATTCTAAGCCTTCTAACATATTACCATTTTCCCATTAAAATATTTCTCTCTTCAAATCATAATAATATTGATAATAACTGATTTTTATCAGACACTTAGTATTAACAGACAATATAATTTACTCCAGCAATAACTCAAGAAGTAACATGAGGAGTCTCCAAAGAGTTCACGGAAAATGTTTATTATGGAAAGGTTTCAATTTTTTTTGCACCAAAATAATCTTTTCATTTCATTTTCTATAAACTTTGCACATTTCTGGGTGGATAAAACACATAGTCTATAAATCCGTTTAGAATTAATGCAGAGAAGTGAATAGGACAATAATATGTTTGGTTCTACTAGATTATATTCATTTGACCCCTT
This sequence comes from Oryctolagus cuniculus, assembly GCF_051225735.1. Lineage (NCBI taxonomy): Eukaryota > Metazoa > Chordata > Mammalia > Lagomorpha > Leporidae > Oryctolagus > Oryctolagus cuniculus. Next base: position 88,508,204 of record NC_142874.1, read on the forward strand.
TTTCTCAACCCTTCTGCATCAGGTCTTGACTCACTTTGTGCTCCATTCCTGTATCTAAATTTCAATAATGAGGGTAAGTCTGTTTTATTTGAATAATCATTGTACATGTTACCCTAAAATGTTGGATTCAAACAAAATTTTTTGTTATCATTTTAAGGTTGTTGCTCTCGCCTTGTTGATACTGTATAAATTTTTGTAAAATAATCTGTTTGACATATTTTAGAAGATGTGAAGGATATTCTTTTTTTTCATTGGAGAATTTCAAATGTGATCAGGCTTTGACTAGATAATTAGTGGGGTCTGGACTGAGTTTCCCAAATGCATTTATCTACTATGGTGACCATTTTACTTCTCTAGAGGTTAATTTTAGTCTAAGTATACATTTTTCTTTTGAATTTATTTCTTCATCTGAAAGGCAGAGTTACAGGAAGAGAGGGAGAGATAGAGACAGAGGCAGAGAGAGAAAGAGAGAGAGAGAGAGAGGTCTTGCATCTAATGGTTTACTCCCCTAAATGGCACAGACTGGGCCAAGCCAAAACCAGGAGCCTGTAACTCCACCCTGATCTCACATGTGGATGGCAAGGGCCCAAGCACCTGGACACTTTTTTGCTGCTTTCCCAGGCATATTAGCAAGGAGCTGAAATAGATGTAGATGAGGGAGCTGGATTGGATGTGGAGCAACCAGTACTGGAACAAGAGCTCTGAAATGGGTTGTTGGCATCAGAGACAGTTTAGCCCACTGTGCCACAATGCCTGCCCCTCTTTACTTTCTAAAGAAGTTGTAGAGAACTCAGTGTTGGCTGTGTTTCCCTCTAACTTTATATCCCTAAAGTCTACTTTCTCTATAATGAAAAGTTTTTCATTCTTTTCCCTGAACTTACACTGAAATTTGTATTTCAGGAAATTTATCTTATTTCTATCATGCATTCTAGTTATTCATATAGTAATGTTTTAATCCCTTTTTCTGATAGCATTTTTTAAAAAAAATGATAGATTATTTTCTGTCCCATTTCTAATACTTTTTTTTATACTAGGCTTTTCAGTATTTGTTAAAATCAATGGACCCCAGCTTTCTGCTGTGGCCCGGGAGTGCAGTGGAGGGTGGCCCAAGTGCTTGGGCCCTGCACCCACATGGGAGACCAGGAGAAGCACCTGGCTTCTGGCTTCGTATCAGCGCAGTGCGCTGGCCGCAGCAGCCATTGAGGGGTGAACCAACGGAAAAAAGGAAGACCTTTCTCTCTGTCTCTCTCTTTCACTTTCCACTCTGCCTGTCAAAAAAGTTAAATAAATAAATAAAATAAAATAAAATCGATGGACCCAAATCCCAAATTCCTGATTATATCACATGTAGAGAGATGTGTTACTATATACAAGCATGAATGTCTAGATACCTAACCTCAACATCTTTATCTTTTCTTTACTTTTTTTTAAAAGATGTATTTATTTATTTGAAAGTCAGAGTTACACAGAGAGAGAGGAGAGGCAGAGAGAGAGAGCGAGAGGTCTTCCATTTGATGGTTCACTCCCAAACTGGCCGCAACGACCGGAACTGCGTCGATCCGAAATCAGGAGCCAGGAGCTGCTTCTGGGTCTCCCATGCAAGTGCAGAGGCCCAAGGACTTGGGCCATCTTCCAAGGCTTTCCCAGGCCACAGCAGAGAACTGGATTGGAAGTGGAGCAGCCAGGACTAGAACCGTTGCCCATATGGGATGCTGGCACTGCAGGCTGCAGCTTTACCCACCACGCCACAGCGCCAGCACCCCCCCCCCCTTTTTTTAAAGATGTATTTATTTATTTGAAAGCCAGAGTTACAGAGAGAGAGAGAGAGAGGTAGAGTTTATCTTTTCAGATGCTATATCAAGTCACAATTTGTATAGCTTTCTGAAATTGAGTTGAGATAGCATGATCTCAAATAAATGAAATCTCTCTATTTGGTTTTAAAAAATGAAGTATTCTCTGATGTCCTCGTATGATAGTCTAGACAAGTTTTTGCTTTGCTGTTAGGCATAAGCAATCATCACCACTTTTTTTAATATAAGATTTATTTTATTTATTTGAAAGAGTTACAGAGAAGTAGAGACAGAGAGAGGAGAGGTATTTCATCCACTGTTCACTCCCCAAATGGGCACATCAGCCAGAGCTGAGCCTATCCTAAGCCAGGCCCCCCACATGGATGCAGGGGCCCAAGGACTTGGGCGATCTTTGATGTTTTCCTATGCACATTAGCAGGGAGGAAGTGGTGCAGCTGGGACTTGAACCAGTGTCCATATGGTATGCTGGCGTTGCAGACTGGGATTTAATCTGCTGTGCCACAACACCAACCCTTCATCACTACTCTTTTTTTTTTTTTTTTACAAGTAGAGTTATAGAGAGACAGAGAGAAAGATCTTCCTTCCGTTGGTTCACTCCCCAAATGGCCGCTACAGCTGGCGCTGCGCTGATCTGAAGCCAGGAGCCAGGTGCTTCCTCCTGGTCTCCCATACGGGTGCAGGCGCCCAAGCACTTGGGCCATCCTCCACTGTCCTCCCGAGCCACAGCAGAGAGCTGGACTGGAAGAGGAGCAACTGGGACTAGAACCCAGCGCCCATATGGGATGCCGGCACTGCAGGTGGAGGATTAACCTAGTGAGCGATGGCGCCAGCCCCCCATTACTACTCTTGATCCAAGAATAATAATGGATCTGTGTTTGAAAAACAGGTTATAACAAGTAGTTTGAAATCCAAAGTTTTCCAACCTTTGTTTATATGAGCAGTAATTAAGGATTGCAAGGTTTTTATAGCTCGTTTGGTATAGTGATCATGTTCAGAAATTTTAAAAATATACAAAGTTCAGGTAATGAAGGTTTTATTGCAGGATAATGATTGCCACAGTAATATGAAATTGAAGTACTAGGATCATTGTCTTTTAAAAATACATACTTTATTTTAAATCAACACATATTAACTGTACATATTTATGAGCTACAGTGGGTCATTTCCATGCATGCATATGAGCTTTAATGATCAGACCAGGTTAATTGGCATGTCCATCACTTCAAGAGGTTATCACTTCTTTGTTGGAAGTTTTCAAAGAGGATCATTATCTCTTTTATCTTTTGTTGTTCAAGGTATTTTCTCTTTGAAGGCACCAAGGGCCTTTCTCCACTAGTTTTGTATTTTTATAACTTATTACCATCACTTTAATTCACAAGTAACCTTCAGGAATGTATGCAAAGTTAGAGAATGATGCTGGTTAGTCACCTTGTTAACTAATTCTTTATGATTTTGCCTTCCTCTTTCTTAGCCTTGGCTTATGCATGTATGTCTGCTTTTATTCCCAAATACCTGTATAACTTCTTCTTGAAAGACAACTCTCATGTAATCCAAGGTAAGCAAATGTCTTTCCTTGTCTTTTTACATAGACAGGAATTATGTCAAAAGTAATCAATAGTCAATTAAATTGATGATTTTTAACCCAATAAAATATATTAATGGCCCATCACTAAAATCCATGAAGAGTGATCAGAAAGTTTAGTCTTAAGTCCACAAAGAATTATAGTAGTTTTCTAATTATCCAATAGCTGATCTCAACTCTTTGTGAATGCATTTTTGCTAGTTTAAAAAAAATAGGAAACTGCTATTTGTCTCTGTCACAAGTGCACACAGAATGCTTTACCCTGGAGGAAGCCTATTGTGAGTTGGTCAAAAGTTTAAACATTGTTTACTTGTATAATTAGACTATTAAAAACCCTCTCTTTCATTTCATTCCCTATGTTGAACATCCAAGAAACATACCTCCTCCTCAGGGTCCTGGTCATAGTGTGACCCATTTGAGCATTCAAGGTGACTTCTGCCATATTCAAACTTCTAATATAATTTTCTGAATTACTTCTTTGAAGTAGTAGGCTTCTGAATCAAACACTGCAAATTTGTTTTATTATTTATTTTGTAATCTTGGGCAACTATGTTCTCTGATATCATTTTCCTTTTATCTAAAATAAAATGCTATTAAGGTTAAAACATAAAATTCTAAATGCCAGGCAATGGAAATATTCAATAAATGTTACTATTTATTTATTAATGCTGTTACTATTAATACTATGTTTTTTGCTGATATGATTTTTGTGGCATTATTTTTTGCATTTTCTCTTTTCAGCAAAATTCTTGATGTTTTAAGGTCAGGGAATTTTCTTGTAATTTTGTATGTTTTTAGAACAGAGTACAAAGCTTTTCATAAAGTCTTTCATTGACCATTTTATGACAGCTATCATTTAGAATTTAGATTTAGAATTTTTTTATTCTTCTAATTGTGAAATAACTTGAAGCTGATGCTGTGTTTTATTTATATTTATATATTAGGGTTTGATATAGTTTGTTCAAATTGAATAGTTAAGGAAAAACAGAGGTGATATGTTATACTCAAAAATTCTAAGTGAAATTTCAACTACTAACCAACGTAATAGAATGTATCTAAGAAAGCCTTTAGACCCACTTTTAAGAAGTGTATTGTGTAAAGGAGGAAGAAGAGATCTTTAACACGTTTTTACAGGACATTCTTTTATAAATACTCTGAAGTTGGATGGCTGTACTAAATTAAGCTACAATCTAAAAGTAAATCCTTCCTATACTCCTCCCTAACAATAAAAAGTTAAAGCAAGAAGCTGTGCTTTCTAAAAACATTTTCAAACGAACCCCAACTTTATGCAAGACCACACTGCAGCAAAGTGCAGGTAATTGGGCATATCTATTTCAAATTATTAGAAAGGAAACAGAAAGGGAAATGTAAATTAAAAACACACAAAGGCTAAAAGTATGACATGAAAACAGCATGGATAATTTACCCAGGATAAAAAAAAAATTATTACTTTCAGCTTGATGCATTGGAGTATTAAGAAAAAGAATTAAACCTTTTAAAATTGTGTTTATACCTTTCTCTCTGTCTCTCTCACTGTCTAACTCTGTCAAATAAAAATAAATAAATAAATAATTGTGTTTACAAATAACTTAAATTATGTCCATTCATATGTCTTTGTCTACGATGTAAATAAGTGCTAGAAATCGAAATAATGTTTCAGTGTATCTTAACAATTATGTGATGCTTGTTTCTTTAAGTATTATTAATTTTCATAGTTATAGTTTCTAAAGTTCATGACTGAAATCTTAAATTGGTGAATAATTTTGAAACTTTTTTAATCCACAATAAATATTCTTTAGTATTATACTTTTTAAATTGATTTTTTATTTATTTTTTTAAGATTTATTTATTTATTTGAAAGACAGAAAGTTACACCGAGTGAGGAGAGGCAAAGAGAGAGAGAGAGAGGTCTTCCATCTACTGCTTTATTCTCCAATTGACCACAATGGCCGGAGCTGCACCAATCCGAAGCCAGGAGCCAGGAGCTTCCTCCAGTCTCCCACGTGGGTGCAGGGGCCCAAGGACTTGGGCCATCCTCCACTGTTTTCCCAGGCCACAGCAGAGAACTGGACTGGAAGTAGAATAGCCAGGACTCGAACTGGTGCCCATATGAGATGCTGGCACCGCAGGTGGTAGCTTTACCCGCTATGCCATAGCACCAGCCCCTAGTATCATACTTTAAAAAGTTAAATGTATATTTTCCTAAGAATCCACAGATTTGGTGTTTTAATTCATTTATTCAATTTTTATTTTGATCATATATGTTATATAAGAAAAAATGTTGGGGCTGCCTTTGCAAGGTGCAGCAGATTAAGCTGCCACTCAATGATAGAGTGCTGGTCCAAATCTTCTAAGCTTCCAATCCAGCTCCCTGCTAATGCACCTGGGAAAGCAGCAGATGATGGCCTAAGATCAGGGCCCCTGCCACCCATGTGGGAGACCTGGATGGAGTTCTTGGCTCCTGCTTTTGCCTGGTCCAGCTCCAGCTGTTGTGGCCATCTCAGAAGTAAACTAGTGGATAGAAAACTCATATTTCTCCTCTCTCTCTCTCTCCCCCTCCCCTTATATCCTTATATCACTCTCTCTTTCCATCTGTCTCTACCCTCTTCCTCTTCCTCTGTCACTCTGCCTTTCAAATAAATAAATAAATTTTTAAAAGTTTCAATTCAGTCATTCAATAAGTAATCTCATTACCACTGTATCAAGTACTGCTTTCATGAATTGAGGTTCTAAGATAAAGAATATTCATTTTCCAAGGGATCTCCGAGCAGGATATAGGAGATACATGTGAAAGTAACTAATTATAAGCTACTGATACTAGTATATATACTAATGTAATAGCACAGAACAAGAAGTGGAGGGGTTGGTTTGGATTGGTTTGGTGGCAAACAGAAAAGACAACATGTCTGGAAAGATTTCATAAAAGAGATACTTGAAATTTGAAGTTTGAAAAGGAATTTTCTTGGTGTAAGGGAGAAAGACATTCTTAGGATACAGAACTAGGAAGAGGACTGTGGTTAAAAAGAAAAAAGGTACACTGAGTAGCCAGTAGTGAAATCTGGAACAAGTGGTGAAAGTAGAGGGATGGAAAGCTAACAAACTGAAACAGCACAATGGTTATTGTTGTGTTGAAGATCAATTGTTTCTATTTCTTCAAAATATTTATTTTGAAGCTTGGAATTAGAAATATTCAGCTCTCATTTTACTGCTTTCCTTCTTTGTTGTTGCCTTCTTCCTCTTTGTTTTATTATGTTTGGTTTTTTTTTGTTTGTTTGTTTGTTTTTTGACAGGCAGAGTGGACAGTGAGAGAGACAGAGAGAAAGGTCTTCCTTTGCCATTGGTTCACCCTCCAATGGCCGCCGTGGCCTGCGCGCTGCGGTCGGCGCACCGCGCTGATCCGATGGCAGGAGCCAGGTACTTATCCTGGTCTCCCATGGGGTGCAGGGCCCAAGCACTTGGGCCATCCTCCACTGCACTCCCTGGCCACAGCAGAGAGCTGGCCTGGAAAGGGGGCAACCGGGACAGAATCCGGCGCCCCGACCAGGACTAGAACCCGGTGTGCCGGCGCCGCAAGGCAGAGGATTAGCCTAATGAGCCACGGCGCCGGCTTGTTTTATTATGTTTTAAGCTTTACACTTCAAGGTAACGTTGTGTTTTTTAATAGTTAACAACTATATATTAACATATAGTTGAATGCATCTTGTTGATGTTACATATATGTGGCTTCTGGGTAATTAGAGACTATAAACATACTATCACTAATTGAAAAGAGATAAAAGAGTTAAAGAAAAAAACCCAAAAGTTCCCCAGGCCTTCAGGTATGTCCTGGGTATTCACTTCAGTTTATTACTTGTAAAGCTGTTATAAATTCTTCCTGAGGCTGGGGCTGTGGCATAGCGAGTAAAGCCGCCACCTGCGGTGCTGGCATCCCTTATGGCTGCTGGCATCCCATATGGATGCTGGTTCCAGTCTTGGCTGCTCCACTTCCAATTCAGCTTTGTGCTATGACCTAGGAAAGTAGTAGAAAATGGCCAAAGTCCTTGGGCCCCTGCACCCACATGGGGGACCTGGAAGAAGTTCCTGGCTCCTGGCTTTGGATCTACACAGCTCCAGCTGTTGTTGTTTTTAAATTTTTATTAATTTTTTTAGAGGCAGAGACACAGCAGAGAGAATTCTTATCCACTGGTTCATTCTCTCAATGCCCACAAGTGCTGGAGTAGGACAAGGCTGAAGCCAGGAGCCAAGAATTCAGTGCAGGTCTTCTAAATGGGTGGCAGGAACCCAACTTCTTGAGATATTACCTGCTGCTTTCAGGCACATTAGCAGGAAACTGGAATTAGGGAGGGAACCAGAACTTGAATCTAGATATTCCAATATTGGGTGCCCCAACCAGTGTATTAATCACTATATCAAATGCCCACCCCATTAATTTTGTGTTTTTTAATGAGTAAAAATAGTTACTTGGCCTTGAGTAGATTCTTTTTTTTTTTTTTTTTTGGACAGGCAAAGTGGACAGTGAGAGAGAGAGACAGAGAGAAAGGTCTTCCTTTGCCGTTGGTTCACCCTCGAATGGCCGCTGCGGCCGGCGCGCTGCGGCCAGCACACCGCGGCCGGCGCACCACGCTGATCCGATGGCAGGAACCAGGAGCCAGGTGCTTTTCCTGGTCTCCCATGGGGTGCAGGGCCCAAGCACTTGGGCCATCCTCCACTGCACTCCCTGGCCACAGCAGAAGGCTGGCCTGGAAGAGGAGCAACCGGGACAGAATCCGGCGCCCCGACCGGGACTAGAACCCGGTGTGCCGGCGCCGCTAGGCGGAGGATTAGCCTAGTGAGCCGCGGCGCCGGCCGAGTAGATTCTTAATACGATTTTGTTTAGATTAGTGCATAATTACTAATTAGGCAAAAATAGTAGCTTGATGAAATAATGGGAAAAAATGAGAACATATTCCTCATATTTCAGGTGAATTCTATGAAAGAAAACAGGATTAAAATCAACAAGACATTTTAATTGCCCATTGCATGCCTCCTTTCTGATTAGCATGATGTTAATTCTTCTAACTATTCCAAATGAAGATACCTAGATGGAAATAAATTAGAACTAGAACAGATGCCTATAGCCCATATATAAAAAACAAATATATATAAACAAATAAAATTATTTGAGACATAATTTTTCTATTTGTGAATCCATATAAATGTTGTTCTTTATTTAAGGGCCTGTTACACTTTCTGAACATTCAATAAATTTAGAACAGATTTAATATTATACTAGAGAAAACATTTTTCATATTTAATAGGAGGATGGTGTTCACCATGTGTATAATTTGTGACTCAAGAAATAAATTGGTAGCCCTAAAGGCAGAAAATGAATTATGGCATAGCTGTTTTTAAAAAATATATTTAATAATTCTCAGTGATTAGTAACAAAGTAGAAAATTATTCATTAAAATATCTTTTTATACAAAAATTAAATCTCATTCAGAATGTAAATTAAATTATAATTTATTTGAATTTAATGACTTTGTAAAAATGATGATTATCTTAAACCCTATTGTCATTTCAGAGTATTTGACTGTGTTTTCTCAGATGATTGCATTCCATGATCCAGAGCTAAGTAATCATCTCAATGAGATTGGCTTCATTCCTGATGTAAGTATACCTTAATAGAACATGAAATTAAAAAGTAAAGCAGAAATTGGCCTCACAAAAGAGTGTATTTTTAAAAGCTTTTTCAAAAGATATCTGTATCTGAATAAGTTACTGCTAGTAATTACAACCTTCTCCTATAAAGTTTGTATGGTTACCTTCCATAGCCTCAAAAACAATGGGAAAATATTTTTATTTTCTTAGCATGGTTGATACTGCCAAGTCATATTAAAAAAAAAAAAAAAAAACCAGAAGTAAGAGTTTTATATTAACCTGTGCTGTCAAGGGTTTTCATTTGGAATCTTTGATGGGCCTGATTTTGAAGAAATAGGAAATTTACACATAAGTCAAAGTTGCTTCATTTTGCGTAACACATTACTTTGGAAGCTTTGCCAAATTTAGGCTTATTTCATTAGTTTCTCTGATGTCCGTATCAGGATAAAAGTCAGAGTTTCCTCTCAAAAATTAGCAGGGACATGGCTTAGTCTTTTCAAGATAAAAGTCAGAGTTTCTCCTCAACGATTAGCAAGGACAAGGCTTAGTCTGTTACTCTGTTACTCGTTTGTGGTTTGTGAAGCATTAGATTGTATCCCATAAATACATGTGATTATATTTTATCAATTAAAAATAACAAAGTGAAAAAATAATAACAGGTTTCATATATAGGGAGGGAATTGGAATTGATAGAAATGTTAATGAGGGACCAGTGCTGTGGCATAGCAGGTGAAGCTGCCGCCTGTGGAGCCGACATCTCATTTGGACGCCAGTTCAAGTCCCAGCTGCTCCATTTCTGATCCAGCTCCCTGTTATGGCCTGGGACAGCAGTAAGAGATGGCCCAAGTCCTTGGGCCCCTACACCCTTGTGGGAGACCCGGAGGAGGCTCCTGGCTCCTGGCTTTGGATCAGTGCTTCTCCGGGCATTGCGGCCATTGGGGAGTGAATCATCAGATGGAAGACCTCTCTCTCTGCCTCTCCTCTCTCTATGTAATTCTGACTTTCAAATAAATAGATAAATCTTTAAAAAAAATAATAGACAAAGTAATGGAAACTTTTTACTTGTTATATTTTGAATTATTTAGCCCAATAAATGTATTACCCATTCAGTAGTTAAATTGAAGAGATAATATTAGCCCTCAAGCAATTATATTCTTTAGGAAGGTCTTTATTCAGAAATTATTGATTTAAGGATAAAAATTTTATGTTATATATAGTTAAAGTAGGAAAAGAAATTTATGAAACAGTATTATGATATTATCTTATTTTATTTTATAAGATTTATTTATTTAAAAGATTACAGAGAAAGAGAGAGACATAGAGAAAGAGAGATCTTTGATTCAATGGTTCACTTCACAAATGGCCACAATGGCCAGTGGGTCAGACCAAAGGAGGTTGCTTCCATCAGGTCTCCCACGTGGGTGCAGGGGTCCAAGTACTTGGCCATCCTCCACTGCCTTCCCAGGCAAATTAGCAGGATGCTGGATCAGAAGTGGAGCTGCCAGTACACTAAGTGGCACCCGCATGGAATGCCAGCATTGCAGGTGGCAGCTTTACCTACCATGTCACAATGCCAGTCCTGATCTTACTTCATTTTCATAAAATGAAGTGTGTATGTATGTAATTATGGAAAAAGTTGAAAGGATGTACTCCAGAATATTAATCATGATTATCTTGGGTTGAAGGCATTGTGAGTGGATTCGTGTACAGGGTAGGGTGGGGGTGGGGGGCAGTACTTAAGTACAGTTTTCCCATTTTTATCATTGAACATGTTACTATTTTTATGATATGAAGTTTTTAAAACCATACTTTATAACAATGTTCAGTAGAAAGCAGTGTTTTAAAAGTTTTTTTGCAATGCATAAGCATAAATTGCATAATAATGTTCAATGAAACACTATAGAGCAGTGTATTTAAAACTTTTCTTGCAGTGCAAAGGGAAAAATTGCATATTATATTGACACCCAGGACAAACAGAATTACAAGTACTGACATGTATATCTGTGTACAACTGAAACAAATTATATAAAACAGATTTTTAAAATTATTTATTTGTTTGAAAGGGACAGAGACAGAAGAGAGAGAGTGTGTATTTGTGCAAAAGACATACATAGAGGTAAAGATTTCCCATCTACTGGTTCACTCCCAAATACCCCAAATACCCATTAAAAGTGGTGCTGGGCCAGGTCAAAACCAGGAGATAAGCACTCAACCAGGGACTCAGTGAGGGTCTCCTGTGTGGGTGGCAGGGACCCAAGTACTTGAGCCATCACCTGCTGCCTCCCAGGATGCATATTAACAGGAACGTGGGATTGGGAATGTGGCTGGAATGCGAATCCAGACACTCCCAGAATGGGTTGCAGACATCCTAAGTAATGTCTTAATTGCTATGCAAAGGCCTGCCCCAAAACAACTATGATTTCTACATGTTACATTCCATCGTGTATGTTTAAATGTCTATATCCCATAAGTTGATTATTTTAAATGTTAATTTGAAAAATGCTTAGATAAATGATTCTAAAAAACCAATAAGAACTTATTTTTAAAACTTAAAAAAATGCTCTTGGAATACATTATCATAGGTTTTTGTATAACAAAAAACAAGCAAAAAGTACTTTTTGGGATAGAGAACTGCTTATTCCGTCTTAAACTTCTTCATTTCCTAATCATATGTTTCCTGTGAAAGACTTATAGCAGATACTGTTATATTAATGCATTTTAAAATGTTCACAATAATATGCATAGTGTAAATAATTGCAGAGTTCTTTAAAGTTTAAAAATAATTTTCTTAGGCATTATTTCATTTGATTATTAAATCTGTAAGGTGTTTGCATGAGATGTGTGCAGCATTTATTTTTGTTTTTTTTTTGTTTTTGTTTTTGTTTTTTTTTTTTTTTTTGACAGGCAGAGTGGACAGTGAGAGAGAGAGACAGAGGGAAAGGTCTTCCTTTGCCATTGGTTCACCCTCCAATGGCCGCTGTGGCTGGCATGCTGCGGCCGGCGCACCACACTGATCCGAAGGCAGGAGCCAGATACTTATCCTGGTCTCCCATGGGCTGCAGGGCCCAAGCACTTGGGCCATCCTCCACTGCACTGCCGGGCCACAGCAGAGAGCTGGCCTGGAAGAGGGGCAACCAGGACAGAATCCAGCGCCCCGACCGGGACTAGAACCCGGTGTGCTGGCGCCTCTAGGTGGAGGATTAGCCTAGTGAGCCGCGGCACCGGCCACAGCATTTATTGTTAAAAGTGTAGTATTTGGTATGATAACAAAGCTAACAAGTCATAGAACTAAAATTTCACTTAACATCATTTGGAATCAACTGTTTGTCTCCCATGTAGTACATTTTGCATTAGGGAAGAGAGACTCAAACATAGCTCTACTTTCTCCTAGAAGTATTTCATAGCGCTTTGTATTGCATACAATTTTCTGAGATGTAATCATCAGTCGTAAAGTCATCCTCCCTAACATTTTCAGTGCCATTCACTTCTAGGCCTATGGAGAAACACCTTTCATTTAAGTACATGTTTCATTCAGTGAGGTCTCTAAAAAGAACATGTACTGGATCCAAAACAAATAGACAATAACAACAAAAACCCTATGATTATTAAAAATAAACCTTGTTAAAAATTACCTAGTATACTTGTTATTATATTAAGTATTCAATTTTATGTGTCCCAACATGTGAGTACAGTGTAATACAATACTAGATTAAATTATATGGCTAAAGCTGAGAAATTTACTAAGGAATTGATTGTGAAATTGGTAATAATGTTAGATTTTTGAGGCATAAAAACATTAATAACTAAGATACAGGCTAATAAAACATGTAATTACTTTTTTAAAATTTCCTTGAAAATACATAGTTAAGATGTACTCAAAACTGAACACAAAGCTACATTGATTGGTTCAGTGTTCTAGATTGAAAACATTTATGTGGATAACTGTGTATGGAATTACACAGTCTGATAAAGATTCTTAGTTATATTCATGAACACAAATGGCATAAAGAAAGGAAGCACAGGGGCCAGCATTGTGGCACAGTGGGTTAATCAGCCACCTGGGACATCAGCATCCCATATGGGCACTGGTTTGTGTCCCAGGTGCTTCACTTCTGATCCGGCTCCTTGCTGATGGCCTGGGAAAAGCAGCAGAAGATGGGCCATTTGTTTGGGCCCCTGCTACCCATTTGGGAGACCTGAATGAAGCTTCTCACTCCTGGCCTCAGCCTGGTCCAACCCTAGCCATTTTGCCATCTGGGGAGTAACCTAGCAGATAAAAGATCGGTCTTTCCCTCCATCTGTAACTCGGACTCTCAAATAAATAAATAAAAATAAAGGAGGTATAGAAGAGAAAATCATCTGTCTTAGCTTTCATTACAATATTAGATTCTTAATGAGCATTAAGTAAGAAGCAGGAATGAGCAGAAAACATTGTTAGCACACAGTAATGTGAATATATACTAAGTGCTTACCACGTACTAAGCACTGTTCCATCCATTTTAAATATAATCAAGCATCCAATTCTACAAGTTTGTAGATCTAAGTAAGCAAATATTAACTATTTACACTTTTATATAAAGCCAATTTGAGAAAGGCTGATAGAAGTTAGAAGTAAAATTTTAGATCACAATCATATGAAAGATAAGAGTAGGTTAGAGAAGCCAGCATTGTAGCACAGTAGGTTAAGCTATGCCTTGCCATGCCACTGGCATCCCTTATTGGAGTTCCAGTGCTATATTGGAGTCATTGCTACTCTGCTTTAGAGCCAACTCCCTAACTAAAATGCCTGGGAAAGCAAAAAATTATGGTCCAAGTATATGAGTCTTTGTCATCAGTATGTGAGACCCAGATGGAATTCCTGGCTTTGGCCTGGCCCAGACTTAGCTGTTGTGGCTATTTAGTTCAAGGACCAGTAGATAAAAGATCTCTGCCTCTCCCTGTCTCTCTTTGCCACTCTAACTTTCAAATAAATAAATAAATCTTACTGAAAAAAAAAAAAAAGAGTAGATGGAAAGTGGGTTAAAAAATGTTCTATTGTTTTTGTATTAATTTTAGGAGAAAGTAAATATGCTGTGTTTAGGCATTAAAGCAGGGATTCTTTCTGACCTGGGATTTGATTTTACTCTAGTTACAGGCTATTAAGATAGTTTACTGTTTCCTGGACACTGGAAAAAAACATGACTCCTGGGTCACAGACAAAGGGCTTTATCTTTCACAGTCCAGTAAGCAGCATGTTCATCAGCATATTTGTGTTGGTTCCCCTTGCTCCCAAATCCCATGAAGACAGTATTAATGGCCCAGAGAGTACCTGCATATGCAATGGATTACATTGCAGGAGAGGAACTGTAAGCTTAAGAATTTCAAACTTTTAAATGCCCCCACGTTGCTCTGGAAAGAGAGAGATATAAGAGGAACTATTCTTTTCTTCTAAGGCTATCATATTATAAAAAGTATAAAATATAAACTTAAAAAGAATTAGAATTAAGGACTGATACCAAGAGAGCATGTACTATATTGATAACATGTTATTTTGAGTTAAAAATTTTTCAAAGGAAATGTAACACAATGTAAATGCTTATTAGGTCTGAATAGAGAGAACATTGGTGTTCTTTAACTGTGCTGCTCCACAGTGTGAGTACATCATTCAGTAATTTTGGTAGAATAGCTTCATGGAAACTATTTAAGTTTCCTTCTTGATTCAGACCCACTCCTAAAAATTACTGGGGTGTTTTTATATAACTCCTGGGAAAAGTTCTCCAACAATAGTATTATGAAAGTAACATTGATTTATATAGTTAGTGTGGTTAGTCTTGTGAGACTATCATAAGTCACGTGGGATGGGAGATAATTCCTTGTGGGATGGAAATGTCTAGCACATAGCAAATGCTGAGCATTCTTGACCCAAGACATTGATTTCCAGTAGTAATCCTCTAATCATGGGGCAGTAAAAATTCTTCCTCATATATATCTGAAAAGTGTCTATATATATGTATGTATATGTATATATGTATGTCTATATATATATATATATATATCCATATATTCAAAAACCCTCTAGGAAACAGTCCTGTCAATATAGAGAATCTTAGCAAGAGAGAAATGAGGGGAAAGAGAATTCCCCTGTCTACAATCATTTCCTTTCTTTGTTTCTTTTTTTAACTTATTACATTTATTTGAAAGGCAAAGTGACAGAAAGAGACACACAGAGAGAAAGAAATCTTTCATTCCCTGGTACAGTCCTCAAATGGCCACAATGCCCAGGGCTGGGCCAGGCTAAAGCCAAGAGCCTGCAATTCTATCCTGATCTTCCACATGGTTGGCAAGGGCCTGCCCAAGTATGTGGACCATGTTCTGCTAGCTTCCCTGGTGCATTATCAGGAAGCTGGACTGGAAGTGGAGCAGCCATGACTGGAATTTACACTCCCATATGGGATAACAGTATTGCAATCTGTGGCTTAACCCCCTGTGCCAAAATGCCACCCCTTACAATTCTTTTTCCTGTCACAGTGAGTGTACATTTGAAATTTAACAGAGAAAGTTAACATTTTAATAGAAAGTTTTTTTTATCTTTATAATTTTTTTGTCTTATTGGGCTATTTCTCAAGTCTGGGTAATATAAAATGTTGAGACCATTTTAAAATTTAATTTTGCAACAGATTTTGTGTTTAATGTAAAGATTATAAATAATGAGTAGTGGTGGTTGTGGTGTGAAGTGCAAAAATTTTCTAGTTATTAATAGCCACATTTCATCAGTTTCTATGTACAACATCCTTTTTTCCCTTGCACTATTTTCTATACTGCTCTATCTTTAAAATAATTGTTGAAGTAACTTTCTGTGCCTCTAACAGCAATGCAGGCTAGGATTCATCAAGGGCAAGAGTGAGTACTTTGATAATGAGATCCCAAATTCAGTCTCCAACTCAGGAATTAATCCTATCAAAGTAAGCCCTCATTAATCTTCCATCATTGAAATGCAGACTTCCATTGCAAGAGAGATTGTGATTTCTGGCTTCTTTCCATTTGCTGTGGGTCACAGAACTCTGAATATGGAGCAATGCTGAAGCTTGAATAGTTAGGAATACTGTGCACTGATGCGATGCTTAGATTATATATGTCATGGTAGTTATGAGATTTACATATAAATAGGTAAGTAATGTGTATTGGCACAATTGAAGCCAGAGTGATTTTTATCTTTTTTGTATTGGTGTATGTTTCTGCTTCTGAAAATATACTAGGACTTTAAAATGAGAGTAGTAAAGTATGCATCTTTATTCTTAAGGGAACTGTTTTCCTGAAATGCTATGAATAGCATTCAACTTGAAAATTATGAAAAGTTGTCAAGTGGCCATTAAGAGAAATGATAAAGGCTGTATCTCAGAACTATTTGTGTCTTTTGAACTACTGTCACAGCTAGAGATAAAACTAATACATTCAGAGATGTGCCGGCAAAATCATTGTCGTTTAACTCTGATTTGAAAAGATGCTGGCAATAGTATTAATTTTCTCTTTCCTTAAAATAAGCTTATCACTATCATTTTCTAAATTTAAATGTAGCCAATTTTTTACTAATATAAAATGTGAAAGAATTGCCTAGAAATATTTGTTTGTTTCTGGCTTCATGATATTGTTATTACATTAAAGATATTGAAATTATAATCTAAAGAAGAGACTATTAACTACAAGCTTTTCAGACTTTAGCAAGGTATGCTTACAAGAAAAATTTGTAAAGGGCACAGTATTTTGAATAAAAGTCCTGCTAACTTGTAGTCCATCTAGGATGTGACTTCTAGTAACTGCTCTGTTGTCTCTAGCATCAGCTTCTATTGCTCTGGGATCCATTAACATCCTAGAATACAAACGACTTACCAAGATCTTGTGTTAGTCAGTGATCCCATTGTAACAAATACCTGAGAGGAGTTACTTATGAAGGAAGGTTTCCAGGTTCACTGAGGGGCAGCCACATTATGCTGGTGTCTGATAACAGCAGTGGATGGTGGGCATGTGCAAAGAAAGGTCACAGGCCAGCCAGAAAGAGAGATGTAGCACTATCTTTGTCTACCTCTCTGTGTTCTCTCCTACCAACACTGCCAAGACTTGGATCATTGTGGCTGTGTCACAACCTAATCCAATCCTATCCCTTCCCATGGTGCCTTCTTCAGACACCATAATTAGATTATGTTCCATCGTATGTCCATTGTCATAAGATTCCAGGGATCAATAACGCTTGGCCTTTTGGGGGACACCCAAAACATTACTCAAATTATAATAATTATAATAAAGCTTGTTTACCTTTCATACAGTGCCCAGACTTTATAAATCAGAGAATGTTACCCCATCTGGATATAATCTAATAATGTGTTGATAATTTCTTATTTAAAAAGTCATACACACAAGTTAAATATCTAACGGGTATTCCCATTCAATGACTCTTTACATGAACCCCTTACCACTCCAATCTGTTTGAAATTTAATGTATCCTTGTACTAGCTATGAGACAAGTGAAAGTGTAGCATAATGCATCAGTGCTCTAACTTCTTGGTCTCAGGACCCCTTTCTATTCTTAAAAATTATTGAGGACCCCCAAAAGCTTTTGTTTAAGTCTGTTATATGAGGGTACTTCAAAAAGTTCATCCAGAAGTTGTGGTTATTGGGAAGTTGCCAAGTTGACAGTAAGTCGTCCTTTCAAGTAAAAATAGTATTCCTTGAAAATAAAAAATAAACACCTAGGTTGCTTTACAGCTCAAGTAATTGCCCAAGTGCTCTTGCTCAAGACAATCCCTGTACTATAGTATGTAGCACAAGAGCTTTACACTGATTTTCCATTTGTTTCACAACTTTTTAAAGAAATATTTAATAAAACTGGTTTTTCTCCCTCACAAACGTATAACTACTTTTATACTGTGATGCCACTGCCTTGATTTGTGCTTACATGCTAGCTAGCAGTGTAATTCATCTGTGAGTTTGCACAATTAGTGCAAATGTCATCAAAGTAAAAGGAGCACAAAATATCTTTGTATTATTATAGTTTTGATTGGTGGAGCCCTGACGGGTCTTGAGGACCCACAGGCATCTGTGACTATGAATTAATAATGCCAAGATAGAGGGTAAGCCCTTAGAGGCTGGTGCCAAACGCACCAGGGTTCTAAATCCTAGTCTTCAATATACTAAGTACATATCATTAATTAAATTAGTCTCAGCCACAGTCTTCATAGCATTAATGTAGCTTATAATAAATATTACCTTAGAGAATTATTGTGATCATTAAGTTAATGCATGTAAACTGTTCAACAAAGTCCCAAAAAAATAGTATTAAGGGGTTAACCATAATTGGTATTTTTTAAATTATCCTTATTATTGCAGTCTGATCATGCTGCACAAGTTCTTTGGTTACATTGATATGATTTACATTTAGAAAAGCATTATTTTGGCCAGCACTTGTGGCTCACTTGGCTAATCCTCTGCCTGCGGTGCCTGCACCCCAGGTTCTAGTCCCGGTTGGGGCACCAGGTACTAGTCTCCATCGCTCCTCTTCCAGTCCAGCTCTTTGCTGTGGCCCAGGAGGGCAGTGGAGGATGGCTCAGGTGCTTGGGCCCTGCACCTGCATGGGAGACTGGGAGAAAGCACCCGGCTCCTTGCTTTGGATCAGTGCAGCACTGACCGTGGCGGCCATTAGGGGAGTGAACCAACCGAAGACCTTTCTCTCTGTCTTTCACTGTCTATAACTCTCTCTCTCTGTCTCTCTCTCTCTCTCATTGTCTAACTCTGCCTGTCAAAAAATTTTTTTAAAAAAATTTAAAAATTTAAAAAAATTGAAGAAAAGCATTATTTTATAAGCTCTGATGAATATATTATTTTGCTGCATCAATTAATGAACACCATCTATCAGAGGAAATGTTTTTAAAGATTTTATTTATTTGAAAGTTAGAATTACAAAGAGAGGGAGAGGCAGAGAGAGAGAGATCTTCCATCTGCTGGTTCACTTCCCTGATGGCTGCAATGGCCAAGGCTAAAAGGCTGGGCCAGGATAAAGCTGAGAACCAGGAATTTCATCCCAACTTCTCATTTGAATGGCAGGGGTGGGCCCAAACACTTAACCATCTTCTGCTTTTGCCAGGCCATTAGCAGGAAGCTGATTTCTATATATGAGTGAAATCATTAAGTACTTGTCTTTCCATTCCTGGTTTATTTTGTTCTTCTGTTCAACCCATGTTGAGAGAATTTCAATATCTTATGGCTGAATAATATTCCTCTACTTATATGTACCTCTTTTCCTTCATCTATGCCTCTGTTGATGAACACTTATGTTGTTTCCATCTCTTGGCTATTATGAACAGTGCTACAGTAAGCATAGGAGTGCTAATGACTCTTTGACAAACTAATCTCACTTTGTCTATATTTACTCAGTAGTAGGATAGCTGAATCATATAGTAGTACTATTTTTTTAATTTTTTGAGGAATCTCTCTACTGTTTTATGCAGTGGACTGTTTTCCATACTGTTTCCCCTGATAGATATTCAACCAGCAGTGTACGTGTGTCTGCTGTTCTCTTCATCCTCACCAGTACTTGTTACCTTTTGTCTTTTTGATAATATGCAATATAACAAGGATGAAGTGATATTTCCTTGTGGTTTTGATTTGTAATTCCATAATCGTTAATAATGTGGAACATTTTTTCGTAAACCTAATGGTCATTTGAATGTCTTCCTTTGAGAAATGTCTGTTTAGATCACTTTCTATTTTTAATTGGATTATGATTTTTTTGACTATTAACTTGTTTGAGTTCCTTATGTATTTTACTTATTAATCACTTATGATGTAGATCACTTACAAATATTTCCTCCCACTCTTTAGGTTGTCTAATTGCTTCTTAGTCAATTAGAAAACATTGTTAGACTAGGTAATCTAGCGCAGACCTACTGACAGCATACTGGTGATCTTATTATTTGTGAATTCCATGTTGAGAAGTTGTTATAATTTATTTGTAACCCCAAAATCAATACTTATGGCACTTGCATGGACTGTTTCCTCAGATTGACCAACATTTTGATCTTAATCTGAAATCAAATAGGACAGTGTCTTGTTTCAGCTATCATACTGTAAACATGTGCCCTTTTCTTTTTTTAAAAAAAACTTTTATTAATGAATATAAATTTCCAAAGTACAGCTTATGGATTACAATGGCTTCCCCCCATAACGTCCCTCTCACCCCCAACCCTCCCCTTTCCCACTCCCTCTCCCCTTCCATTCACATCAAGATTCATTTTCGTTTCTCTTTATATACAGAAGATCAGTTTAGAATACATTAAGTAAAGATTTCAACAGTTTGCTCCCACACAGAAACATAAAGTGAAAAATACTGTTTGAGTACTAGTTATAGCATTAAATCTCAATGTACAGCACACTAAGGACAAAGATCCTACATGAGGAGTAAGTGCACGGTGACTCCTGTTGTTGACTTAACAAATTGACACTCTTGTTTATGACATCAGTAATCAACCTATTGATCATAATGATAGGACTAAGAACCAAAGGGATCATATAAACAAGAATAGTGTCTGCAAATACTACCTGATAGAATAAAAAAGGGAGAGAATGATCCAACATGGGAAGTGAGATACACAGCAGACCCATAGAATGGCAGATGTCCTAAACAGCACTCTGGCCTCAGAATCAGCATGCGGATCCGGCTGAAAAGCCCATGAGAGTATTTCAGGCATGGAAAGCCAAGACACTCGGTGGGGGGGGGGGCCCTAAATGAAAGATTTCCACGAGTGAGATCCCAGTGGAAAGAACGGGTCATCAAAGAAGGAGGTACCTTTCTCTGAAGGGAGGAGAGAACTTCCACTTTGACCATGGCCTTGTCTAAATATGATCAGAGTCAGTGAACTCAGGGGGCTTCCATAGCCTTGGCAGCTCATGACAAGAGCCTAGGTTGATTACTGATGCCATAAACATGTGCCCTTTTCACCGTCTATTTAGTGTCATGCATTTTTCTTTGTGATTTCACTGTTCAAAATGTCCCCAAGCCTAGTGCTGAAGTACAGGAAACCTATGGTGTGTCTTACAGAGACATGAGTTACTGTGCTGATAGTCATGTTTTCAATGTTAATAAATAGTGGAATATATGTAGTAAGGATTTTTTTTTTTTTTTTTTTTTTTTTTTTTTTTTTTTTTTTTGGACAGGCAGAGTGGATAGTGAGAGAGAGAGACAGAGAGAAAGGTCTTCCTTTGCCATTGGTTCACCCTCCAATGGCCGCCACGGCTGGCGCGCTGCGGCCAGCGCACTGCGCTGATCCGAAGGCAGGAGCCAGATACTTATCCTGGTCTCCCATTCGGGTGCAGGGCCCAAGCACTTGGGCCATCCTCCATTGCACTGCCGGGCCACAGCAGAGAGCTGGCCTGGAAGAGGGGCAACCGGGACAGAATCCAGCGCCCCGACCGGGACTAGAATCCGGTGTGCTGGCGCCTCTAGGTGGAGGATTAGCCTATTGAGCCGCGGCGCCGGCCAGTAAGGCATCTTTAACACAAAAAATAGGTTGCGTGTTGTTCAGCTCTTACAAAATCTGTGTACCAAGACTCACCAGAACCTAGCAGAAAAATGGAGTCTATCCCTGTGTTTCTCTTAGTTATAATGGTTCAGCGTTCACTGATTTTGGGTTTGTAGTGACTTTAAAGACCATAACTCCATGAATAAAGTAAATTCACTGTATTTAGAATTCCCAACTGGTAGTTTTGGCAATGTGATATAGAAGATTTATAAATAACTGTTTTGCTTTCATTCATATAAATGTATATAATATATACTATGTATAAAAGTTGGAAACTATCAATTCCTATTGTTGGAAAACACATGAATTATGTACCTTGTTAATAAGGTAGATAGGAAAGATTTATAGTGTCTAAGAGATCTAGAGTGTCTCATTTTATTGGTTAGTTCACTTGATAAAGGTTATTTCAGAAACAGAAATTTCCAAATGGTGTGAATTTCACAATTACTACACAAACATGGTCATAGAGGGGAATTTCAAAAATCAAATAAAATTGGCTATTGTTGTAATAGTAAAACACAGACACATACAAATATATGGATAGAAAGAATGTGTGTTTGTAAATTTGAAAATCTATTTGATAAACCATTGCACAAAATATTCATTTCAACTAGAATTTACATTCTAAGAAATATTTTCTTTTAAATGATTTATTTTTATACATTTTCAAGTTGCTCAGCCCTAATTTTCTGCTTTCAAAATCAAGCCCCCTGACTTTGTTCTTCCTAGTAATAGTTTGGAATTTGACATTAATAAATCTTCTGGAAAGTCCTCAAGAAATGCTGAAGTTGCTATTTGAGCTTGCTGTTACTAGGGGGCAGTATTTACCTAACTGATGGAAGTTTAGGGCCGTGCTAAATCAAGCGTACATAATTTCATCATCTGAGGAAAATACTGAGAGCATGTATGACTTATTTTCGTTGGGTTTCAGTTTCCAACTTTAAATAAGTAATTAGCTAATAATACCTTTAATTTAGCAATACTAACAGCTAAATATTTTTATATTTGTAATCAAATATTTCATTACCTACCCTTTTTAAAAAAAGCCTTCCTAGTATCCAAACTTATTCTATTTTGCTGTCTTTTATGTGAGACCAACTGTATTGTGAAGCCAAACCAGTATGCTGAGAGTTTTCAAATATCAATTAAGCTTCTAAAAGGGAAAAATAAAGAACAAATAATTAACAATACAGTGTCATAAATTACCTATTTATTTACCTGATCTTCATTTAATTAGTAAGAGGTGGCTGGTACTAGTGAGCCCCCAGAGTTGTAATTTATATTAAATATATATTTTTCAACCTGACTTACTATTTTTCAAATACTAGAATAAGCTTTGTTTCACTTTTTTTTTTTCAATTCATTTGAGATACAGAGAACACCCCCATCTACTGATAGACACCCCTTCCCAAATGCCTGCCATAGAAAAGAGTGGGCTGGGCCAAAAATTGGGAGCTGGGATTAAACCCGGATTCCCACATGGAGGGACACAAATACTTGAGCCATCACTTGCTTCCTCTCAGGGTTTGCGCAGGCAGGAAGCTAGGTTCGGGCTCTGGAGCTAGGCAGCCAGCGTAGGCACTCCAAAATGGGATCTGAGTATCTTAACTGAAAGGCCAAATGCCTACCTTATTTCACTTATTTTTAATAATATTTTATAATTATATTCAAAATGTAATTATTTAACAAAATCTCAAATTAATTTTTTCAGGTTTTCCCACTACTTGATATGAAGGATTTTTGATACATAAAAATTAACTCTTATTAACCTTTAATGTCTCAGAAATGCTTTTGTATAACATGAAAAAATACCTTTAAAATCAGCATACTAATATTACATTTGGATTAATGATGGTTTTGAGTGTATGCTTTGATGAAATAAAGATATTCTATAAGTCCTGGCAAAAGGGTGATCTACATTTCTAATGTAGGCAGATATTATTGTATATAGTACAGTATTTGTAAGAATAACTTCAATAACCTATATTCTTTTTTATTTAATCAATGGAGTAGACTGAAACTGAGCTTATTTACCATTCAGTTTATTGCTAATCATTAATTATCTCTTATTTCCTTTTACCCATCCTCTGTCCCTTCTTTTTCCACCCCTAGCTCTATGCCATCCCTTGGTTTCTCACCATGTTTACTCGTAAGTATCATTTTCCCTTCTCTTCTGATATTGTATTAGCCAAAGGACAGCTCCATTCTTCCCCAATATTTTATGTTTGCAATAAGAATATTTGCTGTATCTTTATGTAATTCTAACATAATAGAGTTAGAAAATAATTTCAATTGTCAGACCCATGAATATCAAAAACAAAACTGTATGGAATGAAAACCAATCTTAATCATGACGTTCATACTTGTCATGACCCCTTTCAGAAAAGAAATAAATGTCAAAAATAGTATTTAGGTAATTTTTTAAATCAACTTTTACAACCAAAACAGGTTTACTTTTTAGAGATTCTCTAATTACTAATCGTTTTTTTTCCCCGAACATTGATTCCCCTAGAAATTAAACAGATTACATGAATTTATAGTTCTTTAATTAGTTATCAAGATTAATACATTGAGCATCTTTACCTAAGTATGATACAGATGATAAATAGAATGATATTTGAAGTATATCCATATTCATTGTCAAGGTTAGCTATCCACAGTATTGTTAAATGAAAAAAAGAAAGTTGCAAAAAAATAGAAAATTACTAATGAGATTTCTTGGTGGGAATTTATAAAACAGTTGGTTAGAGTCTATAATAGAAATGTAATTTTAAGATGTCTAATGAAGCTTTAAATTTACAAAGCCAAATAAACATTTTGTAAAAATACTTTAGTAATGTTAACTATTAGATAATACTTCTGACCATAATGTAAGTCATTTACAAATATCTAGTAAGCTACTTGTTTTAATTTTTATTATATTAGTTTTTTTTTAACTTAGTGATCTTTTTCTGTTATTTTGCAGATGTTTTTCCACTGCACAAAATTTTTCACCTCTGGGATACCTTACTACTTGGGAATTCCTCTTTCCCCTTCTGTATCGGAGTAGCTATTCTTCAGCAGCTGCGAGACCGGCTTTTGGCTAACGGCTTTAATGAATGCATTCTTCTCTTCTCTGACTTACCAGGTACAGATATAAACAGATAGAATCACTAAGTGAAACATGACTGTAAAATAATGAGATATTTGCAAAAATAATCACCCAAGCCTTCAGACTCTTTTCTGCTTAGGCCTCATCATTCTTCATTATGTTCCTCCTGCTGACCCAGCGTTGTAGATACAATTCTGGACCATGCTAGCTCACTGCGTGCGGTTTGCTTCCATCTCAGTAATGCCACCAAAAGGGTAAAAGGCCAAGGCACAATAACATATTTGCCCTTTTGTTTAGGACAGGGCTGTTTATCTTCAGTAATTGGGAGTAAATAAAAGCCACTTGGGAAGGTGTTTGAGAATCTGTGTTTATACAAAGATGTAATTCACATGGAACTTTGCTCCCTCCTGGCCACAGCTGCTTGCTAACAATTTGACAGTTTGAGAAAAGGAAACACTGGCCTCTCTGGAGGACAAATGGAGCTCCTGAGAAATTCTCTCATGCAATACAGGATAGTAAGTTAAGCTACATAAGGTGTTCACAAGTGAGGGATTGAAAATTTAAGAGTTGAAAGTTTAATTGCAGCAATGTGGAGAGTAACTATAAACTAAGCTTGATGTTATGGTTGAAAAGATGAAGTCAACTAGGTTAACTGAAATGTAAATCTGTAGAATGATGTTACTAAATCTATAACTACATCTGTACATGTTTTTAGAAAGTCAGATGAGTTTTGGATGAAAAGATCCTATTTCCTAACAGTGGTTCATTGATTCCATATCTTCTGTTAGTTCTACTGCTGTTCTCTGTTTTCAGGTAGGAACAAGTTACTGCTCACAATAAACAAACTTATCATTATCCAAGAAATAAATTTGCCTGAAAACCAAAGAAAGAAAGATATTTTAAGATTATATTTATTAAGCACTTTCTTTTTTTTTTTTTTTTTTTACAAAAGCATTATGGAAATCTTTATTTCTAGATGAGGCCATTTATGGATAACATACAGGTCTTTCTGCACATATTATCCATGATTTGATTCTTCTGTAAAAATGTTGGCACCAACCATATCAGAAATTCATATATTATCACAACTGTATTCTGTTCTACCACCAAACTACTATGTCTACATTTAGTAACTTCACAAAATCAAATGAATGGAATCCTTTGGTTGTACACAATAACAAGCTTCGATAATAATTTTAAATTTGTTTTTCTTTTTTTAAAAAAGGCTATCCTTCAGAATCTGATATTAAAAAATACTGACATTGCTTGGCATTATACTATTATATATGTATCGTGATGGTTGGTAATGATTCCCCAAACCATGATTTTATGAAAACAGAAAAATTATTACAGTAACTTTATTTGAAAGGAATTTTAGTAGTTAATGTGCTAACTACTAATTTTAGTAGTTTAGTAGAGAAGTTGTTAGGACTTTTTGGACACCAACTGTAGATTTAAATAAATATTTGAACACTACTGTAAAATAACACAGTATGAATATTGTGGACCTGTATATATTTTTTTTAAAATCTCACTCCTCCTATCAGGGGAATTTTTAAAATATTCAAGTAATGTAGCAGAAAACAATGCCTTTGATATAAGATTAGGCAAAAAGCCACACAATTAATTTTCTCTTCAATCAGTTTTGGCCGAGGAACACTACCAATCTTACAGGCCAGTTGATGTTCGCTTTTTCATGCTCCGTCTCTGAGCTAAGCTTGAAGCAGCAACAGGCTCAAGAACTGGTTGAAAGGTCTTGTGAGTCAGGGCAGAAAATGTGGCAACCACTGCTCCCTTAACAGCATGTGATGCATCACTTCTCTTTGGCTGATCATTCCGCAACTGATCACTGTGAGTTATCCATGAGTGCTTTAATATTTGCTCAGTAGTGTACCGTTGATGAGGGTCCACATGAAGCATATGGGAAAGCAAATCCTTTGCTCCATCTGAAATACCATCCCAGTTTCCACCACTCAAGGAGAACTTTCCATTGCCTATACGCAGTAGTATCTCTTCAGGAGTATCATTGGGGCCATTAGCAAATGGAGTGTAGCCAGCCAACATCGTGTAAAAAAGGACTCCTAAACTCCAAATATCACAAGCAGCATCATATCCCTGTTGCATAAGAACCTCAGGTGCTACAAAGTTTGCAGTGTAGCATGGAGTTAAGAGAAGTCCATTTTCTCCTCGAAGCTGTTTTGCAAACCCAAAATCACAGATCCTAATTGAATCTGCATTGGCTGATTCATCCATGTATAAAATATTACTAGGTTTAAGATCACGATGAACAACTCCTTGACAATGAAGATAGTCAACTGTCTTAGTTATTACATACAGTACATCACTAGCTTCCTGTTCTGAGAAACTTTTTTGTTTGAGAATACGATCCAGGAGTTCTCCTCCTTTCATCAAATCTGTAACAAGGTATATGTATCTACCATCATCAAAGACATCCTTTAAAGTAATAATGTTTGGATGCTGTCCATAGCGCATCAGAATCTCAATTTCTTCTGATGGGTCTCATTTACTTTTGTCAATGATCTTCACTGCAAATTCCATGTTGGTAGTTTTATGTACACATCGCTTGCAAACGGAATAGGAGCCAACACCGATATCCTCTTTCAATTCATACACTTCACCAAATTGTGCAGCATTTCCATTTATCTGAACAATTGGTAATACATTTGCACTTGTGATAGGAGTTATTTTATATTCTTCTGCAATAGACGTTGCAACAAAGCTGAATCCTTTGAAGAGTTGATGAGCATTTGCACTGGCTGGTAAACCAGGAGAATCTTTAGGTGTTTTTGCAGTAAATTCAGGATCAAAACAAAAAGTATCATCTGGTTTTCCAGAAGCAGGTTTGAAAGGAGGTTGAACTTCTCTTTTATATAATTTATTCCAGTCAATATTTGCAAAAAAAAAGGTGTCTTTTTATTTCTTCAACTCCTTCTGAACCCAATCTATTTGCTGGATTCCTTTTGAATAGCATCCTTAGAAGACTCTGTGCTTCAGCACTAAGAAACTGAGGCATTCCAAGTTTTGCTTTTAATATCATATTCATGGTCTCGTTTCTGTCTTTACCTTGAAATGGCAGAGTACCAGTAAGCATTTCAAACATAAGTACACCATATGACCACCAATCAGCACTCTGGGAATGGCCTCTCCTATTTACTACTTCAGGAGCCATATACTCTACTGTACCACAAAATGAGTAAGCCTTCTTTTCTTGATCTACTGACTCTTTGCTGAGTCCAAAATCTGTTAACTTGATATGTCCTATTTCATCAAGCAAAATGTTTTCTGGCTTCAGGTCTCTATATACAATCCCTAATCGATGCAGATGATCCAAAGCAAGGGCCAATTCAGCAAGGTAGAATTTCACATCTTCCTCTGTAAACAGAACTTCTTTGGATAATCTTGTGAAGACATCTCCTCCCCTGAGAAAATCCAGTATTAAATACAGCTTCCCTTCAGTCTGAAAGGCATAGTGCAATTTGACAATAAATGGATGATTTACTTCCACAAGTATATCTCTTTCCATCTTTGTCCGAACTCTGTCTCGAACTTTTAAAGAAGCCTTTTTTAACACCTTCATTGCATAGAGCTGACCAGCATCAGGACCAGTCTTCTTTCTAACAAGAAAAACCTTTCCAAATGATCCCTGACCAAGCACCTTGAGCAGCTCAAACTGTGCAGGATCTGCTTTCTCATATCCTTCTTTAACGTGATGAGTAATAGGGATTTCTTTAACATCTTCATCCTGGCAAGAATCTGCTTCTCCCTCTTCCATTGGCTCATCAACCATTTTAACACCATTTACCTGATCCTCAGTTTTCTCCTGATGTTTGAGGAATGGAAGACAACAGCACAGGCTTAAGTTGGAATTGGCCCTACGGCCAGATGCTCTACGATGTGTCCTTCTAAAACTCATTGCGTCTCAAAGTGGGTCCTGTCTATGTATGTTCCCCTTGGAATACAGCCTTAAAATAACCAGAGCAGAGCTGGAAGAGAATGATTCGAAGCGAGATTATGCGCTCAATCTGAGTCTCTCAGTTTCCAAGTAGCAATCCTGGGGTCCTTTAGTATGGCAACCGCCCTTCAGGTGACTGGCTGCAATCAGAAACAGGCCGAGTGGCCCTCACAGGGGATGTGAGCCTGCCTGTGTACTGCCAAAGCTCTGGAGTAGGATCCACTGGAAGGTCTTGGTGCCCCATAGAAATGACTTTCTCCTTGAGTTTCAGAGATATTAAGCACTTTCAAAAAGAACAGGTAGCCTACTGGTTAGACTGATTTTTATTTTTAGCAGAATATTTGTATTTGATATTCTATCATCTCTATTCAAAATCTTTACTCCTTTTGGAACAATAATAGCAAAAATGCCTTGTATTTATTTAAAACTTCCCATCAGTTAAAAGTATCACTATCAACTTTCTAACTTATCAGATTTTAATTAAAGAGAATTATTTCTTTTGTGAACAAAAATGGTTTATTTCTTTTCTTATGATTGATTCTTTATGACAATCGATTTATCTTTTTTTTCTTCTGACTTTGAAAAAAATAGCTAGTTTCACAAACCAGGAATACAGTCTGTACCCTACAGATATTTTCCTGTCATTCTCAGCTTGCCAAAGTAAACACAGGATGAATTATTAGGATTAAAAGAATTTTCCTTGTCAGTTCTAAACATATATATATATATGTATGTATGTATTAGACATGCTGATTATACATTTTCAAATCAAGCAAATTAAATACCTTTCCTGTTTCATGCATAAATGTTCCTATTAAACACTGGTGAAAAAAAATCTGTTTTCATTTTTTATAGGCAGTTTAGTGGCACTTCTACTTGGCCATTTAAAACAAAATTATTTCTGGACCAACACTGTGGCACAGCAGGTGAAGCCACTGCCTGCTGCACCAGAATCCCATATCAGGACTTAGCTTTGAGTACCAGCTGCTATACTTCCCATTGAGCCCTGTGCTAATAATGCTCCTGAGAAAGCAGTGGAAGATGATCCAGGAACTTGGGTCCCTGGCTCCCACATGGGAGACCCAGATTGAGTTCCTGGTTTCTGGCTTGGATCTGGCCCAGCCCTAGCAGTGGAGGCCATTTAGGGAGTGAACCAGCAGACAAAAGATCTCTTTCTGACTCCCTCTCTCTATCATTTTGTCTATCAAAAAATTAAAATGAATCTTTAAAAAATAAATTATTGCTGAGGGTGTACATTAGCCTAACAGGCAGATAGGATATCCCGGTTGTCTGCTAATGTGGTCTCAGGGAGGCAGCAGCAAAGGTTCAAGTACCCATATGGGAATCTTGAATTCCTTGCTCCCAACCTCAGCCCCTGATCATTGCATGCATTTGGGAAGTGAATTAGCAGAAAGGAGCACTTTCTCTCTCTCTTGCTCCTTTGCTCGCTCTCCCACTCTTTGTGTGTTTCTTAAATTAATTAAAATATTTAAAAATTATTTCTGAAATCAGAAAGTAGGCAAATGCATTTGTTATAACTGGCCGATTGACAAGGTAAATTCTGTTTACTTTTGAAAATAAGATATCTTCTGTTGATTTGAATTGTCTTGGTCCACAGTGCCCTTTTCTGACTTATCAGTTCTTTGGTCACTTCTATGTTGAGCTCCTCAACTGTGCTTGATGGAACTGGGAAGTGATCCTAGCTCAATCATAGCCATTTAAACATAAGGAAATGACTTCACCTCTTTGTATCTACTTTATTTTTGTAAGATTTATTTATTTATTTGCAAGGCATATTGACAGAGAGAGGGAGAGAGAGATTGATCTTCCATTCACTGGCTCATTCCCCAAATGGCTATAATGGCTGGGGTCAGGCCAGGCTGAAGCCAGAAACCTAGGACTCCATTTGGATTTCCCACATTAGTGGCAGGTATCCAAGTACTTGGACCATCATCCATTGCTTCCCAGGCACGTTAGCAGGGTTCTGAATTGGAAGCAGAAGAGCTGGGACTTAAACCAGCACTTACTATGAGATGCCAGCTTAACCCACTGCACCACAATGCCAAGTCCTCTATTTCTTCATCTCCAACTATATGAGCATGGTAATAGTACCCACCCTATAGGGTTGTTGAGTTAAGTCATTACATCCAAATGACTTAGAGCAAAGCCTACCAAAGATCAAGTGCTATGTGAATCATAATGAATATTTATGCCATTATTATTCTTGTACCTTTCCATCTTATCAGGACATGCTTTCCTTTTGGTAGTATAAATGCAATAATCTCATTACCTTTCCCTATAAATTACAGAAGTAAGTATCAATCAGATTTTCTTCTAACAGCAAAAGCTGATGAAATAGCCAAGAGATCCAGTATGTTTTCTATTAAGTGTATGCTTTAATAAAAAGAATCTTGGCCAGCGCCGTGGCTCAATAGGCTAATCCTCCACCTGCGGCGCCGGCACACCTGGTTCTAGTCCCGGTTGGGGCGCCAGATTCTGTCCTGGTTGCTCCTCTTCCAGTCCAGCTCTCTGCTTTGGCCTGGGAGTGCAGTGGAGAATGGCCCAAGTCCTTGGGCCCTGCACCCATGGGAGACCAGGAGAGGCACCTGGCTGCTGGCTTCAGATCAGCGCGGTACGCCAGCCGCAGCAGCCATTGAGGGGGTGAACCAACGGAAAAGGAAGACCTTTCTCTGTCTCTCTCTCTCACTGTCCACTCTGCCTGTCAAATAAAAAAATCTCTTCACTGCCCAGAGCAGAGAGTAGTACATAGATAGCACAGGTTTTGGAGGTAAATCAAGCATGGCTGAGTTCCTAGCTCCACTGTTCATTATTGTGTAGACTGGGAAACTTTCTGTAGGGTACTGCTGCTTTTAAAAAAAAAATGACCTGTAAATAAAGTACGATGTGATTTCATGTCCCATCTGTGGACCTACTGGCCGTGTGAACTTTGGTAAATTATTTAATCTTACTGGAAAGGATCCTATAAAATATGGATAATTTAGTAAAATGGAGATAATATGTGCATTATGGTGTGAAATAATGATAATAAAATAGTACATCCAGGATAATATACATAATTATTTTATGGATGCATAACACTTAATATTTTAAATACATGAAGACTGCGTAATAACCAACTTACCTAATTTTCTGCTCTTTTCTTCTTTTCCTTTCCTTTATAGTAATTCCTTTTTTTTTTTTTTTTTAAGGCAGAGTTAGACAGTGAGAGAGGGACAGAGAGAGGTCTTCCTTCCGTTGGTTCACTCACCAAATGGCTGCTACGGCTGGCGTGCCGCGCCGATCCGAAGCCAGGAGCCAGGTGCTTCCTCCTGGTCTCCTATACTAATTCTTTAATTCTTAAACAGATAACTCAGCAGAAAGGGATAATTATTTCTGCCAAAAATTGTTCTCAACTTTTATTGCCTTGTAGTAAATGATGTTGTGTGATGTTACATTCCAAGGAAGTACAAGTAGTGCTAGAGAATTTTCCTAAAGTTCTTGATATTATTGGTATGTATGTCATTTTGATACTAGAGACCAGTACATTTGACATTTCTCAGGAGAATCCAAAAATAGTGGCAGGGTGTTATAGAAGAAATATTGGACTTTGCACAGCACAATATAATACTGGATTTGGGCCGGTGACATTAGGAGAGCAGTTTCTAGTGTTAGCCAATTTTTAAACCCTCTTTTTAAACCATTTACAAAATGGGGTTTACCAGTGTTCATTCTGTTCTACCTCTTGGATATCATCCTGCTATAATATTCACTTGGCTGATTGAAGGAAAAAAATTATTTTGAGAGTATATTCATAGTTTTGAAATTGAGTTAATATCTGAATAAAACCAATAAGGTAATATTTTAAAGTGGATAAGAGTTCAGGGTACATGTCCTTTATACAATAAAATTTTAAGCTGATATATTGATGTCATAAATATGAGTGTAGTTGAAATAAGTTCCTTGAATACGTATATTTGCATTCCTGAATACCTTCAAAGACAGGAATATTTAAATGCAAGAAAGAAGTTTTTCTTAGTGAACCTCTAGAAAGCAATTTAAAAAGCCATTAGGAAGACATTAACTTATTCTCAGAAATTAAAATACTGATATTATAGGCAGGCACTTTGCACCATTAGATGCTGCTTGAGATGCCCACATCCCATATCCAGGTGCCTGTCTCCACTCCCAATTCTAGCTTCCTGCTAATTCATGCCCTAGGAGGCAGCCCAAGTAGTTGGGTCCCTGCCACCCAACCTAGAGGAGTCATAGACTGAATTTTTGACTCCTGACTTTTGCCTGGCCTACTTGCTACTCTTGTGACGTTTTCTCTGAACTAGCAGATGAAAGATACTCATTTCTTTCCTTCTCTCTCTCTCTCTCTCTCACTCTTCCACTCCGCTTCCTCTCCTTCTCCCTCTCCCTCTCCCCCTTTTAAATATAGTATGTTGAATAAATGCTCATTTTAACATTAAAGGAAAATATATTTTTAACAATTTCAAAGGGAAATACAGAGTATACTCAATATACTTTTCTCATGTGTTCCCCCAAAGTACTACTTTAATACCTTAGGTGACTGGAGGAAGGTACTTATCTATATTTACTTAAAGCAATACAATCTTTCTCATTATTGAGAATAGCACAGACTATTTTATGAAAGTAACATATCTTTTGACCAACACAGTTTTGTACAATTTCTATGATCTAGGTTAAGAAGACCAGGTTTTTTTCAAATAACATGCAAATAAGTTGAGACTAAAACAAAATGAGTGCAGTTAGAAAAACTCAGATGTAGAGCAAGTTGTAAAATATACAAACTCTTCAAAGCCATGACTCATTACTTTGTTGTTTATACCTAAAAAGAAATTGGACAATTGGTAAAGATGAGAAAATGAGTGAGGAAATTCAATTCGATTTATATGAAATTTCATATAATTTTAAGGATTTAAAATGAGGAAAGACTAAGAACATATTCTTGATTGTGAGTTCTCATAGACCTTTTAACACATTTTTGACAAAACTCAACCTATTTTGCATCCTTGTATTTGTATCAGAGAATAATATTAAGCTCGATTGACTTGGGGGCGGAGCCAAGATGGCGGAATAGTGAGGGCGCGCACCGATAGTCCGGGAAAATTTAGTTTAATAAAAGGGGAGTTACGGTAGCCTCAGAAAAAAGAACCAGGAAAATATTGCAGAGGAAACTCTTCTGGATTGAGTGGCCACGAATCGGAGGACCTACTGGGAGAACAAGGTCGCCCACTGCGCGGAAGCCGAGCCGCGGGACCGAGCCGCGGAAGCCGAGCCACGGGACCAAGCTGCGCAAGCCGCAGGCTCTGCGCATGCCAGTGCTTGAAGGGGAGTGCGTGCCACACAGACAACAGCGGGGAGACTTGGGACGTCCAGGGCTCCGAGTCCACACATCGGCGCTGGAAGGGGAGCGGACCTGCGTGGAGAGCGTGGGAGCCCACAGTTCGGGACACCAGCGGCAGACTCAACACACCAGCGCTGGAACGCGAGGTGAGCCGAACCTCAATAGCCCGAGACACCGGCAGGCAAGCGGAGAGAGGAGACTAGAGGGAACGACCCCCCCCGGGGGGGGGGAGCTTCACCAGGCTAAATGGAAGGGAGAGAGAGGAAAAAAAAAAAAAGGTGACTGGTACGGACACGGGTTTCTCTCTCTCCGCTCACCTCTCAAGGGCGAGCAAGACAAAGAGCAGACGCCATCTTGGACATACGTCATAAGCAGAGCGACCTCAGGTCTGCACCGGCCCTGAGCCTAGCAGAAAAACCTGACTCTGGGTGGGGCGAATTAACAGGAGATTAGGACCTAGTAAGTTTGTGGTGCTACTGAACTGAGACTGTGAAAAAAGAGACGGTGGGGGAGAGAACTCATGGAATTCACGTGAGCACTCTCCAGAGACGCTACAATTCCGTAACTTTGGCAACCCAGTGGGAGACTGAAGGAGAATTTGAGCCCACTCTGAGGGCCGAACAGATTCCCTGTGTGGTCCTTGGGAAAGAGCTTCTGATCTCTGGCTCCTGTGGGTATATCATTTGCCTGCTAACTACCTCCAACTTCGTTCAGCTGTGCAGAATAACTTCCCTTTTGAATCAAAAAGAGAGAGAGAGAGAGAGAGAGAGAGAGAGAGAGGTTTACCACGCCTAACCTGGGAGTGTCACCTTTGGCAAACCAAACAGAGCTCTCAGGCCACACCCATCTCAAGCCCTAAGGCTCCATCAAAAACAGATAGTCCACTTAATCTAGAGTCATAGTATAACAAGAAAAAGCACCACAGTGAAGAAACCAAATATCTCCAATATGCCAAATAACAAACGCAAAAACCAAGGTAATAAAAACAAGGAAGTCACCATGAAGCCCTCAAATGAAAAAGACACCCCAATTCAAGATTATGAAGGTGATGACATAGAAGAAATGCAAGAAGCAGATCTCAAAAAATGATAAGAACATTAAGAAGTTCTCAAAAACAAATTCTTGAACTACAGAAATCCTTAATGGACAAGATAGAAAATCTCTCTCGTGAAAATGAAATATTAAGGAGGAATCAAAATGAAACGAAACAACTAGTACAACAGGAAACTGGGATAGTAACTGAAGTGAAGAATTCAATAGATCAAATGAAAAACACAATAGAGAGCCTTACAAACAGAATGGGTGAAGCAGAAGAGAGAATATCGGACTTAGAAGACAGAGAACAGGAAAGGATACAGTCAGACCAAAGAAAAGAAGAGGAAATTAGGAATCTAAAACATATTGTCGGGAATCTTCAGGATACTATTAAAAAACCCAACATTCGGGTTCTAGGAGTACCTGAAGGCATGGAGAGGGAGAAAGGATTAGAAGGCCTTTTTAGTGAGATATTAGCAGAAAATTTCCCAGGTTTGGAGAAGGACAGAGAAATCCTAGTACAGGAAGCCCACAGAACCCCTAATAAACACGACCAAAAGAGATCCTCACCACGACACGTTGTAATTAAACTCTCCACAGTGAAACATAAAGAAAAGATCCTAAAATGTGCAAGAGAGAAACGTCAGATTACTCTCAGAAGATCTCCAATCAGACTCACAGCTGACTTCTCATCAGAAACTCTACAAGCTAGGAGGGAATGGCGAGATATAGCCCAGGTACTAAGAGAGAAAAACTGCCAGCCCAGAATATTATATCCTGCAAAGCTATCATTTGTGAATGAAGGTGAAATAAAGACTTTTCATAGCAAACAGAAATTGAAAGAATTTGTTGCCACTCGTCCAGCCCTGCAAAAGATGCTTAAAGATGTGTTACACACAGAAACAAAGAAACACGGTCATCAATATGAAAGAAGGTAAAGGAAGGAAACCAAGGAAGGAAAGCTCACAGCAAAAGATCACAGGGAATTCAAAGCATATATTAGAACTTATCTTTGGCAAATGGCAGGGCAAAGTTACCACTTATCATTAGTCACATTGAATGTGAATGGCCTGAACTGTCCAGTTAAAAGACACCAATTGGCTGATTGGGTTAAGGAACAAAGCCCATCTATTTGCTGCTTACAAGAAACACATCTTTCCAACAAAGATCCATACAGACTGAAAGTGAAAGGCTGGAAAAAGATATACCATGCCAACAGAAATGAAAAAAGAGCGGGCGTAGCCATCTTAATTTCAGACAACATAAACTTTACCACAAAAACTGTTAAGAGAGACAAAGAGGGACACTACATAATGATTAAGGGATCAATTCAACAGGAAGATATAACAATTATCAATGTATATGCACCTAACTACAGGGCACCGGTTTATCTAAAAGATTTGTTAACGGA
Source organism: Oryctolagus cuniculus (assembly GCF_051225735.1). Lineage (NCBI taxonomy): Eukaryota > Metazoa > Chordata > Mammalia > Lagomorpha > Leporidae > Oryctolagus > Oryctolagus cuniculus. Next base: position 88,544,666 of record NC_142874.1, read on the forward strand.
CTTAAAGGGAGACTTAGACCCCAATACAATAGTACTGGGGGACTTCAATACTCCACTCTCAGAAATAGATCATCCGGACAGAAGATCAACAAGGATACAGTAGATTTAAATGACACTATAGCCCAAATGGATCTAACAGATATATACAGAACTTTCAATCCTACAGCTAAAGATTTTACATTCTTCTCAGCAGTACATGGAACCTTCTCTAGGATTGACCACATACTAGGCCATAAAGCAAGTCTCAGCAAATTCAAAAGAATTAGAATCATACCATGCAGCTTCTCAGACCATAAAGGAATGAAGTTGGAAATTAGCAACTCAGGAATCCCTAGAGCATACGCAAACACATGGAGATTGAACAACATGCTCCTGAATGAACAATGGGTCATAGAAGAAATCAAAAGAGAAATCAAAAACTTTCTGGAAGTAAATGAGGATAACAGCACAACATACCAAAACTTATGGGATGCAGCAAAAGCAGTGTTAAGAGGAAAGTTTATATCAATAGGTGCCTACATCAAGAAATTGGAAAGGCACCAAATAGATGAGCTTTCTATTCACCTCAAGGATCTAGAAAACCTACAGCAAACCAGACCCAAATCAAGTAGAAGAGAAATAATTAAAATCAGAGAAGAAATCAACAGGATTGAATCAAGAAAAACATTACAAAAAATCAGCCAAACGAGGAGCTGGTTTTTTGAAAAAATAAACAAAATTGACACTCCATTGGCCCAACTAACTAAAAAAAGAAATGAAAAGACCCAAATCAATAAAATCAGAGATGAAAAAGGAAACGTAACAACAGACACCACAGAAATAAAAAGAATCATCAGAAATTACTACAAGGACTTGTATGCCAGCAAACAGGGAAACCTATCAGAAATGGATAGATTCCTGGACACATGCAACCTACCTAAATTGAACCAGGAAGACATCGAAAACCTAAACAGACCCATAACTGAGACAGAAATTGAAACAGTAATAAAGGCCCTCCCAACAAAGAAAAGCCCAGGACCAGATGGATTCACTGCTGACTTCTACCAGACATTTAAAGAAGATCTGACTCCAATTCTTCTCAAACTATTCAGAACAATCGAAGAAGAGGGAATCCTCCCCAATTCTTTCTATGAAGCCAGCATCACCTTAATTCCTAAGCCGGAAAAAGATGCAGCACTGAAAGAGAATTACAGACCAATATCCCTGATGAACATAGATGCAAAAATCCTCAATAAAATTCTCGCCAATAGAATGCAACAACACATCAGAAAGATCATCCACCCAGACCAAGTGGGATTTATCCCTGGTATGCAGGGATGGTTTAATGTGCGCAAGACAATCAATGTGATACACCACATTAACAGACTGCAGAAGAAAAACCATATGATTATCTCAATAGATGCCGAGAAAGCATTTGATAAAATACAACACCCTTTCATGATGAAAACTCTAAGCAAACTGGGTTTGGAAGGAACATTCCTCAATACAATCAAAGCAATCTATGAAAACCCACAGCCAACATCTTATTGAATGGGGAAAAGTTGGAAGCATTTCCACTGAGATCTGGTACCAGACAGGGATGTCCACTCTCACCACTGCTATTCAATATAGTTCTGGAGGTTCTAGCCAGAGCTATTAGGCAAGAAAAAGAAATTAAAGGGATACAAATTGGGAAGGAAGAACTCAAACTATCCCTCTTTGCAGATGACATGATTCTTTATTTAGGGGACCCAAAGAACTCTACTAAGAGACTATTGGAACTCATAGAAGAGTTTGGCAAAGTAGCAGGGTATAAAATCAATGCACAAAAATCAACAGCCTTTGTATACACAGACAATGCCATGGCTGAGGAAGAACTTCTAAGATCAATCCCATTCACAATAGCTACAAAAACAATCAAATACCTTGGAATAAACTTAACCAAGGACGTTAAAGATCTCTACGATGAAAATTACAAAACCTTAAAGACAGAAGTAGAAGAGGATACCAAGAAATGGAAAAATCTTCCATGCTCATGGATTGGAAGAATCAATATCATCAAAATGTCCATTCTCCCAAAAGCAATTTATAGATTCAATGCAATACCAATCAAGATACCAAAGACCTTCTTCTCAGATCTAGAAAAATTGGTGCTGAAATTTATATGGAGGCACAAGAGACCTCGAATAGCTAAAGCAATCTTGTACAACAAAAACAAAGCCGGAGGCATCACAATACCAGATTTCAGGACATACTATAGGGCAGTTGTAATCAAAACAGCATGGTACTGGTACAGAAACAGATGGATAGACCAATGGAACAGAATTGAAACACCAGAAATCAACCCAAACATCTACAGCCAACTTATATTTGATCAAGGATCTAAAACCAATTCCTGGAGCAAGGACAGTCTATTCAATAAATGGTGCTGGGAAAACTGGATTTCCACGTGCAGAATCATGAAGCAAGACCCCTACCTTACGCCTTACACAAAAATCCACTCAACACGGATTAAAGACCTAAATCTACGACCTGACACCATGAAGTTACTAGAGAACATTGGAGAAACCCTTCAAGATATTGGCACAGGCAAAGAGTTTCTGGAAAAGACCCGGGAGGCACAGGCAGTCAAAGCCAAAATTAACTATTGGGATTGCATCAAATTGAGAAGTTTCTGTACTGCAAAAGAAACAGTCAGGAGAGTGAAGAGACAACCGACAGAATGGGAAAAAATATTTGCAAACTATGCAACAGATAAAGGGTTAATAACCAGAATCTACAAAGAGATCAAGAAACTCCACAAAAACAAAACCAACAACCCACTTAAGAGATGGGCCAAGGACCTCAATAGACATTTTTCGAAAGAGGAAATCCAAATGGCCAACAGGCACATGAAAAAATGTTCAAGGTCACTAGCAATCAGGGAAATGCAAATCAAAACCACAATGAGGTTTCACCTCACCCCGGTTAGAATGGCTCACATGCAGAAATCTACCAACAACAGATGCTGGCGAGGATGTGGGGAAAAAGGGACACTAACCCACTGTTGGTGGGAATGCAAACTGGTCAAGCCACTATGGAAGTCAGTCTGGAGATTCCTCAGAAACCTGAAGATAACCCTACCGTTCGACCCAGCCATCCCACTCCTTGGAATTTACCCAAAGGAATTTAAATTGGCAAACAAAAAAGCGGTCTGCAGCCTAATGTTTATTGCAGCGCAATTCACAATAGCTAAGACCTGGAACTGACCTAAAAGCCCATCAACGGTAGACTAGATAAAGAAATTATGGGATATGTACTCTTTAGAATACTATACCGCAGTAAGAAACAATGAAATTCAGTCATTTGCAACAAAATGGAGGAATCTGGAACACATCATGCTGAGTGAAATAAGCCAGTCCCAAAGGGACAAATACCATATGTTCTCCCTGATCGGTGACAACTGACTGAACACCAAAAAGGAAACCTCCTGAAGTGAAATGGTCACTATGGGAAACGGTGACTTGATCAGCATAGCCCTGACTGTTAATGAACAACTTAATACATTATCCCTCTTAGTAGTTTTTTTGTCTGTTCTACTTAATATGACTGGTTTAATTCTGCAATTAATACACAGTTATTCTTAAGTGTTAAAAATTAACTGAATTGTGATCCCTGTTAAAAATAAGAGTGGGAATAAGAGAGGGAAGAGATGTATAATTTGGGACATGCTCAAGCTGACTTGCCCCAAATGGTAGAGTTAAAAACATACCAGGGGATTCCAATTCAATCCCATCAAGGTGGCATGTACCAATGCCATCTCGCCAGTCCAAGTGATCAATTTCAGTTCACAATTGATCATAATGAAAGGACTAAGAGTCAAAGGGAGCACATAAACAAGTCTAGTACCTGCTAACACTAACCGATAGAATAAATAAAGGGGAGAGTGATCTAACATGGGAAGCGAGATACTCAGCAGACTCATAGAATGGCAGATGTCCTAAACAGCACTCTGGCCTCAGAATCAGCCCTAAAGGCATTCGGAGCTGGCTGAAAAGCCCATGAGAGTATTTCAGGCATGGAAAGCCAAGACACTCTGGCAAAAGATCTCTGCGAGTGAGATCCCAGTGGAAAGAACAGGTCTTCAAAGTAGGAGGTACCTTTCTCTGAAGGGAGGAGAGAACCTCCACTTTGACTATGACCTTGTCTAAACAAGATAAGAATCGGAGAACTCAGAGGGCTTCCATAGCCTTGGAAACTCATGACTGGAGCATAGGGAGACTACTGATGCCATAGACAGGAGTGTCAATTGGTAAAGTCAACAACAGGAGTCACTGTGCACTTACTCCTCATGTAGGATCTCTGTCCTTAATGTGCTGTGTATTGAGATTTAAAGCTATAACGAGTACTCAAACAATATATTTCACTTTGTGTTTCTATGGGGGTGCAAACTGTTGAAATCTTTACTTAATGTATACTAAACTGATCCTCTGTAAAAAAAAAAAAAAGAAATTATCAACTCCCAACTTGACTCTCACTGGGATTAAACATGACAATAGGTCTGATCTGATTTCATCATCATTTAAAAAAAAATCATCTATTATTTTTCACTTTATGTTTCTGTGTGCGAGCAAACTGTTGAAATCCTTACTTAATGTATACTAAGCTGATCTTCTGTATATTAAGATAATCGAAAATGAATCTTGATGTGAATGGAAGGGGAGAGGGAGTGGGAAAGGGGAGGGTAGTGGGTGGGAGGGACGGTATGTGGGGGAAGCCATTGTAATGCATAAATCGTACTTTGGAAATTTATATTCATTAAATAAAAGTTAAAAAATAATAATAATATTAAGCTCTTCCCTAGCTTTCCTCTATGCCTGAAATGTGGTAGATCTTTAACTTAATATGGTACAGAATTTATATTATACAGCATGTTATTATGTTATGAGAACCACATTATATCTTGGATACCTAGGCAAAATCAGAATGTCTTACTAAATATAAATGTCCAATAAAGAGATAATTTTAATAAAAATATGTTCCAAATATTCATGGTTTATTTGAAAACTAAAATTTTACTGCATGCCTTGTATTTTAATTTGCTAAGACTAAGCCTGAATTATGAGTGTTAAAAAATCACAATTAGAAACAAAGTTTTGGGAAGATATAGAGAAGTTCAGTCATATACCTTTGGTGGAAATTTAGTCCAGAATGGTAAATAATGCTCAGATACCAGCAGTAGATTTTTTTAATTTGCCTATAGTGGCATAAAAATTGGTATATTTCCTTCATCCACATGGATTTAATATGTTACTGATGCCATTACTAAATCTCTACTTAGCCTCCTAATACAGCAAATTGCCAATATTTAAATTTTGAATGTTTCTATGAGATACTCTTGAGTACATGGAAATGTTTTGTGGCCTCTGTAACTGTCAGAGTGCATGATTGACAGAAACCACAAAATGATTCAGTCTTAATGTCAACACTGAATTTTTTCTTAAATATTTTAGTTAGGATAAATACTGATGAGTAGTTATGTGTGTTAAATATGAAGTAAAATTTTAGTAACCAAAAAGCTATCAGTTAATCCAAATACTATAATTCAGGAATGGGGTGACAATATAAAGAAAAAGGAGAAGGGGAAAAATAGACAAGCTAGGTAGCTCCTTATGCATTAATTACTCTTCATTCATGATTCTTTTTTTTTCTTTTTTATTTAGTAAATATAAATTTTCAAAGTACAGTTAATGGATTACAATGGCTCCCCCCCCCATAATTTCCCTCCCACTTGCACCCCTCCCATCTCCCACTTCTTCTCCCATTCCATTCACATCAAGATTCATTTTCAATTATCTTTATATACAGAAGATCAATTCAGTATATATTAAGGAAAGATGTCATCAGTTTGCACCCACACAGAAACACAAAGTGTAAAATACTGTTTCAGTACTAGTTATAGCATTACTTCACATTGGACAACACACTAAGGACAGATCCCACATGAGAAGTAAGTATACAGTGACTCCTGTTGTTGACTTAACAATTTGACACTCTTGTTTATGGCGTCAGTAATCTCCCTAGGCTCTGGTCATGAATTGCCAAGGCTATGGAAGCCTTTTGAGTTCGCCGACTTCGATCTTATTCTGCCAGGGTCATAGTCAAAGTGGAAGTTCTCTCCTCCCTTCAGAGAAAGGTACCTCTTTCTCTTTGATGGCCCTGTTCTTTCCACTGAGATCTCACTCGCAGAGATCTTCCATTTAGGTCTTCTTCCCCCCCACCCCAGGGTGTCTTGGCTTTCCATGCCTCAAATACTCTCATGGGCTCTTCAGCCATATCCGAATGCTTTAAGGGCTGATTCTGAGGCCAGAGTGCTATTTAATCATTCATGATTCTTAATCACTGTTCTTCCAGTATAAATGCCTGGTGGAAATTAACTCCAAAGGAAAGTGTTCATTTAAAATATCAGTATCAATTAAACACAATGACAAAACTCTATTAACTGTTGGATAGCATGTTTCTATCTTAATAAATTCCAGCATTATATAGCATGGCATTTAAAGGATCTCCTTTGGATTTTCTTTACAGATGGTACAAGATAAGAATAAAAGTTTCTCTATTAACTTAAAACTGTGAGAGAACTTATACATTATTAATCATGAGCATTCAACGGATGTTACCCTGTTTGTTTTAGTCCTTAAGAGATGAAGTGCTAGTAATTTTATCCTTTCTATTCATTGTATGGTAATACCTGTTAAACCTTATTAAGTACTCATTTTATTCATAGCATTCAATATAAATAGGAATAAAGTGAATTTAGTTGATGTACTGTCATCTGTTCAGTCAAGTTTCTCTGTTCAGTTTCTGTTACTGAAAATTCATCTTATCACTAAATAGCTCATTTTTTATTTATAAATAAGTTATACTATATATAGTATAACCTATATATATATATATATATATATATATATATATATAAAGACAAAGACCTTTCATCTTGAAGCTTAAATCCATTTCTAACACCCCTGCCTTAGCATCTCAGTGCACTGATAATAGGTATTATTAAAACACTAATGAGTGCTTGCATCATCAGCACGTATACTGAAACACTAATGGTTAAGTCATCCGCTTCCCACAGGAATGACTTGGGTTGATTCCTGGCTCTGGTTTCCTGTTAATGCAGACCTTGGGAAGCAGCAGTGATGACTTTGTTTCTGGCTCTCCCCTTCAGCCAGGTCCAGGCTGTTGCTGGTATTTTGGTATTTGGAAAGTGAACCCGTAGATAGATGTGCTCCCTATGTCTCCTTATATCCCAAATAAATAAATAATTGCTTAATCCCACATTCCACGTCATTCCTAAGCTAAATAATAACAGTATAAATATCATTATTTGATGTTATTATAAGCTCAGAGGGTAGTTCAAAAGGGCATGAATGTGAGGTTTTTAAATAGTGAGCATTTTAACTGTTAAAAATATGTGTGAGGGGCCAGCACCGTGGCTCACTTGGTTAATCCTCTGCCTGTGGCGCCAGCATACCATAGGGGTGCCGGATTCTAGTCCTGGTTGTTCCTCTTCCAGTCCAGCTCTCTGCTGTGGCCTGGGAAGGCAGTGGAGGATGGCCCAAGTGCTTGGGCCCTGCACCCACGTGGGAAACCAGGAAGAAGCACGTGGCTCCTGGCTTCGGATTGGCACAGCGCTGGCCATAGCTGCCATTTGGGGAGTGAACCAACGGAAGGAAGACTTTTCTGTCTCTCTCTTTCTCACTGTCTATAACTCTACCTGTCAAATAAAAAAAAAGTATGTGTGAATAATAACACTCTTCATTGTACAGTGAAATATACAATGAATAAAAGTATAAGAGAGGGGCCAGCGCTGTGGCATAGCGGGTAAAGCTGCCACCTGCAGTGCCAGCATCCCATATGGGCACCAGTTCAAGATCTGGAAGCTCTACTTCCTATCCACTCTCTGCCATGGCCTGGGAGGGCAGTAGAATATGACCCAAGTCCTTGGGCCCCTGCACCCATGTGGGAGACCCAGAAGAAGCTCCTGGCTCCTGGCTTCAGATCAGTGCAGCTCCAGCTGTTGTGACCAATTGGGGAATGAACCAGCGGATAGAAGACCTTTCTCTTTCTCTGCCTCTCCTCTCTCTGTGTAACTCTGACTTTCAAATAAATAAATAAATCTTTTAAAAAGTATAAGAGAATCGTGTATGCATCTAAAACTTCTCTTTTTTTAAGATTTTTATTTATTTATTTGAAAGGCAGAGTTAGAGAGAGAGGACGAGACAGAGAAAGATCTTCCATCTGCTGGTTAACTCTCCAAAGTGCTTCAAATGAGCCGATCAGAAGCCAGGAGCTAGGAGTTTCTTCCAGTTCTCCCATATGGGTACAGGAACCCAAGAACTTGGGCCATCCTCCACTGTTTTCTCAGGCCATAAGCAGAGAGCTGGATCAGAAGAGAAGCATCAGGTCATGAACCGGCAGCTCCAAAATGGATGTCAGAGGTGCTGCAGGCAGAGGCTTAGTCTACTATACCACAGCACTAACCCTTAAAACTTATCCATATGTTTTGGTTGAATTATTTTTCTATAAGTATTTTGATAAATAGACAAGAATTTGCTGATGTCCAAATTTTTTAAAAGATTTCTTTATTTATTGGAAAGGCAGAGTTATAGAGAGGCAGAGGCAAGAGAGTGACAGGTCTTCCATCTGCTGGTTCACTTCTCAGGTGGCTGCAACAGCCGGAGCTATGCCTATCCAAATCCAAGAGCCAGGAGCTTCTTCCAGGTCTCCCACATGGGTGCAGGGACCCAAGG